>NC_087171.1:20135766-20138266 GCF_035594125.1 Scylla paramamosain | reverse complement strand
ACGAAATAGATGAACAGAAAAAAGAGGAAGAGGAGGAGGAGGAAATGCTAATTATGAGACTGAAGGCAGAATATTTATGACGCTAGAACTAATAATACTAAATGTCAATTACTTCCTGTGAGAAGGAAGAAGAGGAGGAGGAGGAGGAGGAGGAGGAGGAGGAGGAGGAGGAGGAGGAGGAGACGTTAAGACAAAGGGATGGGAGAAAAGTCAGCAATAAGAAGGAAAAGTAGAATTTTTACGTAGTTGAGAGAGAGAGAGAGAGAGAGAGAGAGAGAGAGAGAGAGAGAGAGAGAGAGAGAGAGAGAGAGAGAGGAAATGAGTGGTAAGTGGAGGAGAGGAGGAAGAGTGAAGGAAGAAGGGGAGAGAGGGAAGGAGGGAAGAGGAGATGATAAGATGGAAGAGGAAAGAACTGAGAGAAAGAAAGAAGGGGGAAGAAGTGAGGGGAAAAGGAAAGGAGAAGGGAAGGACGGAGGGAGAGAGGGAGGAGGCTAGGTAGAGAAGGAGAGAATATCATCGCTACTCTTATTAATCTACTTAGCCACTCCTTTTAAAGCTCCTCCCTGTTAAATAACCCTTCACTTTTATCACTAACATCTAATAATAATTTTTTTCCCCTTTAATCCCACGTGTATTTATTTGAACACCCAGAACACGCACACAGTTACGTGGTCTTTAATCCCTTCCCTGAATCCCATTGACTCCCATCCACCACCCACAGGCCGCTACATCCACGCTACCCTGCCCTAGCCTTCCACTTCTCCCTCTCCTGCTCTCCACTCCTCATCAGCCATTTCAGCGTCTGCCTTGATAACGTCCTTGACACCTCCTCTCGCTTCTCTCTGTGGGCGTGATGTAGTGTGGCGTCAGTAGAGGGGAGGATGAAGGGTTACGGAGGAGGCTGGGGAGAGGACAGGGTTGAGGAGGGAAGGAGGGCAAGATGGGGAGAGAGAAGAAGGAGGCCACTCATAGCTGTCAGGGATGTCTCTCTCTTGGGTGTCTGGGCCGCAGGGAGGATGGAAAGGGGGAGCTGTGTAGACGCGATGAGGGCAGGGTGGAGGCAAGGAAGGAAGACTTGTAAGGAGGCTTAAGTATAGGAAGAGAGGAAGCTGGAAGGAGGCAGATAAAAGGGAGTTTACAGGGACTGATACATCCTTCCAGCCTTCCCTCAAAAAAAAAAAAAAAAAAGTTGAGAGGTGAGAAGGAAACATTTTTAATAAGACAAGGGATTAACGATTAACTCAGACCAAGAGAAGTTCGATTGGCGTGATGAGCAGACGAAAAAAAATACTGAATATGCAAAAGAACTCCGTGGAGGTGTAAGGGAAGTGTTAAAGGTTGCCAGGGAAACACGTACGTTTGGTGTAGCTGCTCATCTCCGTATTATTAAGTTATTCCTGATTATTCCCTCAAGCAGTACAGGAGAAGGTGGTAAGGTTGCTGCTTAGTTTAGTGGGCTTCTGTTTGCTTCATATCTCTGGATTACTGGTGTGTGTCGGGGTATAGACCACCTCCAGTATATTCCAAAGGCTCTAGTTGAAGTGACGCTGGCTTTTAAGGGTGTTTTAATGGTTCTGGTGACAGGTTAACAACATTAATACATTGTTAATAGGAGGAACAGCCTCGGAAACCCGTCTATTCATCTGTGGGGCCTTGGAAAACAGTCGTGGTGCACTGGAAAATAATCGTCATTAGGTCTCTCTCTCTCTCTCTCTCACTCTCTCTCTCTCTCAACAGATAGTAATGAAATTTTTAGGGTAAGGCGTATCATGTGCCGAGGAACAATTGATTAGATTTCCAGGCTGATCGGAATATACTGTAATGAAGATACAGAATTTTTTTTTTTTTTTAAGCTTCTCTAGATTTCCCCGTGGCACAAGTCCATGATTGGTGAGGGGTGTGTCATCTATATCTCCTGAGCTTCTTTCTTTCCCTTGGTTCAGTTTGTAATGGGAGAGGAGCACTGAGGATGATGGAATGCTTGCCTTAAGAGAACCGTTAGTAGGAAAGGTGGAAGTTTTAGGAAATGTAGATTAAGTAATGTTTGTTACTTAAGTTGTTGTTGTTGTTGTTGTTGTTGTTCTCATTCTTGTTCTTGTTTTTGTTGTTGTTGTTCTTGTTGTTCTCATTCTTGTCCTTGTTTTTGTTGTTGTTGTTGTTGTTGTTCTTCATCATCAAGCTTTAACCTGTAATTTCTTGCCGCATCCCGATTATTGACCCTGAGGACTACTTATGTCCCCCTTGTTATAACCCTTATACATTTAAAGACCTCCACCAGATCCCCTCTTAATCTACGTCACGGCTCTCAAAGGAATGTAAAATTAAAAGCTTGAATCTCATTTCGTAAGGGATAATTTTTCATTCCATGTATCTGTTTTGTTGTTCTCCTTTGTAGTAACTGACTAATGACACCGAGATCCATGATAATTTGTTTGATAGCTTCTCCAGTGAAATGATCATCAATAATATATAGAGAACATGTCAATACGGGCATCTGCAG
>NC_087171.1:20080766-20133266 GCF_035594125.1 Scylla paramamosain | reverse complement strand
GCGTCACAGGTGAAATAGGGCTTCCCGTGAGCTGGTCCGCCGGTCCACACCACGCCATACCACGCCAGCAAACTGTGATAATCCCTTACTTGGTCCCCCTTCATCATTCTCGCCCGGCTCTGATAGGCTCAACTTTTGCCCTAACGCCTGCGAGTGAAAGGAATAAGTGGCGCAAATCCCTCTGTGAAATATTCATGATTATAAACACATTTTTTCTTTTGGCTTATCAGTAGCTGGCTTCCCCGCTGTCTGCCACGGCTATCGTTCTCCAAACACTATACATTACGTTACACTGGCACCATCACGCACCACGCTACGCCACACACACACACACACACACGCACACACACAAGATCGTATGTGTTAGCCTCGCACAGTAGCTTTAATGATGCAGAAAGTTAAGATGTGTCAGGTGTTTCCCGGTGAAAGAAAGGGTATAGGGAAGATAGGAGGGAGAGGGAGAGAGAGGGGGAAAGGGAGATTGTTGGAGACTATAAAAAGATAAAACTGCAGCCAAGTGCGTGAATGTGAGTAGAGGGAAAAGTCAGTGTGCGGGCAAAGACAACATTTTTGAGCTACACGCCCCATTTAGTTTTTTTTTAAATTGTCTCTTTTAATTTCCTTTCTCTCCATTCAACTGCATTCTTTTGTTGCGTTTATTTTCCGGGCGCCAGAACGCACGTGTCACAAAAGGCTGGTAAAAAAAAAAAAAAAAAAGAGCCCCAGCATTTATCTATTTTGTTTTTATTTCAGCAAAAGTGAGCTTCTCTCGCTGCTGTGTTCTATTGTCGTAAAAAGCAAAAAAAAAAGAAAAAAAAAACATTTTCCGTTAGCGAAGACCTCCGTCCCTGAAACACTCGAATCTATAAAAGCGTTACACAACTTCGCTCCACACACTTCATGATGATATCCACAGCTGCGTGTCTTCAGTTTTATATTTTAATCTCTTGCAAACCATTGAAGCTGAAAATACATGAAAGATTGATATGAATCACGTACATATTGGGAAAAAAGTCCCCCCTAAATCTTAACTCCTATGAAAATGCGTCAGTTTCACATTTTTAAGAGGCTTGTCGATAGATTAGAGGACTTAAGGTTGATAATGCTAAACAGAATAGAAGTAAGCGCGGAGGATCCATCAACTAGTGGCCAGTGGGAGGTTGATATACTTTTATAACATTCATCTCTTACGTAACCTTATCCTAGTGGCTGCCTGAGTCACTTTCATCGCGAGTTTTCCTGTACTTAGTGTAGGAATTGGACACTTCAACGTTTTGTCAGATTATTTATGGAGCATAATTTGGATGGGAGACCGTTTCACCATATCTTTTCACGCTGTAGTTCCTTTCCGCCCACAAGAGAACCGGCACGGGACGTAAACTGAGGAATTCAGACCTTGTAGCCCAGCACCCCGACAGGAGTTCCCAAGCCAGAGTGGCGAGGCACCTGGCATAAGCCGCTCCATTAGTGCTGGGCGAGGCTTACGTCCTGTAGTGTATTCATATAAGCTGATAAAATAAATGGATTCATATTTGGCCCCGTGATAATACAAAGAATCAAGTTTCGAAAAAGGGTTCTGCTTATAATTCAAATCTATGCAAATGTGGGTGAAAATATTTCAATTTATGGATTTCTAGAGTTTCTCAAGTACCTAACGTTTAGCTAATCGTTACTTGACTCTGGAGCATTTTTCAGCAGTCTGTCTCTTCCTAAAAAGCAGGTTGATTGGGGCCATCTCCGTGTCATCAGGGACGGAGGAGAAGTTGTAAGTGGGTTAACGAGCAAATTTTTGTTTCTTCGAGAGTTTTACAACTAGTTTATCAGACGCAAGATTTTTATTACCTGTCTTACTGATCGTACCCTAAACGTCTTCCATCCATTGTCATTCCGAGTTTAATGTTAGTCGATTACTGCTCTACCTTCCCTCGTCATTACTTCATGCGCCTTCCATAACTTGTTACTCAACGTGATTGTAAACTCATAAGAATGTTTGAGATACGCAGAATGTTTCTCTCTTAAGTAATGATCATGTCTACATTACCAAGATTTCTTTTTTGAATTATAGAAGTTTAGATTGGTAAGATTTCGTCGAACGGAAGATGACTCCACCTTAAGAAAAAAAAAAAAAGTAAATAAAATAAACAAATAAAAGTAAATAAATAAATAAATAAAAAAAAAAAACAATAATCATTATTTTCATAACAGAAGTACATATACAGCAATTCCGCATTCACACCATTTTCTTTACCTAAAGAATTTGTTTGTGTTTTACGAAACTTTGCGCTACTTAAACCTTTGTGCATCACTGAAGTACTGCGCAGCTTCTGAACATGGAACAGAAACGATTGGACTCCCCCCGCGTGTGTTGCGTGGTGGTGGTGGTGGTGGTGGTGGTGGTGTCGGAAGCTGCGTCTTCTGTGGGCTCTTTAATTGGGTTGTCGAAGTTCTATCTGAAATTTGGTATCAAAGGCTTAGTGCGCTGAGTAGGTAATAACCATAAATAGACATGGGATAACAACAACAACAACAACAACAACAACAACAACAACAACAACAATAATAATAATAAAGCAAGGAATTGAGGGAAAATAGATGGAGTTCCCCTTCCTTTCTCTCCTGTTTGCGAAGAAGTCAAGCACCAGCGGAGGGTTCTCAGCTTTGCCTCCTCGTCCCTCCAAGTTGCCCTTTACGACACGCGGGGTAGGGGGTGGGGGGGGACTTGGGGACCGGTAACTTGCCAAATCTCTGGTATAAAATATTATTGGCGCTTTTATTACTAGTACTACTACTACTACTACTACTACTACTACTACTACGACGACGACCATTCTTTTTAATAACGTTAAATTACTATGGCTATTACTATTATGACAATTTTGGCGATTAAAAAGAACTCATTGGATATTTTTCGCTATGCTGTCTTTAATTCGGTAAGCTCTTTAAGTTAATCAGATGTTCCGTGTAAGATTGAACCTTGTATTGGCTTACTGTTTGTGTGTGTGTGTGTGTGTGTGTGTGTGTGTGTGCGTGCAGTCTCATGCATGTTTGAAATTTTACGAAATCCGTCATCCTGGGGTTTGGCACCAGTATGTTATTTCCTTCTTTGATCTCAGCAGTTTATTCGCGTCTGCATCGTTTACTTGCGCTGCCTTGGAGGAGCCACAACTGCCGCTCCTCTGACGTGCTTTTGCTGTGCCATAAGCGAGCAAGAATGTTATTGTAGGAGCTGGCGTAAAGTTGTCTTGAAGTACTTGTATTCCGTGTGATCCTGCCATTGATAGTGTTAGCATAGTAATAGCGACGTCTCCCCTATTGCAATATTAATGAATTTCTCGTTTCAAGTACAAGGCGGAATGTATTTTACTTTTACGATTAATGGCTTATGACAGTACAACACGATTCAGGAGAGAGGTGCATCAGGCGCGGCTCTTGTCTCTGTCACACCTGCGCTCGACATCTGCCAGACGAAACATTGCAGCGTCACCTTCACCAGTCAGAATATTGTTGAAATGTGTTGTGATGCTAAGAGTGAGACTTTTCTTCTTGCCTTTTACCGTGTATCGAGGTAAATTCATGGTCAGAAATCGGTTAGCCTGGTTTGTTTTGCGTTCTACATCTCTTCCTCATTCCTAACTACTGTAATATTGTGAAAATGCTACAGTTTTACATTTTTGAGAAGCTCGTCGTTAGATTAGAGGACTTCAGATTCACAAAAGATACTAAACAGAATGGGATTAAGCGCGGAGGATCCATTAACTTCAGACCATGACTGTGCAACGCTGCGACACATAGCGGGCATTAGTAGTTCACGCTGGAAGGCGCCTGGAACTCTCTTGCCTCATACTATGCAGTGCTCAATCTTGTGTTGGTATACCAGCTTCGTCGATCTCAAGATACATACTAAACCTTTTTACTGAGACCAAACTTGACTGATTTACTGCTCGTGGTTCTCTGCATTCCAGCAAGTGAAGGTACATAAAAGATGCTGTGACTGAAAACAACTACCTGTGTACCTACCTGGCTGAGTACTGACTAAGAAGACAAGGAATTGGTTCGTAAGAAGAAACCTTACTAGTATGCAGTCTGAGCCTCTTGCGTTTCACACCACTAGGCTCTGAGTACTCACAGATGGAAAGGAAGGGAGCAATTCAAAGCCGATTACGAGACGAAGACCGTGGGCGCCATTGCTGACCTTTCATTCGTTCTTTCGTTCGTTCGTTCTTGTTCTTGCTTTTTTTTTTCTTCTTGTTCTTGTTGTTGTTCTCATTCTCCTTTTTTTTCCAATAACTATCATAATTTCTACTACTACTACTACTACTACTACTACTACTACTACTACTACTACTACTACTACTACTACCAAACAGACCCCAGACACACCATACTCTCAGCAGTGCCTCTCATTACCTTACCACTGCCTCCTTCCACCCGCCTCCCCCGCATCTCCATCTGGCAGCCTCGGGATAAGCGCTCCTGTCCCGAGGCGGCGCTACTGTCAGGGATAAGGGAGGCGACCCAGCTAGAGTGATGGTTAGTGTGTTGATCCTTGGCAGGCGACCAATTAAAGGGATTTATAGACGTCTAACGAGTCATTAAAGCATCAGGTGGTTATAGTAATTAGTGATTAGACTCGTTATTAGTGTATAGTAATGGGGGTAGTGGTGGTGGTGGCGGTACGCGTTTGGGTTTTGCTAATGGGTGGGAATCTGTTGTGTTTTGGTTCATTGTTTCGGTTCATCTGCCAGCATGTGTTGTCTTTCTCTTGCCGGGTGTAGGAATACGCAGAGCCGGTCAGACATTTAACATGCATCGGTGTGTAAACGCTGGTGCTGTAGTATGTTAGAGGTAATATGTCTTTTTTTAGGTGGTGAATCGTGAGTGATTTTCCCAGTGGATGTTTGGCAAATAACTAGTGGTGCTTGTTGGCGATTTTTGATCCCTTGTGTTTGGTTTAACCTTGCCGCCTCTTGAAGTTTGTGTGCTTAATATAGAGGGATGTAGCTTCATTTGCTGTTAAGTGTTAGCTTTACTGTGCGGGATTACACTGCTACTGCTTAACTACTGCTCTTTCTCCTCCTCCTCCTCCTCCTCCGTCACCACCTTTCTTCTTCTTCCCGTTCTTCGTCCATTTGTTCTTCCTGTTTTTGTTCTTATTCTTGTTGTTCGTCTTCGTTATCGTCTTCCTCCTCCTTACCTCACCTCCATCAAAACGTTAACAATAAAAACGCCTGCATTTTCTTAAACTCGGCGTCTTCATAATAAACTCTGGAGCGTCAGAATCTGCAGCAAACTTTGACCATGCGTTACGCCACTGGCACGAGGAACACGCTGGCGGAGTGGCTTCATTAGGTGGCGAGGCTGGTGGAGGTGAGAGCTGCCCAGAAAATAGGTGTCGGTCCTCCAGGCTGTGGTAAAAGTGAATTCCGATGTCTTTGTATATATTGCTTCCTCTTCACTGTGTCGGGAAAGTGCTGGTAGTTAAGATTTGTTCGCAAGAGTTTGTATGATTTAGATTTTTTTTGTTTTGTTTTATACTTTCATGATTTTTTTTTTTTGTAAACTTTTTGTCATCTTGTTGTTGTAATGGCAGAATTTCAGCTAATCCATTAATTTGCTGCTGCTGCTGCTACTACTACTACTACTACTACTACTACTACTACTACTACTACCACTCAAACCAGACTCACATACTCGTACATTAACGACGAAGAACAGTCAAAGAGAATCAATTATATAACCTTACTCAAATCACCGAATAAATCTCTTAGGGACATTAAACTTTCTGGAGTGCTTAGTTCTCGGCCTTCAGTAGAGATTTATCCTCGCTGCATTGTGAGTTTCCGTCGTAAGTCCAGGGGCATTGGTGAGCAGGTAGCAGGGCGCCGTATTGAGACAGGAGCAGCCGTGTGTGAGCAGCGGTCCTCCCAAACTGTGGAGTGAATATCAAAGCGGCCGTGGAGTGCATTGAAGAGCTCCTGGGGTCGATGTGGGCAAGGGATTTGGTTTTGTCTGGGGGTGAGACATGGGATGAGAGAGAGAGAGAGAGAGAGAGAGAGAGAGAGAGAGAGAGAGAGAGAGAGAGAGAGAGAGAGAGAGAGAGAGAGAGAGAGAGACCTGTTTGTTCTAATTATATTATAATAGTGAGCTTAAAGATAGTTGCTGGCACCTCACCTGGAATATTTTAGATCTAGACACCACTAAAATGTAGAGAGAGAGAGAGAGAGAGAGAGAGAGAGAGAGAGAGAGAGAGAGAGAGAGAGAGAGAGAGAGAGAGAGAGAATCGTGCTGCCAGACAGGAAGACCCGCCTCGGTTCTGGGGTCCGTTTGGCAGAAGTAAGGTTTCCGCAGGATGATAGAATAGGGTTATATTTTTGAGGAATTGCAGCGATAGAGGACCATTTCCATGCTAATATTCTCCGGCCTGAGTATCGACCCGTGAAGGAACTCAACCCGAGACTGACTTTCCTGTGAGCACTGCCCGAGCAGCTCATGGCCGTTTTCTTTAAGGCGCTCAGAGACGATTTGTGGGAGTACTTGAACAATTGTATATTTAATTGGTTTTCTGGTTGTGGTTGCTGACACGCCAGTTGATAAGATGAACATTTGAATATTTGAACATTTATTTATAGCCTCTAACATAACTTGTGATTAATAACAGTGGTAATCAGGACGAAGAAATGTGATAAGCCTCTTTGATGACAAAATGACGTATCTTGAAAGTACAGTGGCTTTTCAAGGCTGAAGAGTATTTTTTGCTTAATGCAGTTACTCCTTGCAATCCTCATTTGTATATGGAAGTCGTATGGAAACGTCAAAGAGCATTAGTCTTCAGTGCTGTACCTTGTTTTCGGTGAAAGCAGTTAAAATATAACCTTGCCATGATCATTCTAAAAGTCTAACTCTGTTTTTCATAAACTTAACAATTGTTTGTTCGTGTACCAGTCCCTAGGTGTGGCGTAAGGGTGGTGAAGTGGAGGGGATGGGGTGCAACAGCCGTACAGTGTGGCAGTGTTTACCTTGCCGGGCAAGGTGCTGGCCGGTTTACACTTGATACGTGTTCCTGACGGCCTCTTGAAATCACAGAGACCTGAACAGTGGGAGTTTACGTGTGGCGAGTCAACATGCTGGTGGATCGTGGCGCGCTGGGTTCAGGGGATACAGGGATGCTGTGAGCGTTGCCTGTAAAGCTTTGCCACGTGGTAATTGGTCAGGCACTGGCGGTGGTGGTGCTGGCGAGTGCTTATTTTTTTTCCGCTTTAGCTTAGAAGTGAGTACGAGTATTGACGAACTCTGGACCATTACAAGGTGTGCGACAGCAATGTCACCGCTGAATTAGGGCGCATCTGTGACTCTGTGACCTTCGGAGCGACACTAACACTTATTGTGATGAAATCTGAGTGAATGATGTGGCACTAGATGAAATATTTCAGTGTTGCTTTGTTTTGCGTACTTTTAGCACACATTCCGTGACGGTAAGGGCAACACTTAAAGCTTCGGTTTCGTCGGAGGTGTCCCGATGTCAGCACTTCACAGATGGACCCTAAATTTGTCTGAAGATGGACGACGCTGCCTAGATAATACAATCCAAAACATAAGAGATGCGTTTGCTTATACAACGAATACATCACCAATGCAGCATGTATTTGTCAAGTTAAGCCCTGGAAGCAGAGCGAAAAGCCGCTAGGTATAGTTCGTTAGCGGGCGCCTTCCACTCCCGGCGATCTACTCCAGTCACCATGTTGGTCTGCTATGGTGACCCCTGAGTGATGGCATCTCAGGAGCGACTGAAAAGATGTGGGTGAAGCTGATCGATGCCGCCCGGTGGAGCTCACGGAGAGGAAATCCCGGGAATGAAATCAGCGGGTGGGTGATGGGATACGACCTCGGCGTCTTCCCTCTTAGATGATGATGATGGATGGGCTGAGGACACATTTAATGCTACTGTGATGGAAAGGGAGGCTGAGGGAGTACGCGGAGGAGAAGAGGAAGGCGGTCTGTGGGATGAGCACGGCGTAAAGATCAAATGAGAGAAAGGTTCGATAAGAGTAGAAGGAAGCAAGATTGATGAAAGGAAGAACCACAGAGTGATGGAAGAGTGGTGCTGCGGTGAGGCGGGCTGAGGCGGGGTGAGGCAGCGGAGGAGGGGTGAAGATGGAGTGTGCATAAGAGAGAGGACCTTAATATGCTTAAGGAATTGTCTGCGCCTCGCTGGTGACGGTAAGAGTGAAATATTCAGGACAAAGTCTCTTGAAATATGTAGCGGGGACATGCGAAGCGTACGGACGGGCATCCCTGCGCGCTCACTCACTTTAAATGTTACGCGTCGAAGTATTTCATTTATTTACGATGTTATTTAGGTAGTGTTGTTTTTTTGGGATTGCGTATTATTATTATTATTATTATTATTATTATTATTATTATTATCATCATTAGTCACTAGGTAATTGGCCAGATTACTCAGTGAGAATGATAATAGATACAAAATATCTTTAATTAAATACCCAATAACATATATACATTTTTTAACGGAGCCATTGCAGCCGGAATATATTTATCTATGTAATTTCCTTTGTATTCAAGTTTCTTCATTTACACCGATTTATTTTAAGTTTTGAGAGAATATGGTTCTATTCTTATTTTGGCGTTCTTGTGGCCTCATGCTCCTCACAAACTTCTACACATCACTGGAAATAAAGCAGTAAATCGTGAATTTCCTGTTTCCCAGCCACTGCAATGCCTCCCGTAGTCCTGGCTGTGTGTTTCTTAAAGGTGCTGATCTCCACGACTTGTATTCATAGAGCTTTGTTTTCACATCTCAATCTCCTAAGGCTACAGTGGTGATTACTCGAGTTTCCATGGGTATTTTTCCCATTAACGTTGTAGAATCCTTGTTAAACTATCACTAGAATTGGGAAAAACACCCTTGAGAATCCCTATAGCTTCCACTAGACCTTGTTCAAAGTAGTGAGGGAAGATAACCACGTTTTTTTTTAAGAATAGGGGTGAAAGGCTGACTCAGATAGGAAGATGGTGGTGTAGAATTTAAACTATCACTAAAATTTGGAAAACAACCCTTGAGAACCCCTATAGCTTCCAGTAGACCTTGTTCAAAGAAGTGAGGGAAGATGGCCACGTGAATACGGGTGAAAGGCTGACTCGGAAAAGAAGGCACATGTTTTACCAGCGTGAAGACAAGACCAGGTGAGTCAGTGGACAAGTAATTAATTGACCGGCCATAACTTTTGTTGTATGACAAAAGGAAGATGATAGTGCAAGGTAACATGGTGCATTTGTCTGGTGCTTCTTCTCTACTGCTACTATTGCTACTACTGCTACTATTGCATCACCTGTGCATTCCATCAGCTTCGTGTGAACAGCTTCAGTTTAAGTTACAGCTGATGTCTTGAGTTTTTTTTTTCCCCTTCATTTAAAGCTGAAATTATTTGTTGAGGTGTATTTATTTATTTCTGTACAAGCAAGACAACTTTAACATCCGCTGACATAATAATTACTCGGCGTTGTTTGCTGCTTTGAACTTTGAAATTATTATATTCATACACCTCTCTTAATAATTTTTTTTATTCACTTTTTTTTTTTTTTGTGATCGCTATTCGAGAGGCAAAAAGTTTTAATCTATATGGAATTATACAATGTGCCAGATTTTGAAAACGCAGAATTTATTACTTAGCGTGACAAATAAAACTGATTTCACGGTTGTCAGAAACACACTGAACTTCCCTGTGTGAAATCAGTTAATCAGTGTTGTGTAAATTACTGTCAGATACCCATCTCGGCCATGTGTCAGGGGCGCCTACTCAAATTTGTTAATTGAATTCTATCTCGTAATACATATATTCCAGTCACACATTATTAAGCTTCACAACTCCACGAGGGGACGTCAGTTTTGTGCATCTATTTGTATGGATTCGCTTGAATAATTTATGTAGACTGATGGCGGTGCTTCCATTTTTGTGTGATAATACGTTAGTGGATGAACAACAGGAAATTTATGGTACGTGGTGGAATGCGGGCGTGTGATGTAATAATGACAGTATCAATGGTAGCGGAGGCAAGGATCATTGTATCTATACATGTACACTTTTTCCACTTAAATTTTGAGATGTTTTCCCTCCACGTCTTCCTCTGGTCCTACAATTCTGAACGAAACTTCATGATTATCTCACCTTTTATGCTTCCTATCTTATAATTAGCGGTTGTATTCATCTTTTCTTTCTTTCAGAGTGGCTGTTTCACTTGCCTCTACCATTCACAGGTTTTCTGCTGCCTTTGCTAAGAAATTTCCTTATACCGCATAAATTATTTGCACTATTAAACGCCCTTTTATTCAAATATCTTATCACAAACTCTCTCTCTCTCTCTCTCTCTCTCTCTCTCTCTCTCTCTCTCTCTCTCTCTCTCTCTCTCTCTCTCGATAAACTTCACCAGACATTTCCTTAGTAATGCCCGGAAACTTTCTCTCTCGCCTCTCCGTTGCTCTCAATCAGTTACCGACAGTTGTCTAACCCTCCTTAGCTATTTCTATTTTTACCCACATCAACCTTGCTTTCCCTCTGGCACCTCTTCCGCTCCCCACACCTCTTCTCGGAACGCAATGGGTACGCACACCCTTGCACGATCCCCTCCTGCCCTCCTGATGTTATCGTTTGAATGAAGCACGGAGAGCCTTATAATTCAAATTCCTTTCATGCTGGTTACATTAATGCACGTTTAAGCGCCACAGTTTAGTGATAATATTTTTAAGGAAACAGACGTCTAGATTGCAAGATGTCTGAGAGAAGATCGATTTACTGAGTTGAAGATTTACGAGATGGAGACTTGATTAGTATCCCCGTTAGTTTACTAGGAACGGTGACAGTGTTTCGTAAGTGTGTAATGTTGTGGCGGAACACGGAGGTGTGTTGGTGTGCTGGTGCTTTGGAAGGTAGGCAAAGGAACAGCTGACCAGACATAATCTAAGCCGAAAGCAAAGAGAGAGAGAGAGAAAACTTTTAACAGGAAACTTTTTGTTACTTCCCACTCTCTATTGGCAATTTTCGTCCTCCAGGGTAATCGTCTCTTATTTTACTTCTTTTCCTTTCTCTGCTTCTCCTTTTCCTCCCCCTCCTCCTCCTCCTCCTCCACATCCTCCTCCTCCTCCTCCTCCTCCTCCTCCTCCTCCTCCTCCTCCTCCTCCTCTTCCTCCTCCTCTCTCTCCTCCTCCCGTCTTATGACCTTGTTGTTGCAGTGCCAAAAATACAGTCAATTCGTCTTCTTCATTTTCCTCCTCCTCCTCCTCCTCCTCCTCCTCCTCCTCCTCCTCCTCCTCCTCCTCCTCCTCCTCCTCCTCCTTCTCCTGCACAGTCGGTTTTTCTTTCAAATTAAACATAGGATTAGAATCTTTTCTACCTTCCTCTTTACTCCTTCTCTTCGTTCCATTTTCTGTGTCTGTTTCAACTTCATCCGACGATTTTCCGGTTCCATCTTGTCCACCCCCTGTCTTTCCTGCTTCGTGTAGTCATTTTTATCATCCGCGTTTTCTATTCCCCGGCGGGTCCTCTCATCATCGGCCGCTGGTACCCATGTTGTTCTTCCCATAGTGGCCAGAACGTAGCACATATCGTGACTTCCGCACGTTCATTCATAGACCGGTGGTTGTCGTGGTAATGTAGTCTTCACTTTGCTGCCTAATCCATAGCCAGTCTTGTCTTTCCAGTTTTTTTTTCGGGTTTTATCGCCGTTGTTGTTCTTTTCCATGTTTGGGTTTATGGTGAGGGACGTGTGGAAGGCGGTGGTGTTGCTAATACGTATCGTCTTGCGTTTGTCTCGTAATCTTTAGCGGTTTTTTTGTTTTTTTTTGTTTCATGGGTAATTGAGAGTCTTATTCTTGGTATTACTCTTGTTGTAGTCGTGTGTGTGTGTGTGTGTGTGTCTGTGTGTGTCTGTGTCTGTCTCTGTCTGTGTGCGCGCGCTAGAAATAAAACATCAAAAGTTAAATTTGTTCAGACTATTGAAGAGTTTGTATTTGAATGTAATACTGAGAGGGGTCTAATTTTACTGTGATATCAACAAATGAAGGTTTACGTGAATTCATATCGGGATTCTTTTTTAATGAGTGCAATGCTTCCCCGCTATTCAGAGACATGATTCAAACTCCTAATGACGTGAACCTTACAGAAAGAGAACATTTATCCTTCTCTCTCCTTACTGGCTGTGTGACTGTGGGCGGCTGGACAAAATAACATGCATTTAATCTCAGCTAATAAAAAGAACTGTTAATTAATTAGTTAATCAAACAGTTAATTAGTTATTTAGTTATTAAGTTTCCTCGTTTTTTTTTTATTTGATATCTGCCCATCAAAAGAGGAGTTAGGCAGTTAGTTTGTTTGTCAGTTTCCTTTTATTCAATCTCTGCTGAGCGTAAAAAAAAAAAAAAAATAAATAAATAGATAAATAAAGAATCGTCCCAAAAATATTCGTGCAGATTTCATCACATCATCAAGTCTGACAAGATTGTGCACCAGAAGTGGATATTCAATACGACTCTGGCAATAAACTATATATAAATCAATAGCAGTGTGTGTGTGTGTGTGTGTGTGTGTGTGTGTGTGTGTGTGTGTGTGTGTGTGTGTGTGCCATGAGATTCCTACTTCAGATCCCCCTCACTCGATGCTTGATAGGAATTGAATGATAGGAGGAAGGGAAAGGGAAGGGAAGGGAAGGGAAAGGTGAGAAAGATTTTGCTGTATATATATATATATATATATATATATATATATATATATATATATATATATATATATATATATATATATATATATATATATATATATATATATATATATATATATATATATATATATATATATATATATATATATATATATATTTTATCGTGTGTGTTTGTGTGTGTGTGTGTGTGTGTGTGTGTGTGTGTGTGTTAGTATATAGTCATCAGCACACTCTTACATCGTTAAAAATAAATAAAGAAAAAAAGATTAATGATTTAATTATAGTAACTGAAAAATCACCGTTTTACTCTAGACGGACCAAATTACACAAAACATTTCTCTTCCAGCTATTGATACACCTACAATTACACCACAACAAATATTGAAGAAGTACAGCGTGATCGCTCATATTTACTCAATACACAGTCGCGTAACACGTACAGTAATATTCCTGCTTATGGACGTGAGAAATAAAACACCAGTTGGTAGTATTATGTAGCAAACACAAGAAGGTTCTCTGACAAACGAGGGGGCTGAGAGGGTATGGAATGGTGATGGAGAGGGAAAGTGTTGGGGGTTAGATAGGGTGAGGTGTGTCTGGAGTGATGCAGCAGTGAAGGCTTAGCGACATCAGGCGTTTGGCATAGATGAGATACTGAGATACGAAGGGGGTGAGGCATAGGTTAGGGTGTGACAAGGTGTGTGTGTGTATGTGTGTGTGTGTGTGTGTGTAGGTGAGGCAAGGAGGGTGAGGGAATAGCAAGGTTGATAAGAGTGTGGGCGTGATGGACAGGTCAGGGCGGAGTGAGATGTGGAAATGTGAGGCGTGAAGTGGCGTGGGAGCAGAAACTGAAAGGACGAGAGGCAGAGGACTCATTCACAGCTACAAGTCTCGTGGTGAATATAATCTGGGTTCGTTTTTATATGGAATTTGTAGGAGTTTTCTTACACTTGTATCTCTAAAGGGGAGTTTCAGGAGTACATTTTTTTTCCTCAATTTTGCTTGCAGTATATATCATGTCTAATAAAATAAAGGATAGAGATAGATAGGATAGATAGACTTGAGGGCCAAAAAGAGGAATTTAAGATCTACATTTTTCAATTTCAAGACTAGAGAGTGTGATATAAACTTGACTACCTATTTGCTTCATTTTTCCCCCCATCAAAAGATAAATAACCGCTATACATTTTGACCCCAAGAGTGCTTCATCTTTAAAGGAGGAAAGTTGAGGCACATCACGCTTTATTAGACCTTTAATGAGAGAAGTTACGAGATTTTTTACCTTGAAATTTGTTGTGCTGTGTGGAGTCCATTCCATCTTTTTTAATGGCACGGTAGAAAAATACGTAATTTATAACTCGTCTGATCTACCTCTAAGAAAAAAAAAAGTGGAATTAATGAAGTTTTTTTTTTTCTTTTACCATTCGTATATCTTCATTTTTAAGGAGAATACGTACATTTTTAAAGGACGAGCATCAGGACACGTACAAAAAGTGAACTATTTAACCCTTTCAGGAGTCTTTTTATGTAAACTTTTTTGGGGAAGGGGCGATTAAGTCAGACCTCTTATAATCTTTTTACAGCCCTTCGCCAATCATCCCTGTATGTTCCACTCCTGCATTTCGTAACGTCAGAGATCACATTGATGGCTATATTCATCACCACAATTATATTCCTCCTATAGCAACTGCTGGCAATGTTTTCTCTCCCACGGCATCCTCACCCCAATTCTGATACACCATGTGGACCTCAGCATATGTCGTGTTTGTATATCCTCTCATTATCAGCAATAATAAATGTTAAACCGTAAATTATAGGAAAAAAAAAGAAATGAAAAAGACTCCAATTTACTGGTACGCAGCACGGAGTTTAATTTGAATTCCTAATCCTCATAGTTTCATGGCGCGCCGGAAAGTTTGGAAATTCCTGATTCTGGGCAGCAGACGAACTGGAGAAGTGTGATGGTCCGGCTCTGGCCAGTAGTGATGACGTCGTGAGTTTTGTAGAGCCAAGACGCATGCACTCCTCTGTGACGGTGTGAGGGAGACTTCCTTTACTGTTATCCACATTGAAAAATTTATGCAGTCACTTGTTGCTTTAGAATTACAGCCACTACTAAGGGTACAACTTTTCCTATACTCTTTACTGCAACAGACACGGGAACAGCAGCACTATGAGAGTCAGTACGGATTCCCGCATTAATCACTATTTCGGGAGGACCTCGCAGGGCATGACGGGTCGCGAGAAAACCAACAAGTCTTCCCCATTTTGATGCAGTGCACGGAGGCAGCAGGAACGATGGCTGTTAAAGAAAGAAGCAGAAAGAAATGGACGATTCAGCAATTCTTCAAAGTGCGACTTGAGCTTTGAAACATTGGATATTAAAGAAAAGTAGAAAAAAAATTGAAGGAAAAGTAGAAAAAAATCAACAATCTTTCAAAATGCGACTTGTGTTTTGAAACGTTGGGTATTAGAGAAAGAAGCAGAAAACAATAAATAGTTCTTTAAAATGTAACGTGTGTTTTGTAATGCCTGCGGGAGTTTGATACATTCGCAAACAATGGTAATGCAGTGAATAGCTCGCGGGGGTGATTGGATTAAGATATTCGTTTCAGTAAGATCATGTTTTGTGAGAGAGAGAGAGAGAGAGAGAGAGAGAGAGAGAGAGAGAGAGAGAGAGAGAGAGAGAGAGAGAGAGAGAGAGAAAGGAAAAGAACTTGGATAAACCTCAGTCACGTTCACTATACGTGCGTCGCGTTGCCAAATTCATCTAATATATTGATCCCACAACCCCAAATAAAGAAAAACCTCTGCTGAAAAATAAATATACAGTTACCAATTGATTGAAATATGTACCAGACGGCGTGAGACTTGGGGAAAGAGAGCGTGGGAGGAAGGAAAGGAACGTGAAAGAGGAAGAGAGCGTGGTGGCTTGATAACGTAGTGGTAGTAGTGTTGGGAGGCGTAGCGGTGGTGGTGGTGGTGGTGGTGGTGATGGTGGTGGTGAGGAGCATAGCAACATAATGGCAGGGGAGAGAAAAGGAGGAGGGGAGCGTGTTGGCGTGATAGTGATAGTGGTGGTGGTGGTGGTGGTGGTGGTGGTTGTGGCGGTGATGGACGGGCCTGCGTGACTGTGAGAGGCCATGAGAGAGAGAGAGAGAGAGAGAGAGAGAGAGAGAGAGAGAGAGAGAGAGAGAGAGAGAGAGAGAGAGAGAGAGAGAGAGAGGGGGGGGGATGATGGACGCAACCTCGACTTGAGATACGTACATACAGAAAGAGATTTGGTGTAAACTAGTGATGTAATATATGTATTTGTAGTAACAGTGCACACACACACACACACACACACACACACACACACACACACACACACACACACACACACACACACACACACACACACACACACAGAAGAGAATCGTTTTTATCCATGTGTGTACGTGTGTGTGTGTGTGTGTGTGTGTGTGTGTGTGTGTGTGTGTGTGTGTGTGTGTGTGTGTGCGCGCGACGCTTTTCACATCAACACCAACAGGAGCTTATTCATCGCACGCGTGAGTAGCTTAATAGTTAACAATCAGCGAGGAACGACACATGTGGTGCCTTTCATACCAGGGAGCCTCACAACACTGCCGAGCCCCAAACGTCGCACCTGTTAACATAGAGGCAAGGATTTTTGTGTTTGCTCATCGAGTGTACAGCGCAGGAGTCCCCCCAGCGTTCTTAATTATTAGACTTTCCCTTCCAGACTTCTTAGGCGTAAATTTTGTGTCTTGTATTAAGCCTTACGAGGAATAACTGCGGGAAATTAATACACAGTTAAAAATTCAAGCCGCTTACAGTCTCCGGGTAAGATAGGTAACTAAGAGCTTATATAAAGATAAAATAAAACTATCTAGAACGCCTCGCTCCATAAATATAAGGAAAGAGAAAGTCTAGTACTAAAGTCCACTTGATTTATTATATGAACGCTGAGAGTATCGACTTTTTGCTGCTAATCGTTTACCGGTGATGGAGTGAGATGGGGGAGGGTGTGGGAGGATGAGGGGTGAGGGCAGGCACTGTGTGAGGGGCTCTGGGTGGGGCTGAGTGGTGAGGTGAAGGGGTCCAGCGTGAGGATATGGTGGGGGACGAGTGGTGAGGGGGTCAAGGGTGGGCGGGTTAGGGGGTCTAGCCTGAGGATGTGGGGGGTGTGGGGAGCTCGAGGGATCGTCGAGGGAGCTTCAGAGTGACGAGTCAATAATCTCTCAGTCTACATGTGATGAAGCGTTTTTGTTTTACTACAGTGTGTGTGTGTGTGTGTGTGTGTGTGTGTGTGTGTGTTGTTTGTTTGTTTGTTTTTGTTCTTTGGTACGTGATCCCATCCTCTAGGAGATCGAGGGACACACACACACACACACACACACACACACACACACACACACACACACACACACGCGTTGACAAACACCCACTATTTCTCTCTGCTTGTTTTGTCTTTTCTTTTATATTTTTTTTTTGTATCTTGTATTTCTCTCTGTCTGTCTGTCTGTCTGTCTGATCGTCTGTCTGTCTGTGTCTGGAGGTAAATAATGTAACTAAAAGGATCACCACCACCACCACCACCACCACCACCACCACCACCACAGTAACAACAACAACAACAACACAGAATCAGTCACCGATAAGTATACCTCGCTCGGACGGTAATAATTTCAAGTTTTCACCAACGTAAGAAGTGGAAACGATACCAACCCCTTTAATCCGGTCCAGACAGTCTTCAGTAATCACCGTGCATCTTTCCCAAATCCCAGGTAAAGCCCTCTTAGTACACCTGCGTCTCGTAACCACCGCCGGGCTCTTTAAATTCACCACCTCAGTCTAGTTTGTCTTGTGGAGGAGCTTCAGTTTCTCCACACTCTATATAATCTTTACTTCACATTTTTGGTTTGCTTTTTTTGTGTTGGTAGTTTGGGATGATTAAATTTTGGTGTTACCTGCTCTTTGGTTTAAGTTATTCCTAGGACTGACTGACTGACTGACTGACTGATTACTTGACTGCTTGAATGATTGACTGAATTAACTGACATTGACTTAACGCGGTACAACAACGGGCTCACATGGCGATGGTAGTCATAATTAGCAGCACTTCATGTCATGTTGCAGTACCAAATAATCACTCAGGTCATGTGAATGGGAAAAGTTTGGAAAGTCAGATTGAAGAATATATACTATTACTCCTTCAGCTTGGAGTTCATTTGCTATCTTTCCTTACTCAGAGAAAGAAGTACTTAATGTATAGGTCCCCAAATTAGGGTTATCATGTTCCACTGAATAGTGTCTGGCAACCACATCTACGTATTGCGTCCTCAGTTTTTTATCTCAGTGTAAAGTTCTTCATTATTCCATCTATTTATTCATATTTATTTGGTTTATAAGCATTCTGAAATAACCTTATGACATCACTACTATTGGGATAAACTGTGCCAGCGTTCTTAGTAGGTAATCGTGTTTCAGTGGTAGTGATGATATTTGTAGACTTGTAGGCAAGCTGAGATTACAGACTCGTGCAGGTGTTGGCAAGCATGCAACCTGTGTTCGTTACGCGAGGCACTTGGCAACACGTGACTCAGTAACACTCAGCAAGATGATTATGCCTCTTAAGGATTGTACTCGGTCACGTGAGTATGACAGAGTTTGAATGGCGTCTTAGGGTCACGTGATGGTCGCTGCAAGAAACTGCGAGACCACTGGCTTGTGGGTGGCGACTTTCTGGCTGCTGCAAGGATTTATTCATGTTGATTTTTATTTTTCACTTACACAGTTCCCTTATTTATTTATTTATTTATTTTCTCTTCCTTTTTTCATTCAATTCTGTCATTCATCCATCAATTTTTAAGTGATTTATTCATTTAATCTCCTAATTCAATGAACAAATTCATTTATTAATGTTATTCATTAAATTTCTTATCTATCATCGTTTTCACTGGTTTTGTTTGTTCTGGAAAGACTGCTCGCTGCGTGGTACAGAATGTGATTGCAAATGGGGAGCTTTTGCTTTAGATATACAGCCAGAGCAATATCCGCCTCCACCAACACAGCCTGCCTCGTGTGGCGTCTCGGCGTGCAGTCTGCAGTCACGACTTAGCTTGACGTAGTGCGTAATTTGTAAACTGAAAATCATGAACCACGAATGGAAGCACCAATGGCTGGTTTATTGCGTTTCGCGCTGAGTCAGGAGCTTTTTGTATGCAAAATTAAATCAGCGCGGACGCTTATTGGATTTATTGTTGTAACAGTAGCATAAAATAATAAAATAACTATTATTTTTCTTGGTGAATTGCCTAAAGTGGTTCTCATAGAGCCCCTCTATTAATGGAAAGTATTCCAATTCCTAACAGCTTGAACATCCCGCACAAGCACACCCGCGCACGCTCACTAACAACGTGACAACTCGAGACGCGTGTGTTTGATGGAAATATATACAAGTATTTTGTTTTACAATTCCAACCGTGGGAAAAAACAAAGCTCAATGGTTCTTTATATCAGGCAGACTGTTATTGGACAGCCTCAGTTGTATCGCTTCCTGAAAGAAACAGAGGATTTAGTAATTTTCCAAGATAAAAAGGAGACCAAGGCGCTGCAACACAGCCTCAGGAGGAAAGCTTGCCAAGTGAGGGTACAAAAAAATGGAAACTTTCCAAGGAAGAGTACGGGTCATTTGATTCCCAAGTTGTCTTTCGCATTTTTTCGTGGAAGAGTCCAAATCGTAAGAAAGCTGAAAAACAGAATTAGTCATTGGAAGGAGTGAGGTTAAAGAGTTAGGACGAGTCCAGAGAGAGTCTGGAGTGAATTTTGCCCGAAAGAACAGCAACTGTGATAAAACCGGCAAAAGAGCTAGAATCAGTTTAAAGTGAGCAGTGAAAGACTAAACGATAACGATCAGTGAGGAGAATAAATCTGATTATCCAATTTTAAAAATGGGTTACTTGTGCGGAGCTGTCCTCGCCTCCTCACAGTACACGTAAGTTACTGTAGCCTTTATGGAAGCTATACTGTAGAACAAGCGTCTGGGGGCAAGACAAATCGTTGTAAGACGATGCAGCATACTAACTTTATTGAAGTCAAGAGTTGAGTTAGCAAGAGTTGAGATAAAAGACTTCTTGGTGGTGAAGGTCAATCCTAAGAGGAGTTGAGAGCAGCAAAGAAAAGGAAAAAGTTGAACTGAAGGTCACGCAGAGTTTAGTTTTTGAGGGATTATGGTCCTTTAGGTTTCTTGTTGAAAGGATCTGTCAGGCGGCTTACGCAGATATAGAGTAGAATAATTAGCATAAGACTGAACATCAATAAGAAAACGAGGGGAGCTGCGAGAAGCCACCAGTCCTACACGTGGCAGTCCCTGTATGAAAGCTGCCTATTCCCTCCGATCACTTTCATCCATAAATTTGTAGAATAACGAAAGTAAAACGAAACTTACGCAACAGGACATTCATTTCCCATACAAAAATAAAAGAAAAGACGGACTCTGATGAATAAACTAATATTTATTCACCCTTTGGTCTTCGTCACTTACTCTTTCTTAACCTTTTCATTTTCATAGCCATTGCATGTTTGTTTATAATCCCTATCTATTTGTTTTTCCCTTGGCTTTTGCAATACTCGTAATATCTAAGAAGGAGTAGAGACAAAAAGATATCGTTCTACTTAGACTGATAATACTGACTCTAATGCTTGACGCTGGGCAGACGGTCACAACAGCAGCAGAATAATTGGAGTAACCCCTTAATCACCCAGAGTTGAAGCTTCAATTAAACTATCGAAACAATAGAACCTTTGAAACTTTGGTACGAATCACTTTGAATTAAGAGATCAGCTTGATGTATTTTAAGTCTCTCTCTCTCTCTCTCTCTCTCTCTCTCTCTCCTCTCTCTCTCCTCTCTCTCTCTCTCCAACACATGACCGTGACTGCAGTAAATCAGGGAAAACGTGAAAACAATAGAAATAAATCAGTCATTCAAGTTTGAGAGCAAATGTCGAGTATTGAGAGAGAGAGAGAGAGAGAGAGAGAGAGAGAGAGAGAGGAGAGAGAGAGAGGAGAGAGAGAGAGAGAGAGAGAGAGAGAGAGAGAGAGAGAGAGAGAGAGAGAGAGAGAGATCGGAAATAAGTGCTGGTATATTTATCATTCTATTTTTTACACCACTTTTGGTTTTTTTCCTCCTCGTTCTTATTTTTCCTTTCCTTATTTCTTTTTTTCTACTTTACTCCTCCTCCCTCGGATATAAAACCATTTTTATTTACCTATTCCAACCATTACAACTCCACTTCTCCTATTCCTCCCATTCTTTATTTGCCTTTTTGCCTAACCCTCTACATATATGAATAATTTTATATGGCTAGTTATCATCACCTGTTCTCTTTATTTCTCATTGTAATCAGTACATTTATCGTCAGAAGTAGAGAATAATTTGCACTCACTTCCTCTTAATGTCGATCTTAGTGTAGTCATCAGATCTGCCAACAATCTCCTTATAAAACCTTACAGGTAATAAAATCTTAAGAAAGTAAGAAAATAAGTGAAAGTTCAAGAAATCTCTGCTTGTAACTTACCTAATTCCACCTATCATCTCCATCCATAATTTTACCTAGTCTTTTAAAAGCTCCGTAATCACTCAGCACTAACAACCTGATTACTGAGGCCATTTCCACTCATCCACCACCGTATTTGAAAACCAATCCCTTCCTTCCTCTTTTTTAAATTTAACTTTCATCAATTCTTAGCCCATTATTTTCTACCTCAATTACTGATCCTGAGAATTTAGTACCCGTCACTCTTGTTATATTTCCTATACCGCTTAAAGAACTCTATCAGCGCCCCATTTAACCTACGTAGTATGTCTTAGCAGTTCAGAAGGCGAGATAGAGGGTAAAACTTAAAAATAGTGCAAGTGAGTCTGGTGTGATTCAGCTATTGACCACAGCAGTACCTTCCTCAGATTCCCTCGGTCCCTCGCGCCGTGCTGGGGACACTCCGCTAAATCAGGCGAGAAACGCAGCCGGGGGAAGAGGTAGAATGATTGGGTTAGGGGATTGGAGTCGTGAATTAGGTGCTATGCGTCTCTCTCTCTCTCTCTCTCTCTCTCTCTCTCTCTCTCTCTCTCTCTCTCTCTCTCTTGAATGAATCACTGGGACAAAATCACTGATACAATAAATAACTCAATATTTTAGCAACATACGTCGGTCAGATATTGCCACACAGATGGATGTTTTCTGTTTTGTAATCATTCTTAATATGTCGAGATCTTGTAGTCCTGTAAGTTACACTCTTGTAAATTTAAGCAATCCCCTCACAGGAATTCTTGTTGTTTTCTCCTTGTTTTCTCATGTTATGCTATAGAGAAGGTTAGGAAGAGCCATATTTATTATTATTATTATTTTTTTTTTCAACTTTTACTGATTATTGCCCCAAAATCTGTCGTAACTGTCTGTTCTTCCCTCCGTTTTCTTCAGATTTTTATATTTGTACCCCCTCTCTTCCTTCTTGCGGGGACTGTCTTTCAGGCTCTGAGATTTGTTTCTCCCTCACTTTCCTTTCAAGACTTAGTTTTTTTCTCATATTCTTGGACTTCTTTACCCCTTTCCTTCCTTTTTTTCCTTTCTTCAAACGTTTAAATTTGTTTCTCTGTCTTTCCCCTACACGTTCAGACTCAGCGATTTTTCCTCTCTTATTTTCCCTCACCCATGTTACTTTTTACATACTTGGATTTATTTATCTTCTCTCTTTCCCCAACTTTGCATGTTTCGTCATCAACCACCTCTTCTCCTCTCCACCTCAGCATTACCACGACAAGCGCACACCTCGAGCAAGTCCACACATTTAAACACATGATATACGTGAAAGGTTCTTATGCGTTTTGTGTTTCCGGCTCCCCTTCCTCTAATCAGATCACGGCGCACCGGTGAGGGTCTCGGCGGTAATAGAATAACGTACCTTCCTCCTACTTGGCTAATTTGATGTACTACTTACGTGATACTGTGCCGTACAGACCGTTCTTTGGGCCAGACAGTGGAAGTAGCAATGGGAGGAATGCTAACCACGCGTACTGTATATATACTCATACACAGACTCCTCTCTCTCTCTCTCTCTCTCCATCAAACATATTACTTCCTCTTCACCCAGAAAGTCTTCACCACTACACTTCTACACTATATCTTACTGCTACGAAAATTTTCACATTCTAAACACTGACTTTCTTTAAACTGCTCTTCATACTTGTTATGCTTCACCTGACTGACCTGTAGCGCGTCAGAAAGAATACACTTAAATACAGTTACTCTAAGAAGCAATGTCGTAAGTCCAGTGAATCTTGCGTGTACAAATTGGATGGGTGTTAGAGTACATCGGCAAATGAACGACTTCACCTCAGCTCCGTAAAAATCAGTGTTATAGGTGTGATGGGTGTTAAATGTTCCCTAATACGGTTTCATTTTATATTTTGAAACCTGTAGGATATAACATCACCTTTATATGAAACCGCGTACAAAATAGAGAGAGAAAAAAAAAGACAATTTCAAGCAACGTTACGAAATGCTGAACATGAAATCCCTTCTTTTACGTATTCACTCTTTTCATATAGGAATGTAAGTATGAAGAAGTACAATAAATAACACAGAGTAGCGTACTCGTGTAACAGGAGCTACAGGGACACCGTAGATGTAGCGTGGCGGGGATTAATATTTCATTGTGCTGGTATTTAGTATCCCTTCGCCGCCGTGCTCCATAGAAAACCTACTCAAAAAGGCAGGGGTGGCTGTGAGATTTTTTTAATAAAGAGAAGGGGATGATACCTGTATGTTGAGGGCTTCGTTTGGTGTGTGTGTGTGTGTGTGTTTGTTAGGTCTCGCGTCTACACACACACACACACACACACACACACACACACACACACACACACACACACACACCCTTCCTTCCTTCCTTCCTTCCTTCCTTCCTTCCTTCCTTCCTTCCTTCCTTCCTTCCTTCCTTCCTTCCTTCCTTTCTTCTTCATTATTTACTTATTTCCATCAACACATCCGCCCCATCTGTACATTCCCTTCTTCTTTCTTATTCCTTGTTTCTCTCGTTCCTTTCTTCTCCTCATTCTTCCTTTACGCTTCCCCTCCCAGCATGCATCTTTCATAGCCGTGTGTCTTACTTGCTCTGTTCACTCCGCTCTGGCAGAGAGGCGACAGTAGGAGACGATACAGGATACAGGATACGGGAGAGAGAGAGAGAGAGAGAGAGAGAGAAAGGAGAGGAGAGGAGAGGTAGGGAGAAGAGGGGAGAGGATTCGGATGGAGGTGGAATACAGAGGGAAGGTAGTGGAGAGATTAGGGATACAGGAGGCTTGGGCAGAGGAAAGGGAGGGTAAGGAGTCCAGCACCTTGATCCTTTTTCCCTCCTGACGGCGATAGTGGCGCGGCAGATCGTTTTAGCTGACTTCCTCATCTGAATTTTTGAAAGGCTCCTCCGCGGCGGCTCCTTTTATATTCGTGGCCGCGTGTTCCAAATCCTTATGGCGTGTGTGGCTGGCTGGGTGGGTTGGTGTGTGGCTGGTTAGTGGGTTACCTCCCTAGCAATACTTTCCTCCTCTTGTTGTCTCTTGTAGGCGAAGGAAGCAAAAAAAAAAAAAAGTAAAGTTTTTGGGTGTAATGGAAATTCCTCCCACGAGTCAGAGCAGAGGTTAGTCCAGTTAACATTCCGCCTTGGTAACTTGCTGGTCTGACTTACTGGAATTGTCTGTGTGTGTCTGTGTGTGTGTGTCTGTATAGGGATTATAAGGAGCCTCCTGCTGCTGCGTCTTTATGGCTTCTGCTAGTCCTCATGAAGCAGGGAAGGCAGATTAGTCAAGTCTCACTACGTATATCCAATTACCCTTGCAATACCCAATTATATCAGCAACGAAATGACGGAACCTCCATAGCGAAATTACGAAGTCTGCTCCGCTCTTCCTCTCCGTCAGCATGTAATGTATTCAGTGAATCTCTGTAGGGACTCCCGGGAAATATGGAAGTCTCTCATCGAAGGGGTTTTTATGCCGTTTAGATTACGGTCCAGCGAAGAGGAAAGGGAAATATGACCTGAGGATTATTTTTAACGGAGTATTCCCTTAACTCAGCGCGGTAAAGATTCGTTTTCTTTGCGGCGCGGCGGGGAACAGAGAGAGAGAGAGAGAGAGAGAGAGAGAGAGAGAGAGAGAGAGAGAGAGAGAGAGAGAGAGAGAGAGAGAGTTTTCCCGTATAAAGTTCTGGAAAGAGGCTGTCTTGGATCGTTGCTCAGTTTAAGCGTGGAGGTATTGAGGCTGAGCATTAGGCGGGGACGGAGGGACGGACAAGCGGATGGACGAAAACAATTGGGAAGAATTTCTGGTGATTCCTCGAGGTCATTAGCCTTCCATTAGTGTTTCTCTATTTGTTTTTTTACTTTACCATTACGAAGACAGGATTAGGGATAAAGGAAAATGTGTTGTTTTTTTTAATGAAAGGTACTTACGGTCTTAACATGCACGTAACAAGAGGATATTAAGACTCGAGTTGGGAAGATTCAGAATAGTTATATGTTTATCGCGTGTATACTGAATAACTCGCAAAAAAAGAGAAAACATGAGCTACAGACGTGTTTCCCTTAAAAGGTCGTTTTTGAAGAAAGTGGAGGTAATATTAGTGGTTTATAAAAGGGAAAGAGACGAGAAAAGGAGACAAACGAACACACACACACACACACACACACACACACAGGTTCTATTAATTTTTGCCATCATTCATGCACCACGTCGCGCCAATAACTCCATAACAGCGTAAATGACGTGCATAATAGTGGAAGGCAAAAAGGACAGAGCAGGTTTATTACGGCATTCAGTTAATCGTAAATAAAATGATGGCGGCACAGAGCAGGACGGGAAGGTCTGATATATCGTTGGTGATAATTTAGTTATGGATTCCGCGTTTTAGAGTCTTGATTTATATTAAAGACAAAAATACGTTCATTAGGCAAAAGTAAGGATAAGTATGTGTTTCTCTTAATGAAATAGAGGAAAGATCACTCAGTTTAATTTCTAATTGATAATAAAAAAGGTGTTACGTCTATGTATGTTGGTGGACGCACTGGCAAGTAAGTCGACTGTCTGCCTTGTGTCATAGGAACGGTTGGTAGCACTGCCAGTTCGTATCCTCGGTTGGTAGCACTGCCAGTTCGTATCCTCGGGTGTGTTGCGTTTTTCAGATACATTCTATGTCTTTTTGAACTTCTCATCTCTTTTAAGTAATGCTTGAAGCACACACGATGTTCAGTATATTTGGTGAATTGTTTTATTTTCTCATATGACATACATCTTCAGCCATTATCTCATCACCGACAGATATGAAGCTCCGAACCCTTATCTGAACAGCAGCTTTAGTGATTCAGGCCTGCCACTACCAGCATGTGACTGACTTCTGGTTTTCATGTTTCACGGGTTACAATCCATATTCTAACAAAAAACCTTGACACGACTTTTGACTTTTTACATTGTGACTCAATTTCAGGGAGATGTCATGCTGGGTGTAGTCAGCCAAATTAGTAATAGTTGCGGATGTCACCAGCAGTGTTCCTTGTTAACCTGAGTAATTAAATCCTTACTGGTGTCCTGTTTCCTAATTGTGTTGCGGCACACTCTCCTCGCTGCCTCGCCCCACCACCGCCTCTCCCTCCCACAGGAATTGGCGTGTACGTGTCCCGGGTGGAGCAGGGCGGGCCGGCGTGGCGGGCGGGGCTCAGGCCGGGGGACCTGCTGCTGGCTGCCGACAACACCAACTTCTCGTCCGTCACACACGCCGAGGCCATCGCTGTGAGTAACCCATTGTCAGCGCTGACTGCCGCCGCTGATGTTGGTGCCGCTGCTACAGCTGCTGCTGCTCTTGCTGCTTCCTCATTCTATTTTCCTTGCTGTGGTTTTCCCATAAAGGTGACATAATCACCTTGGTGGACTTGCTCTCTGCATTGTTTGTGTGTTGGTGTGCTTGTTTGGTGTGCCGTGACTGCTGACCGCTGAGCGCCGCGCCTCAAGGAAACCGCCTTGTCGCTGATTTTTTCATAGGACATAAAAGATCTAGTTTTATCCTCTTTCTTTTTAATCCTCCTCCTCCTCCTCCTTCTCCTCCTGCCCCCTCTTCCCGCTCCTCCTCATGCCCGTCTTCCTCCTCCTGTCACACACCCTGCTCTGCAGATTCCATATTCTATCATAAAATGAAAATTCAGTGCGGATATGTATTTTTGATTTAGCCAACCACTAGTCAAACCCTGAACCTCTTAGGCCTGTCTCTCCATGTTGCTTGCTGATCAAGTGTTGTCTAGTCATGTTTACTTACCTTACACTCAAACAGAGATCAATGCCTAGGTCCTGCTCCCTCCAGTCCTCCCACTCCTCCCCTTAGTCACCCCAGACTCCATTCCCGCCAGCCCTCTCGTCCTCCCCCTCCCATTTTAGTCCGTCCCTCCCCCACTTTGCCGTCTAGGAACATTGTAATCGTAAGGCTAGTTTGTAATCTGGGGAAATGTATATTTGAACCTAGACCCCTGATTGGATTGTGTTCCTCCTGCCCAGGCTATCTTGGTGAGTAATGCACCCACACAAAACCCCCCCTTCGCTGTGATTGGCTGGCTGTGTGTGATGACGTGGATGGTGACGTGGTGATGGGTGACGTGATGATGGGTGAGTAGTTTATGTTCGGTGAGTCTGTCTGTCTGTCTGTCTGTCTTTTCTTTCTTCTTTCTTTTTTTTTCTTTTACTTCTTTCCTCGTTCTCATTTTTTTTTCTTTCTGTCTGTTGATGTCAGTTGGTGAGTCAGTTTCTCTCTCTCTCTCTCTCTCTCTCTCTCTCTCTCTCTCTCTCTCTCTCTCTCTCTCTCTCTCTCTCTCTCTCTCTCTCTCTCTCTCTCAAGTCTGTCAGAGCCTCCAGCTATTGACTGACTGTTCTGAAAATACCCATCTTGCCTGTTCACAAAGGAAGACTTTTAGTTATTTTTCTGTTATTTTTCTGTACATAACCTCATCATCCTGCTTCCCCATTTAGCTCTTCCTTTAACTTTCATCTCCTCTCCCCATCTCTCTCTCTCTCTCTCTCTACCTCATATTAATCATCCAGTCTCTCCTGTCTTGTTTTTTTGAGTTTTCCTTCTTTCTTTTCCCCTTAGTTTTCTTTATTTACATTCATGTTATTTAATTGCCATCTATATAACATCCTTTCCTCAACTTTTTACTCCGTCTAGTATTCTCTCTCTCTCTCTCTCTCTCTCTCTCTCTCTCTCTCTCTCTCTCTCTCTCTCTCTCTCTCTCTCTCTCTCTCTCTCTCTCTCTCTCTCTCTCTAGATACGAGTATATGTTTAATGACCTTCCCGTAAGGCCACAAGCTTCTTAGGCTAGCCCAGAAAATTTTATGTATTGTATGTATGTACCATGTATGTACACGTAAGGTATATGTTTCCCCAGATTCAAAATTGTAGCTCCGTAATAATATGGTATGGTATTTGTATGTGTGTGTGTGTGTGTGTGTGTGTGTGTGTGTGTGTGTGCAATGATGATGCGTTTTCTTTGTTCTTGTTTTCGTCTTCTCTCTTCCTCCTGTCTTCCTCCTCCTCCTCCTCCTCCTCCTCCTCCTCCTCCTCCTCCTCCTCCTCCTCCTCCTCCTCCTCCTCCTCCTCTTCTTAATTTCCTTTCCTTTTCTTCATTCATAATTGTTTTTTTTCTCTTTTTTCTCCTTATCATCGTCATCCTACGTGTGTGTGTGTGTGTGTGTGTGTGTGTGTGTAATAGAAGGAAGTATGAAAAAAATGTAGGTAGTGGTGGTGGTGGTGATGTTGTTGTTGTTGTTGTTGTTGTTGTTGTTGTTGTTGTCAGAATATTTAGCTATAACTTTTTTATTGTTTATTTTTATAGAATGACGGATAACAGTTATTGTTTTCCTCTCGATAAGTGTGGAAAGTTATATTTTTGTTGTTGTTGTTATTGTTGTTGTTGTTGTTGTTGTTGTTGATGTTGTAGCAGCTTTGATTAACTGCTAGTGATTGATTGGTGTTTTGTGGACCTGATCATCAATGTCTTGGTTGTTATCACCACAATTATCATCATCATCATCATTATTATCATCATCATAATTGTTGTGTTGTTCATGTAATTGCTGTTGTTGTAGATGATGTTTAATGATGATGTAGCTGTTGTTGTTGTTGTTGTTGTTGTTGTTGTTGTTGTTGTTGTTGTTACAATTATTGCCAATAAAGGTGATGGTGGTTGTGGTAGTAGTGGTGGTGGTGGTGATGTGCGCTTCATATCACAATCACCCTACATAATGAACAATGATGTCCACACCACACCTCCACGATGATGATGGCAACAATTGCTTCATCATGTAGCATTATGAAGTGTACCATTTATATACTGTATAATAATTTTAATGTATCTTAAGTTTTGAAGTGCAAGTGCTAAGTATCTCCATGACCTTTGAAAATAGTCATGGTGAGAGAACAAAGCGTTTCTGAACACACACACACACACACACACACACACACACACACACACACACACACACACACACACACACAAACACACACACACACACACACACACAAGACCAAATAACCCTCTCCTCCCGCCGTCCACTCTTCCAAGACGCCGCTCATCGCTTTCTGAGTCGCCTTCGAAGCACGCAACTCAACCACTTGATTAAATTTGCCTTCGGTTTAGTCAGGGTTGCTGCCAATACCTCCCTCCCCTTCCTCTCTCCTCTCCCTGCTCTAAACTACACCAGGCAAGGATGATGATGTAATTAATAGGAGAAGGAGGGGAGGAGGAAAGGGAGAGTAGAAGGAGGGAATAGTGGAAGTAGTTGATTTGATAGCGAAGAAGGAAGAGGAGGGGACCAAGAAAGAAAGAAAATGAAGCTTTAGGAGATGCAGGAGGAAAAAAAAAGAGATAAATTGGATTAACATGAGAAAGAAAACAATAGGAGAGGAGAGAGAGAAAGAAAAAAAAATGGAAATCTACGTAAATTACTAACGTTTCATGAACTGTATTGGTCTTTGAAGAGATAATATTTTACCATTATAAGAGCTACGGGGCCTTATATTGAGAGTAACACAACCAGTGGCTTCCGGTAATCAGTGTAGTGGCGGGAGGGCGGCTGGGAAAAGGGGAAGCGACCTTGGATGGCAGGGGGGCGGCTGAGGAAAGGGGAAGGAACCTCGGATGGCGGCTTTGTGGTGACCATAGACACGCAAAGGGGTTTAGAGGGAAGGTCGTGGTGAGAGCTCGACCGTCTAAGCCCTCGCTCCGACGCTTAACCTTTCCCGGTCTGACATACGAGTTTAAACCTTCCTGCAGAGGCGAGGGATTTAGAATAATGAAGTTAGTGTTGTGTGTTCCAGCATATTGTCATTCCGTGCTGTACAGTTTTTAGTTTTCTTCCGTAATGGTGATATACGTCTAGTTTTCAAGGTATTATTTGAGTTCTAAGAAATTCTATTGTAAATTGGTTACCTTTTTATTCCGGCGAGAGGAGAGACCCAGATGGAAGTAATTTCTTTTGTGATAGGGTCCTCGAGATGATCCGATTTTCTCGCAAGTGTTGAGTTTTTCTTTTCTCTTGCTAGAGGAAGATTTCGCTTTGTCACTGACCACTTGATCCCTGGTAGGAGTTTCTGTTATTTATTTTCAGTTTGTTGGGCAGAGTTTATTACTTAGCTGTTGAATATTTTATTTAACGAAGTTGCTGTGGAATAAAGTTCATTTGCAGCATTTCGCTACACGCCCGGCTATAATCTTTTAGAAACTAGAGTTTATTGAAACAGCTGCTCGGTAATCTGATCTCGTATTTACGTCTGTTTCGAATTTATATTAAGCATTTCTGTTCATATCCAGAGTTGATTTTAACGTTTATCAAAAATTCCACAGCAGTGCAAACATTTATTGGGCGCTGCTACACCTGGCGGCGCAGACGTAAAGCGAAAATCAGGATGAAAATGTGTGCAGAAACCTGTATCTTGTATATTTAATTGTTATTCTTGAAGCATTGTATTCCATCCTTTATGCATATAGTAATTACTTTCACTACACGTCAAAGTCAAATGCAGACTTTGTATATTATTATTTACAAGAGACCTGTGAAAAATACCTTCATTAAATGGATCTCGTCATGCTATCTGACTTATTTTGTAATATCATTTAACTTGCCGGATGTATCAGTATAATTTAATAATATAAGTTAAATAACATTAAATTCAGTTGAAATTTCGAAAACAACAAAAACTAAAATTGGTAAATAACTTTGTGAGGAAATGCAGTTTGAAAATGTAGTGAAGATAATTTTTAGATGCAAGCTGTTAAAAGATTTGCGTCGATATTCCCACCTAGCAGTGCACTTCTGCACTGTAACTGTCATCTCTGTCAATTCCCTCCACCTTCTCTTCCTTGTATATATATATATATATATATATATATATATATATATATATATATATATATATATATATATATATATATATATATATATATATATATATATATATATATATATATATATATATATATATATATATACAAAGAGAGAGAGTATATATATACAGAGAGAGAGAGAGAGAGAGAGAGAGAGAGAGAGAGAGAGAGAGAGAGAGAGAGAGAGAGAGAGAGAGAGAGAGAGAGAGAGAGAGAGAGAGAGAGAGAGAGAGAGAGAGAGAGAGAGGTCATGCGAGTATATTACAAATGTGACATGATTATATTTTCAACCTCTTTATCCAGGAATGTCCAGAGCTGAGATAAATAAGCCATTCTCACAATAGTCAAGGATGAAGACTTTTCATAATGAATAAAAAATACAAATGGGTATGTTTTGATCGACGTTAAAAGATAAATGATCCATTCTAACAATAGCTGCACATTATATAACATGTTCCTTATGAATAAAAAAAAAAAAATAAGAATGCAGCTTTTACGATCGATGTAAAAAAAGATAAAACTTCACTTATTGACGTCATATTTTGCTCTGGCCATTTTTCTCCCTGTCCTGGTGATTAATTGAGGCTCGTCGCTACTTTGACCTAATCACCATTAATCAAATTACCGCTAAAGTTTGTGTCGCCCTCAAATTAAGCCATTTCTTTGATGCAAGGCTGCCCGCTCCTTCATTACGCAAGTCACTAGAAAATTCCCCTTGTAAAACTGGACTTGACGTTCCTCCGTTACTCACACGGGAACGAAGGGAAGGAGGAATGGGAAGTGGGTACAAAATAGGAGTAGGAGACAATTTATTAGAAAAAGCAGGAATACAGAAACAACAGGGTGCTTGATCATTTAGTTCCGTTGCAGTGTAGTAGTTGTCATGGTTCCCTCCTGCAACGCGCCATTTTGAAAGTAGAAATTGTAGTCGTTAGATTTCTTTTAATTCAACACACAAAATCACACGGAGTCCTTCAGATTGCTTTGTTGTTAGCGCCACACGATCTTGTTCTTTTCATCGTATTTGCTTTTTATTTTCGGTGAGTTTCTCGTGGTCGGTGTCTCTCATTCCTTTAAAATCCCTACGACTTCATTATCATGTTGGAAGGGAGTTTTTATTCAGTAGGGAGTAAAAATCAAGAATACTTTTCTCTCAGTCTCTATTCTGATTGACGAGATTAATGGTGTAGCACGTCGCGGCAACACTTCAGCGATTCATGCCCCTAATGGGAGGATGAAGATTATTGTACCGGGTATTCAAGAAGGGACCTCATTAATGATGTAGTGTTGATTTGCTTGATGGTGCCATGTACTCGCTGGTCTTCGCTATGAGTTGAAATATTATGTATGAACCCAATGCAGTCAGTGTCTTTTACCTAGTGGCGTTAATTGTAAGAGTAATATAAATCAGAAGAAAAAAATCATTCACGCCACAGTTGTTTACATAAAATGGGTGATGGATTTTTTGAGGCAGTGACACAAAGAGGACAAAGCGAGAGGAGTGTGTGACCCAAACACTTGTTACATATTAAACGAAAAGTCTTACATTTAAAAAAGGACAGCTTTTTTTTTTCAACATCTTTCATTATGAGATGGAGAAAATATAGAAACACCAGTTAAAAAAAAAAAAAAGAAAAAGAAAAAGAAAAGAAAAAGAGGGATATCATTATTCTGACATATTCGAATTATAACATCGAAAAACTTTAGCTCCTTTTTCACCATCGAGAATCCACCAATGAAAGGAGTCGCTGTTGGAGTCGCTCCCAAGCACCCACCAATCATAGCCGTCCCTGAGGGTGCAGTCCATACCGGGCAGCCAATGAGTGACGAGTCTCCAGAGAGAGTAAGGGGAGGAGGAGGTTCTTAGTCGTCAAGTTAGTCTGAACGAACTTTGAGTATAGAGAAAAGCGAGAGAAAATTTCTTTCTTAGGTGCTTCCTTCGTAAAAATTTAGGGAGTGGCTGTCAAAATATCTTACAAGCACTCTCTCTCTCTCTCTCTCTCTCTCTCCTCTCTCTCTCTCTCTCTCTCTCTCCTCTCTCTCTCTCTCTCTCTCTCTCTCTCTCTCTCTCTCTCTCTCTCTTTCTCTTTCTCTTTCTCTTTCTCTTTCTCTCTCTCACACACACACACACACACACACACACACACACACACACACACACACACACACACACACACACACACACACACACACACACACACACACACACACACACACACACACACACACACACACACACACACACACACACACACACACACACACACACACACACACACACACACACACACACACACACACACACACACACACACACACACACACACACACACACACACACACACACACAGGGGGGCAAGAGAAAAAAATAATAAAGAAAATCGAAATATTAAAAAAGAACCAAAACAGTGAAAAAGGAAAAAGGAAAGCAAATGAAAGAAAAGAAAAAGAACCGAAAGACTTAAAAAAACAGAGGAGAACAGATGAAAGAAGAGAAGAGGCAGGCGAAGCAAGAGGAATATGAATAGGTGCAAAAAGGAAGTCGGAAAAATCTTCATCCGAACAGTAATTGGCGGAATTGTGGGTCTTCAGAAGCGAGACATTAATTATTCACCAACATAAATAAGACGTCTTGAGTAACGGGAATGTATATCAGCATCACCAAATGCAAAGATAACATATTCCTTTCACCCCCCCTCCTCTCCTCCTTTCAATTCCCACACTCAATTTTCCGTCTTCACATTTTTTTTTTCCCTCTGGCTCACTCTCCCTTTCCACGTCTGCATCCTTTACTTTCCCTCTCTTATCCCTTCCCCTTTTACTCCACCGTACCGTCATTCCCTCCCTCCCTCCCTCCTCGCCCAGTAAGGAGGGAAGTCGTTAACAGTCGGTATCGAAAAACAAACTCCCGGAAAACAGACTCGTTAGAGCTTTTAATCCCCACTGAATTTCGGACTCAAGAACCCAAGATCTTAAGGTTAATGTTGATGCATTGCTTATTGGTTCACAAAGCCGTGGATCAGTGCCACAACTTGGTGCTTGCTCGTGATTTTACTTAAAGGGTAGGTTATGTACGCTGTTTACTTGTTTTTCCTGAGTATTCAAAGCAAGGCAGTGATGGGCAGATGATTATTCTACTGGTGGTCTTTTGTCTTGAGGTAGTGTCGTGTGGTGCCGGTCGAGGTACTGTACAGAAGACTCTGGTATAAGAAATGCATGAAAACAAAGGAAAACTGATGAACTAATATGCCAGTATGGGAAAGAGTTATATCTTCAGGTAAAAAAGTATTCCGACACACGTACAAGTTTCCGTTTTCATCACTCAGGCTTATACCAGGTTGAAGTTTTCTCAATAGTATGTGTTTAGTGCTTTTCATTGTCTTTTTTTTTTCATTAAGAGGGTATTTGTATCTAATCTTACGTATGTATGCATGTTTATGTATAATATTACTACCTGAGCTTTTTTTTTCTCTCTTTCTGTTTACTAACAATTTCTACGACCATTTCTTCAGTTTTCTCCTCTCTTTCTCGTTCCAAGCGTCAAAAATAGACACATAAAAAACGGGAGACATCGATGAAACACGTACGTACCTCCGCCAGCCCCATACGGTGCTATAAAATGTGATATTCTCCGCAGACTTGTACGGAATGCGGCAGACATCCCCCGTAGCTTTGTGTCGCGGGGAAATCTTACGGTGACTGAAAAAAATCCTTGATCCGCATACATTTCCATCTACGCCGCACAATGTCATCAGCAGCGCCACCTCGGATCCCGCGCCTCTTTGAAATCCTTTGTGAAGTTCGTGGTTATATTTTATTTGTATTCGTATTTTTTTTTTCATTTTTATCCTCGAAGTTTTGGAGGGAAGGTTAGGTTAGGTGGCTGAGCTTAATTTACGTTGGGTTAGGTTCCTCCTCGTCTCCACTGAAAGTTAGGTTAGGTTAGATTAAATTACGTTAGGTTAGGTTAGGTTAGGTACCTCCTCTCTCCACTGTATTCATTGTCAAACAGAAAACGTGAAACTCTGGCTCGGGAAATTCTGTCCCCTTTTTCATCCTTCCTAGTGTGTGTGTGTGTGTGTGTGTGTGTGTGGCTGGTTTGCTGGTTGGCAGGTTGCCGGTTTTTTACTTGTTTGTCTCTTTAACCGCCCGTAATTCTATCTGCCTTTGTTTGTCTGCCTGCGTGTCTGTATTCTCTTCTCTCTCTCTCTCTCTCTCTCTCTCTCTCTCTCTCTCTCTCTCTCTCTCTCTCTCTCTCTCTCTCTCATCTCTCTCTCTCTCTCTCTCTCTCTCTCTTTCCGTATGAAGAAGACACGCCAAAAGAAATTTCCGAGTTTCATTCACAAAACTCCAACGACTTTCTCCCAGAATATTGCGTCTTCCCGATGGATATTCCTCGTGAAGGCCACATAATGAAGATCACATGGGCAGAGCCTCGGATATCCTCCTGATCTTAACTAACGACTCATTAAAGGCGGAGATTAGTTTCTTGCGCCGACCGACCGACCATCCTGGTATTGCTTGTAATATCACCAATGTCAGCCTTAATCGATAGTTTGTCCGAGGCTGGCTAATATTTGCTGGTATTTATTGCAATGGTCGGGTCTTCCTGCATCGATCACCCTCTGTCCATGTTGGTCTTTGCATTTCTGATATCTTTTTACTCTCGTCCACGCCATTTCGCGAATATTTTTGAAGTCTTCATTGTAAAGAAACACAAAGAAACACAGACAAGGTACAAGCAGTAGTAGATGTGTAGGCCCTTATGAGGTTGCTTGTGACTAACTGCACTATCTACGTAAATCAAATAGAAACGTGCATCTATCCGTCTCTTTCTTGCACATTCAAAACTGAACTTCATTTTTTTTTTCTTTCCTCTCCTCGTCAATCTCCTTTACGCTTCCTGGAATATCGTAGACTATTTCAATCTCAATATTTCCGAAGCTGTGGTATTACTGATGCGTAACCACTGGGAGGGTGTGTGGGGGTTTAAGAAATAGGTGGTTGATAGCATGGGAGGAGTTTTAATGCTTAACGGTGCTAATAAAACACAAGAAAATGTTTTTGAAGCTTTAAACAAACCAGTGAGACAACGAACAAAACAGTTGAAACATTGAGACAAACACAACAGAATCTATCAAAAGTTTTCAACAAAATCACTACAACTCACGAAGCTGGTTAAAGGAGAGTGGAAGTATTTGTTTAGCTTTTTCACCGTTACCCGGCACGTGTTTCTGTCATCATAATCCACTCTGATACATTTCCTTTCGCTCTACAGCCGCTTCTAAAATACTGTGTACAAGATGACCTAATACTTTTTTTATTTTTCCTAGTACATGCTTCTAATAATTTCTAAGCCTAACCTAACTTAACGTAATGTAGCCCTTGGGTGAAAACGCTAATATCATTGTAATCTTATCTAAGAGTGCTGCCTGGTTTGTGTGAGGAACGTTAGTGTCTCTCACGGTAATCACGTAGTAATCACGTTCTCGAGTGTCTTGTGTCACGAATGAGGCAAAAAGGAAATATAAATAGCTCTGATATGGAGGACAGAGATGAGGTACTTAGTTTGAATTACTGATAATTGTATAATTGCTTGTAATGATTTTTACGCATAATCGTTGTTTCGCGTGTGTCGTCACTGCATCGATAGTTCAGTTTTTCTTTTTCTCTCCGCCTTACCATGAACTTGAGGCTTTGAATGTTGTAGGAAGTAATTCACTTTTAAAGGAGTCTGGAAAAATAAAGATTTTTATTTTACAGAAAAAAATCGAGAGGTTTCTTTGTCTATATTGACTCAGAAAAAAAAAAACTTTCCATTTCAGAGAATCTTTTTACTTAAGAGAATTTTTTTTTTTTTTAGTTGAAAGAAGAATCAAAATATTTTTGCTTCAAAGAAAAATGTAGATCTTTTTACTTGCAACATAAATCCAAGCTTTGACAGAATATGAATATTTTTACTTAGTATTAAAAAAAAAATACTAACTTGTCTATATTGAATATTATACAGCGAAAACAACATTTATGTAAGGCATGATAAAAACAAATATGTGAAGACAAAAAAAAAAAAATACATGATGAAAAAAAGTGCTGTAAAGAAAAAGAGAAAAGAAAAGAGAACAAGTGACAAAAATTGATGCATTGTATAAAAGAGAAATGACGAAAATACAAAACAAATCAGTATACTGAGAGAGAGAGAGAGAGAGAGAGAGAGAGAGAGAGAGAGAGAGAGAGAGAGAGAGAGAGAGAGAGAGAGAGAGAGAGAGAGAGAAAGGAGAATAGGCACAGTGAGGATAATTAAAGAAAGGCGGAAGTGGGGGTTGCCAGGTACACGCGTCAGCCTCGTCCCCGTGATTACAGGTGCGTGATGGAAGGCCTCCACTTAGCACGCATCGCCGATCGCCGCCCGTGTCTTGTCATTAAAAAAAAAAAATACCAGAACTAACATGCGTGTATTTATGTTTGAAGGTCATTAGCGTTGATATTAATGAATTGGTTTGATCATTGCTGCGTTGTTGGAGCAGGACTGGCGCATTTCCGTGTATTTGTCATCAGTGGTGTGCTGTGAAAAAAAGATTATATTAGTTATTGGTGTAATTCCTTTTAATATTATCTATGTTTGCTTCTTTAAATCTTGTATTCGTTGCTCTTATGTACAAATGGACTTCAGGTGTTTTTACTCTCGTACATGTACAGATTGAAAAAGTTGAAAATGTAATATTATGTAATTTGATAATATCTTGCTTGTATTTATCTTTTTATCCATTGATATGCTCTAAGAATGGTTTGTCGTGGGTATTTTCATAAATTTATTCATGTGGTAAAAATTGTCAATGCTAAAGAGTTACAGAAAGGCTCATATTGTTAGGTAACTCTCATTTCTTTTACTGACAATCAATAAGGAACAATTACTCTGACGAGCTTTTTAATTAAGGCTATAATTTTTAATCCGACAGTGTTCTTCAGGGAATTAATTGGGTGTCTGAAAATGTTGGAATTCATTAATTCCTTTTTCGATCCATTTCAGATTTATTTCCTATGCACGTATTAGAAGACTTGTTACTGAGAGGTGACCATTGCCAATCAAGTTCAAGTGAAGGTCTCTTTTGAGTTTTCTCCACTAATTGCTTCCCTCAGTTTGTCGGAAGCAGCTACAAGAGAATTTTATAACCTGGTTCTCGTTTTTTTTTTATTTTTTTTTAATTTTCGTCTCAGTCAACATTTCTTCCTTTTCTGTCAGTCATAACTTTTTAACATTTACAAATTCAGATTTTTTTTCTCCTTTTTTTCCACAGATATAAAGGCTCTTGTGTCACTCCGTCTATTGGCGAGTGCGTCTTCTGAGATAAAGCAAGAACTAAGTATAGAACCTCTTCCCACGTGACAACCACATCCTTACACGGTCGACTTTCAGTATTCCTGTTTTTTTTTTTTCGTAGCACACTCTCTCTCTCTCTCTCTCTCTCTCTCTCTCTCTCTCTCTCTCTCTCTCTCTCTCTCTCTCTCTCTCTCTCTCTCTCTCTCTCTCTCTCTCTCTCTCTCTCTCTCTCTCTCTCTCTCTCTCTCTCTCTCTGTCTGTCTGTCTGTGTGTGTGTGTGTGTGTGTGTGTGTGTGTGTGTGTGTGTTTGAAATCGCTCTGGAATTTCACCTCAGTATCAGACACGTGACTTGAAAAAAGAAATGCTTGAAAGAGGAAACGCATCAAAGAGAGAGAGAGAGAGAGAGAGAGAGAGAGAGAGAGAGAGAGAGAGAGAGAGAGAGAGAGAGAGAGAGAGAGAAAGAGGGGTCAAGACGCCACCAGTGTCAGATATTGGAAGTGGACGCTTGAGATCGACCTGGGCAATGTGCTTGAGTGTCTGGGCGAATGACACGACCCGCCAAGTGCATGACGTGGCCTCTGCAGTCACTCGAGGAGAAGGAGGAGGAGGATGAGGATGATATGGGAGAGAAATAGGAGGAGGAAGCTAATGGAAATGGAAGGATGTCTGATAGAAGTGAAATTGTCAATCATGGATGATGGCAACACACTTCAACACACACACACACACACACACACACACACACACACACACACACACACACACACACACACACACACACACACACACACACACACACGCACACACGAACAACGGCAGACGCTCTGTTCTGGCTCAATGGCGTCAGTACCCCCATTACTTTGAATTAATACATCAAAATACCATCCCTTTAAATTTTTAGCAATAGCATTTTTTTTTTTTCATTGGTTCATCCCATTTTCTTTCCTGTATTAAAATTTTTGGTGACTTTTTATATCTACCATGCCGTAATTTTGTTTTTGATACCTGTGTTTTTAACCTGCGATCTTTGTTGCTTTGAAAGTTTTGCAGCGACGCCTTAAACCAAGTGTATCAGTCCAGTTATCGATTAGTTACGTTCGTGGTGGTAACATTTTGTGTGACGCTGCTCTCTCTCTCTCTTTGCAGTCGCGTATGTAAACTGTCAACTGTGATTTCTCGCTCGTTTTCATCCGTGACTCTTTGATGAACAAGTATAATTGCAGAATCTGTTTCGCACTTGCTTTGGTCTTTGTTTAATAGTTTTGAAGCTTTTTATTTATTTATTTTTTGTTTTCCTGGATGGGATGCGTAATTTTCAAAGCCCCTTGTGTTCTTTTTTTCCTCATTTCCTCCTTTTCTCTCACTTTCCCTCGCTCCCTTCCTCTATCCATTTCTTCTTCCCTCTTTCTCTCTCTCTCTCTCTCTCACTTTTTCTCTCTCCTTCCAGTTAACCGTTTGCTAATTGAAGTATAACACTTTGTTAATCTGAAAAAACTGAGAATGAACAAAAAATAAAACTACAGGTTACTAAATTCTTGCAACTACTCAGTCATTCCTTTTGCTGCGTGGGAGTCTCTAGAAATTATGTTCTAAACCTGCACGAGACCATTTTGTTAAGCCTGAGGAGAAGGAAAGACATTTATAGTTTTAATGTATGTAAAAGTCGTGTCCCCAATGGTGAAACTGGCCATTATTTGAGGCTCATAAATATGTAAAGAGATTATTATGAAATGAATCATTAATACAGCCTCCTTCCACACACACACACACACACACACACACACACACACACACACACACACACACACACACACACACACACACACACACACACACACACTTTATCAACAATATATTTTTTTTTTATCGTGTGTGTAGTACGTAAGTGGATTGATGTTCGGAATTGAGTTAAATGAGACAATTGATTGATTTAAATATTGACCTACTCATATTCATGGCGGGAAAATCACATTACTGGACGCAGACAGACAGACGTGGAAGTTTATATACGGTGCTCCAGTCACTGTAGCATTGCCGGCTCTGTAATAAATTGGACATGTGAATGGCTCTGAAAAAAAATATTAAAAAAATCTGAATAGAAGCAATGACAAGGTGAAGTAAAATGATTAAACAAATTTTTCCGTGGGGTCGAAATACAAAACTGCGTGTGGTGTTATATTAAAAGGTAAAAATAACAAAAATAAGATATAATTCAAATTTTAAGTAATTATTAAACAAAAGTAAAAATTCTCTCTCTCTCTCTCTCTCTCTCTCTCTCTCTCTCTCTCTCTCTCTCTCTCTCTCTCTCTCTCTCTCTCTCTCTCTCTCTCTCTCTCTCTCTCTCTCTCTCTCTCTCTCTCTCTCTCTCTCTCTCTCTCTCTCTCTCTCTCTCTCTCTCTCTCTCTCTCTCTCACAGTAAATAGTTAGAGCACTCATACCGCCCAATATCATACATTCGCTTTACAAACCCCAAAATAATTCTGTGTCCGTATTGATCCAGAAATATTTGGAATTCACTTGACATTCACGCATATTATGAATGTTTTAAAGGGTTATATTTCGGGACTTTGCTATCATCACCTGCTTAGGTGTGCATTATTATCTCTTTCTCCTAGTTTTTATAATTTTTTTTTCTATTTTTTTTCGTTATTATTGCTTTTCCCACGTGAATTTTTTTTTTCTTTCATTTTTTTATTTTTTTTCGTGTGTTACGCTATAATTCAATTTTTCTTTACTTTTTTAATATTTTCCTACTTATTCGGATTTTTTTTTCTTTAATTTGTAGTCTTTAAAGTTCTAAGTCCACTCTATTTTGCTGCGTTTTCGTTTAGTTTATTTTTCCCCCTTTTTATCGTAGTTAACTTCAATTTTTCTCTATTCTCCTTTCTGTATTATTTCTTTTTTCTTTCCCATATGAACTAACGTATCTCTTTACTTTCGTCTCTTTATTTTTTATTTAATACTTTTTTTTTTACTTTTTGGTTTGAGATTAGCTTCAAGTTTTTTTTTCTTTTACTTCCTTCTTTCCTTGTCTTTTTATTCCATTCGTATTCAACCTCCACCTTTTTTTTTATTTTTCCTCTTTTCGCTTTTTTCTATTCTAGTTCAGCTTCCTATTTTTCGTCTTTTATTCCTCGTTTTCTTTCCTATATTCTTTTTCATATGGGGTTCAGATCTTTTTTTTTCCATTTTTCTCGGTATTTCTTCTTTTCCGCATGAGTTCAACTTCATTTTTCGTCCATCCTCGTTATTTGTACTTCTCCTTTTTCCCCTGTCCATGTTTTAATTTTTCCCTCTTCTCTGCACGAGTTCACCTTTTTTTCCTGTCCCTTCTTTTATCCCGCCTGAGTCCATCTTTCTTATTTTGCCTTTTATTTACTTTTATCCTTATGGCAGGCTCAGTTTCAGGATCAGGGTGTTGTCTAGAAGATGTCTTTGTGCAACGGCGCATCCCTGATGTTTCTCGTCCTTATTGTTCTCTTCTAATATTCTCCTCTCTTCCAAAATTCACATAGTATTTTCGTTTTTTTCTATTTTTTGAGGTAGGTAAGCGCGGGAGCAACATAAGGCGTGGGCTGGAGAGAGTTGATCTGGGCTTAACTTAATCAACACGTTCATCCATCAAGCCTAGAGGACGATCGATGCCACTTAGCGCTACTGGTATTCACTTAGAGGCTGAACCCGCTAGGCGTGACCGTGACATACACTAGGCACACGCCAACATCGCTACGGGCCGATGCACCGCCGCTCCGATTCACGTTTTCAATGGCTCCCCTGTTACTTACGCATCCCGGGACACGTACGCTTTTGGAAATACGTCATGAAACAACAGAACTGCCCTTAGAAATAGTGGAGATGTAATGCGTGTAGCTAAGAATGGAGAAAAGATAGATATTTTCTCTGACCTACTTGTACATTTCAATTTCCACCCGTGTTCCTTCTTTCTTAATATTCACCTTGGTTAGTCTCATTCTCTTCCGCGGCAGCACTATCGAAGCTCCCAGTCAGTCTCGGGAAGGCTTCGGGGACGGTCGAGTGTTGTCCGTGCCGGTGCTGTGAGAGGAAGGCAAGGCCGACCGAGAAGGTGGGAGGGAGTGTTGATCGGAGTTCAGTACACGCCGGGCCGTGGAAGAGAACAGACGCTCTTCGTCCGTCTCTCCTTCCCTCACTCTGCCCTTGTTTGTCTCTCACTCGCTCTTGTTGGTGCATCGTGGTTCCTTGTTCGTCTTTATTATTTCATTAGTTCTTCCTGTGTTCACTTTACACGCTTTGCTCTTGTTCTTTTCTTTATTTTTTTCTTTATCTCTCTTTTTTTTAAGTGTCGCTCTTTTCTTCATATTCCTTTTTTCCATTTATCCGATACTTTTATTATTTAATTAGACTACTCTGTTATTATCTCCCTTAGTTACTAGATTCAATACTCCTATGCTTTATTTTCTTTCTATAATATAATTTAGTGCATATTCTCTAATTTCCCCTACTACTACTACTACTACTACTACTACTACTACTACTACTACTACTATCTGTACCACGTCCATCGCCGCTCCATTGGGTGTCGTCGTGGTTGTGGTGAGGATGAGGTGACCCTTCCCCATCCCTCCCGTCCTGCGAGATGGCTGAGTGAGTACCGTGTAGGGGCGCGAGGGCGGGGAGGGAAGTTTGCATGCGGAACTCAGGCAGAATTTGTCGCTCTTAGTTTCTCTGGTCTTGCCTCCTGTACAGTTTTTCACAGTTCCGTCACCTGTGTTTCCTCCTGTTCTTCGTCAGATTTGTACTTGAAGGGAGTGAATTAGTGATGGTGAAGAATAGAGGAGTGCTAGAATATTCCAGTTAGTATTCAGAAAATTTTGTAACTTTTTTCTCTCATGTATTTGGGTGTTTTTACTTACTGGTTGTGGATTCAGGTGTTGCTTTCATGTTTTATTAATACTTGGGAGCGTTCTAGGTAGGGTTTTGGTGTGTATAGTACATTTTTTTTTGGTTCATTTGTAATTAGATTTTTTTCTGTTGGTATTTTTACTTACTAGTTGTGAACTTAAGTGTTGTTTTCCCTGTTTTATTAATGATTATAAGTGTTCTACCTCGTTTTTTCTTTGCTATGTAGACTGAATGTAGAGTCTTGTTCTGTATATATATTTGTTAATGTTTTTTTTTTAGTTATTTAGGAATCAGTTGTTTCAATTATAATTAAATATTTTCGTTTCGTCGCCTTCACAGTTAGGAATTTTCTTGGAAGGGTATTTTAGCTATTCAGTCTTCCAGAAACTTATCTAATTGCATCTGTGAGTGAGCTTTGAATTATATTTAGTTAGGAGTATCTTTTTTATGAGGGTGATGATGAGGAACAGAGGGTAGGGAGTGTCTCTGTGTGTGTACAGGGATGAAGTGTAACAGAAAATTGATAGTCAAGCGTATTTCTCTCCTCTCTCTCTCCTGTTACTCGTATGCTCTTCAGTGCATTGCGTCATCACCGATAGGAAGTCAGTATGTAGTTTTCAGAATTGAGTGAACCAATGTTTTTAAAATCTGATGGGTATCTGCGCGTATGCTGTCCTTTTCACGCGAGGCAGCGATGCAGACGTGAACTCCGCTCTTTCCTTTCTGATTGGATATTTCCCTCCGACAAACACATGCAACAAACAACTATGCAGCTTGCTCTTCTGCTCTGATAAAAAAAAAAAAATGAAAAAGAAAGGTTCTGTTCGGCTGAATGAAACATTTTACATATTTGTGACCTTTACCTGTCAGAGAGGGAGAGGAAGAGAGAGACAGAGAGAGAAACATCACAACGTTTATACATGCATGAAACACCAGTTGTTATACATTTTTTCTTGTTAGTCTCTCTCCGTATGCCAAATAATAGATGAAAACACAATTGTAGTCCAGGGAAATATCCCACAATGGCCACAATGCTGTAATTTTTATTGATGCCTGGAACAGCAGCGAACCTTTCCCTTCCCCTCTTGTCAGCCTCACTCCATAAGGGAAATAAATAAGAACATGGACTAGCACTCAGGAAATATAACTCAACCGTCTTAATTTTCCGAAGTCCATCCATTATGCAAAACCGTTTTCTTTCATGCTGCGTAATGGCGAAGCTTCTTTTTTATTTTTTTTTATTCTTCTTTCCCTGTGTGTGCGTAGGAGAGATAATTCACTTTCTTAACATATTTACGAACCTTGCGTTGTTTTTGTGTTACACGATGAGTGAGTGAGGGAGGGAATGAGGAAGTGAGAGGCCCACTGAAAAGAAAGAGATGAGGGAGGGAGTGAGGGATCAAGATGGACAGGGAGGTGGTGCAAGGGACGATTGATGAGTGGAAGGGATGACGGATGGAGTGGTGGGCAGGGAAGCGGCGTGAAAGGGAGGCAAGAGACTGGCAGGTAGAGAGGCGCGATAATGTGCCGAGAAGGAAAATGGAAAGCGTGTGTTTTTTATATATATTTTTTTTCCCTAACGCTCCCTGCCCTCTCTCTCTCTCTCTCTCTCTCTCTCTCTCTCTCTCTCTCTCTCTCTCTCTCTCTCTCTCTCTCTCTCTCTCTCTCTCTCTCTCTCTCTCTCTCTCTCTCTCTCTCTCTCTCTCTCTCTCTCTCTCTCTCTCTCTCTCTCTCTCTCTCTCTCTCTCTCTCTCTCTCTCTCTCTCTCTCTCTCTCTCTCTCTCTCTCTCTCTCTCTCTCTCTCTCTCTCTCTCTCTCTCTCTCTCTCTCTCTCTCTCTCTCTCTCTCTCTCTCTCTCTCTCTCTCTCTCTCTCTCTCTCTCTCTCTCTCTCTCTCTCTCTCTCTCTCTCTCTCTCTCAATAACGTAAGATCTGTGGCCAAAAAAGTTCCGACACAAGATCTCTTCTCTAACTTCCTCTCGCATGACTAAATGAACTCTCAGTTTTGACTTGCTGATCACTGCCTTCCTGCTGGTGGGTCTTTCATTCATGCGTTTTCCTTTGCAACACACACACACACACACACACACACACACACACACACACACACACACACACACACACACACACACACACACACACACACACACACACACACACACACACACACACACACACACACACACACACACACACACACACACACACACACACACACACACACACACACACACACACACACACACACACACACACACACACACACACACACACACACACACACACACACACACACACACACACACACACACACACACACACACACACACACACACACACACACACACACACACACACACACACACACACACACACACACACACACACACACACACACACACACACACACACACACACACACACACACACACACACACACACACACACACACACACACACACACACACACACACACACACACACACACACACACACACACACACACACACACACACACACACACACACACACACACACACACACACACACACACACACACACACACACACACACACACACACACACACACACACACACACACACACACACACACACACACACACACACACACACACACACACACACACACACACACACACACACACACACACACACACACACACACACACACACACACACACACGCTTCCAGTTTCCTTTGTTAGGATCATATTCTCATACGTTTTGGTTTCTTTTATTGACTTGAAATATCTCTAGGGTAAATTATTGGGGTTTTAAGGGTCATATTGAAAGTTTAGTGATGTTGTTATAGTTTTCAAGGGTGTTTCCACGAGTCTAGTGAGTGTTTAATAAGGATTCCGTACCATCAACTAAAAAAGCCGTGAGATACAAACACATTATCGTTTTGGTCTTTGAAGAGATTTTATGAGAGAACAATGCGTTTCAGAGTGCAGGTCTTCATAATAACGAATATTATACCAACGTTGGATTTATTTCGGGAATAGAAACTCATGCACTGAATTTCAGAATCTGGATGGGTAAATAATTGATGATTTATATTTTATAGAAGAATGAGTTATTGTTGTATACTCGTATATATATATATATATATATATATATATATATATATATATATATATATATATATATATATATATATATATATATATATATATATATATATATATATATATATATATATATATATATATATATATATATATATATATATATATATATATATATATATATATATATATATATATATATATATATATATATATATATATATATATATATATGTACTGTATATATACTGTATATATACTGTATATATACTGTATATATACTGTATTTATTTTCAACGAACATCTATAAGCGATATATATATATATATATATATATATATATATATATATATATATATATATATATATATATATATATATATATATATATATATATATATATATATATATATATATATATATATATATATATATATATATATATATATATATATATATATATATATATATATATATATATATATATCGCTTATAGATGTTCGTTGAAGACAGAGTACAGTTGGTAAGAAGCGTCTTTACGAGTTTTTGTATATACAGTTTAAACTTTTAGGAAAACTTTGAATTTTAGGAAAAAAAATTGTGATGATAGCGTTAAAAAGTCTGCGGTGACAGTTAGCCGTGTTTCATTAACTTGTAGCAGTAATGAATCTTTGAATGGCTTTGGATGAACCCAGATTCTATTTACTGGACATAATATAGTAAAATAATTGCTAAGCTGTACCTATTATAGTTTGCCGCAATATAATAATCAGTTATTTTGCGTGTTTACTACAGTATGTGATGCTGTGTAAACCATGTAAACCATCACATATGTTTAATTGTGCCTATGTAAAAGTCTGTGTACTGGTTTTTAGTTCTTAATTTACTCGTATTGTATTGTATTGTATTGTGTATTTTTTCTTTCGTTTCCTTATCTGCTCAGAAATTTGTCTATCAATTAATGTGTCTGTATGAGTCAACTTATTTTCATATTTGCCCGTATCTTTTAAAACACTTTTTTTCTTAATTGGTCACTGTTTATTTTTCATCAAAACTTCATCTATTTCCTGTCTACCTTTTAGTATGTAATTTAGTTTCTATGATATATCAAAAATATTTACATGATATTCACATCAATATATTTACTCTCATTTAAAATCATAACATCACACCGTGAAATATAAGTCCATACATTCAGGCCAGTTTTTGTTCATTATCGAAAAATTAATGCCAGTAATTTTTTAACAGATGATCCTCACATTTATATTTGTGATAAATATTTAGTAATTACAACTTAGTGTGTGTGTGTGTGTGTGTGTGTGTGTGTGTGTGTGTGTGTGTGTGTGTGTGTGTGTCTGTGTGCTGGCATAATAAATACCTGCTTCCTTTCTCCTTCATTGTAGCTTCCCTTTATGTAAGACTTCCTATTTGTGAGAGTGAATAATTAACATCCCTTTCTTGAAGACCCACAATTGCTGTTCGAGCGAGAATTCTTTTTTTTTTTTTTTTTTTGCCCTTATTCATTCATGTGCCTCTCTCCGTCTCTTCCCTTCTCTTCCTTTCGAGCTTTTTTATTTTTTGCCTTTTTCTATGATTTCGTTCCTATTCTTTTCCTTTTTGTTTTTTTCTTTCTCTTTCCCTCTTTTCTTTTCTTTCGTTTCCTTTCTTTCTTATCTCTGGGTCTTTATTCTTTTCCCTTTCATTCTTGTATTGTTTTTTCTCCATTAATTTCCCTCTTTCCCTCTCTTTTCTTGCATGCTATTCTTCAAGTCCTCTTTATATGTCTTTCTTTTACTCTTTTTCTTTTGTTTCTTCCTTTCTTTTCTTTTTTTCTCTCTCCTCTTACCATCATCACCACTTCCACCACCATTTCCATCACCACCATTTACATTATTTCTTCCAGTACCACCACTACCACCACCACCACAACAACAACAACAAATTCCTCTATTACCACCACCACTTTTACCTCTTCTCCTCTTCCTCCTCCTGTTCGTCCCTCGTGCAATCATGGGAGTCATAACAATGACAAGAATGTTTTCAAAGAACATTTGAATAACACGGAGACAAAGGTGTGTGTGTGTGTGTGTGTGTGTGTGTGTGTGTGTGTGTGTGTGTGTGTGTGTGTGTGTGCGTGCAGGAGTTAATTCAGGGCTTGTTATAATTAATTGTAGTAAAAGAACAGGAACATTTTTTTTTCTAGTTGTTAGTCGTAAATATGAGTGTTTTTATATTTTTTTGTCTTGTTGTCACCACTGATAATGATGATGGGTCGTGTACTGCGTTGGCTACACTTGTTCTATAGTGTGTGTGTGTGTGTGTGTGTGTGTGTGTGTGTGTGTGTGTGTGTGTGTGTGTGTGGGTGGGTGTGTGCTTGTGTCTGGGAGGAAAAAGGCTTTAACGGCGTTTTTCCACCTAAAAAGTTTTGTAATTGACTTTTTTTCCTGTTTTCCTACTTTTCCTTTCTCTCTCTCTCTCTCTCTCTCTCTCTCTCTCTCTCTCTCTCTCTCTCTCTCTCTCTCTCTCTCTCTCTCTCTCTCTCTCTCTCTCTCTCTCTCTCTCTCTCTCTCTCTCTCTCTCTCTCTCTCTCTCTCTCTCTCTCGCTGTTGGGATGCATAATTGGAACTTTTTGTGTTCATGATCCGATTATGGAAAGAAAACAGAAGGGAGATGAAAGGGAAGGGACACACACACACACACACACACACACACACACACACACAGAGAGAGAGAGAGAGAGAGAGAGAGAGAGAGAGAGAGAGAGAGAGAGAGAGAGAGAGAGAGAGAGAGAGAGAGAGAGAGAGAGGGGGGAGGAGGAGGAGGCCTATTTCACAGCAGTCCAGTAATTGCCTCATTTAGGTGATGGTGGGCAGTTTTACCAGTTATTGTAAAGGGAAGAAGCAGCCCCGTAATTAGGCTGTCCGTTTTCCTCCCTCAATGTCCTTCTCTCTGTCCGTCTGACTGTCTCCCCGCCTGGCGCTGTCCGTCCGTCCGTCCCCGTCTGTCTGTCCTCAGTGGTGTGTTACGCTCTAATGGACTTAGTTATCAGGCTGCTTTCCCATTAAGGACCGAGGGACGATGCATGGGATGGGAGGAGGGCTGTGTTGGAGAAAGTCGATTGTTTTTCCTGCTAACTTGTGTCTTGTCGTGGTGTAATATTTTGGCCAATGACTCGTTTTCTTTGGTGGGAAACTATACTCTGCTACAAGGTATTGACTGGTGTTAGGAGAGCAAGCTGTGTTCGTGAAAGCGCCAGATGTTTTTCCGCTAACCTGTAATTTTGTTGTCTTGATGTATTTTGTTGGTCAGCGAATCGATTTTTTGGCGGGAAACTATGCCTTTGTGTAATGTAATGGCTTGTGTTAGGAGAGAGAGCTGTGAGGTGTCAGGTGAGTCAGGTGAGTCAGGTGAGTCAGGTGAGGTGTCAGGTGTTTTTCTTTTAACTTGTCATTCCTTTGTTATGAAATGCTGTGTTGGAGAGTTAGTCGATTCCACTGATTGAAATACTTCTAATCGGATACTTATTGCGGCAGGAGCAGAGAAAGATATGGAGAAGCTGGATAACCTAACAGTGGATGGGCTTGATGAGGCAATGTACCCAAGCTTTCTCTTGTAAGGTTATGTACACGAGTACGTCTTTACATGTGTTCACAAACTCTTTAGGATATCGGAAACCAATAGATATGTTGAAAAGAATTATTATCGTACCCTTCTTTTAAAAATGTGGACAAAAGACCTCCTCATCTACATGCCATAGTCTTTAGTGAGTGTTACTAGATGAGGTAATGCTGGTGAATTCCTTGACTAATTGGTGAATATAAGCTCTTGTGCTAGGCATGCATACATGTAAATCACTAGTTAAGGTAAGATAGATAAATTTTAATGCTAGTAGTCTGTGCAAATGAATTTCTTGGATACCTAATGCAGATAAAATCTTTATATTAACTAATGCAGATTCTTAGGACAATTTGTGCAGGTAAATTTATTGGGAAAATAATGCAGATAAGTTTATTGACTGAGAAATACAAATGAATTCCTTGACTAACGAATGCAACAATTTTTTTTTACTAACAAATGCAGATTTTTTTTTTTACTAAAGAATAAACATATTTATTTATTTTTTCTCGACAGATGAATGTAGATGAACTCTTAGGGTAGTTAATGCAGATAAATTTCTTGACCAACGATTGAATTCCAAGACGAAGTGATGCATAGATTGAGCAAGCAAACCAATTTCCCTCTTTAACCAATGGAAACTAGAAACTCCTTGATGACTTGTACTGAAAGACTCCGCGTCACAAACTACTAGATCTTTGCATGACAGGCACTAATGCAGCGCAGGAAGTAAGCAGATGGCTGTGTTGGTGACGTAGATGCACGTCAAGAAAGTTTTCGTCCGCGTATCACACCAGAGATTACTTTGGAAGTTGTTGAATACCTGATGACTTTCGAGACTAAAAGTGAAATGGACGGGAAAGCTTCAGATTTTTCCTATAGTGATGGAGAAATGAGAAATGTGAAATGATACGAAGGCAATACACTGTGTGGAGACCCGAGCAGAGAGAGAGAGAGAGAGAGAGAGAGAGAGAGAGAGAGAGAGAGAGAGAGAGAGAGAGAGAGAGAGAGAGAGAGAGAGAGAGAGAGAGAGAGAGAGAGAGAGAGAGAGAGAGAGAGAGAGAGAGAGAGAGAGAGAAGAAGAAGAAGAAGAAGAAGAAGCCCTTGCCGCTTTTCAGGAGAAGGAAGGGAGGAGCTTCAGTTGTATTATTTGTGTATAAATTACCTAGCGTATATCACAAAAAATAATTACTTCCACGGTTCACTGACGACATAATATGAATGCTGAGCCGTGCGTGGGGTTCTGAGAAAACACTGATGAAATATTCAAATGGATACACACGCCAGAAATAGAACTCTGTAAACACGAGTCGTATTGTTTAGACTGGAGGAGCAAAAAATACAGAGAATGGGATATAAGAAGAACTGCTCTAATTGGCGCCAGATGCTAGTCTACCACGTCCGTACTTTCAATTGAAGCTTACGTAAACGGTGAATAAGAGCGATATATCCATAGTCACTCAGCATGAAGGTAGCTTTTATGTAGAAATACGAGGATATTACAAAACTTAATCATAATTCATTAAAAAAGTCATTGCTTCTTTGGCCCATCGAACACCACATTAATGAACTAGAAATGTGAAAAAAACTCCCATGACAAGGAAAAGTGTAAAAGACTTGATATTCCTTCCCTACGACAGAGCAAGGGAAGTAAAGACGTGATAGTCATAAGTGTGCTTCAGGAGTCAGGGAAGTGAGGGGGAAGTGATCGTAAAGCACATGCAAGGAGATAATTAAGTACTGCTGGAGATAAGGAGGAAGAAGAAGCAAACTGTTGTGTACTAAGGAAAGAGACGCTTTTTTATTTATTTATTTATTTATTTTTATCGGAGGGAATTCTTCATGCTGATAACTGTATTTAGAATTTAGAAAACGAATAATTAAAGGACCAACAACAACAATAACATAATAACATAACACAGCACAGCACAGGACGGCACAGCACAGCACAGCACAGCACAGCACAGCACACAGCATAGCACACAACACAACACAACACAACACAACACAACACAACTCACAGGCACGTGTAGGTAATTGCGCTGTGACAGTCACGCGAGTCTGCATGTACTAAAATACGTACGAAAAATATACTTGTAGTAATTTAAAAAGAAAGGAACTTAAACGAGTCAAGATGATAAATAGAAAACGCTTTGAAATTTTAATGTGCTGTTTTTGCGTTTACTGATTAATATATATATCACACTGCATATTAATCCCTAATTATGGAAATATCTTCATTATTCAGAAATACAAGGAATACACGAGTGAGTTTCCAAGCGACAAAACTACGTAGAATTTCCTAATGATTTAGTGAAGTGGCTCGTGTTTGTGTGTAGCGATATGACAACCGCGGATAGTGCGGGGCTGGAGTGTGGCTCAGACAGTCGT
>NC_087171.1:19990766-20075766 GCF_035594125.1 Scylla paramamosain | reverse complement strand
CAATACGTGCACCTCGACATTATTGTGTGGTGAAGAAGCCTGTGTCAGCAGCTTCCCACGGACACAATGCTTCTCTCTCTCTCTCTCTCTCTCTCTCTCTCTCTCTCTCTCTCTCTCTCTCTCTCTCTCTCTCTCTCTCTCTCTCTCCCCGTTTCTTCCGATCAACAGAATTTTTACACATTTATTTCCTTCTCCTCCCTCCTCCTCCTCTTCCTCTTTCTCCTCCAGGTGTTTTCTTCTTTCTTTCTCTCTCCCTCTCCCTTTTCCTCTCCCTTCTCCCTCTTGTTCTCTTCCCTTCTTCCCTTCGTATCTTTTCGTTATTTCTTTTTCTCTTTCGATTCATTCCACGTGTCTCTTATATTTGTTTGGTTCTCGGCTCTCATCATTCTCCTCTTCTTCTTCTTCTTCCTCCTCCTCCTCCTCCTCCTCCTCCTCCTCCTCCTCCTCCTCCTCCTCCTCCTCCTCCTCTTGACTTAGAGGGACCGAACGTGCCTTCTCTTGGAATAAACTCAAAACGCTCTTCCTCCACCTCCTCCTCCTCCTCCTCCTCCTCCTCTGGTCAGTTTCTCATCTTGTTCTTATTGTTGTTGTTGTTCTTCTTTTTCTTGTTTTTGTTTTTGTTCTTGTTCTTCTTGTATTACCTGTATCTCTCTCTCTCTCTCTCTCTCTCTCTCTCTCTCTCTCTCTCTCTCTCTCTCTCTCTCTCTCTCTCTCTCTCTCTCTCTCTCTCTCTCTCTCTCTCTCTCTCTCTCTCATCACGTGCTAGAGAGAGAGAGAGAGAGAGAGAGAGAGAGAGAGAGAGAGAGAGAGAGAGAGAGAGAGAGAGAGAGAGAGATTTAATAGAAACTAAAGTCCTTATCATTGCATCATATATCTTCACTATTGATGGGAATTGAAATTTTCTTCCCCTAGGCATTATCTTTGCCACCCCGCTCTCTCTCTCTCTCTCTCTCTCTCTCTCTCTCTCTCTCTCTCTCTCTCTCTCTCTCTCTCTCTCTCTCTCTCTCTCTCTCCTTCCCTTTACGATTTTTCCTCTTAACTTCTCTCTTTTCTTTCGCTTTATTCTCCAAACTTCCTTCTCTCCATGTGCTTTTTATTCCCATCCACCCATCCTCTTCATTTCATTAAAAATATACTCGCCTGCTGAGAGGTGAAGAGCATTTGGGAGTATCTCTGGAAATCTTTGAATGACGCTGGCTTTGAATTATTCACGCACGGTGGAAGAGAGACGGTGAGAGGGTCCAAGTATCGCTTCTACTCTGAACCGCTTAGAAATCCCATAAAGGACTTGTTTTCAAAGGCCATGAAGATTACTAGCCTGTGAGTGGCGCGAGGTGATGTGTGTACGTGTATCATGTGAGTATATTGTAAGTATTTCATGTGTTTAGGAATTGCTGGGAAGGTACACGTGGAATTCCCATCAAGGAGTGATTTTCAAAGGCCACTGGTGTTATTAAGTCCGTTCTCATGGGTGTTTTTAAAAATCTTTTTCTCGCTATTGGTGTAGAATTCTTGTTCCCGCCACTATTAAAATCATGGCACTTGAAAACTCTTCAGTAACTTCCATTAAGGCTGTTAAATGTTGATGATGCACTGAAGGTTTGAGAGGACGGTTGTGTGAATGGTGCGTGGTGGTGTGTGTATATCGTGGGAAAATCGTAGTTATTTTGTGTTTGAAGTGCACTATTTTCAAAGGCCACGAAGATGATTTGTCTTCTCATGGATGTTATTTTCCCATTCGTGATCTTGAAGCCTTGTTCCCCTCATTACTAGAATCATGACACTTGCAAACCCTCCTGTATCTTCCACTGGAGCGTGGTAAGTGTTGTTGGTGAGTACGTTCCTGTCAATGGTGCGAGATTCCATGTGTGTATCGTATTTCTTGATGTTTCTTAATGTTTCGTGTGTTTGAGAAATGGTTGAGGCTGCAAGCACTTTATGATTTCGTACCCGCATCAAGGTGGCCATAACTCAAGCTTTCCCACCGCCCTGAAGTGACGTCACATCTATATATAGAAGAGGGTTTGGAAATATATGCAGTAGAGAGACTGGAAGTGCTTTATGAGTCTGTACCTGAATCATGAGGGCAGTAACTTAAGCTTTCCTTCAACCCTGAGCTGACTTTTATATCGTAGGAGGAGCAAAGGGAAGTTAGGTGGAAGTCAACATGTGGTACTTGTATTACTGACATTTCCTGCCACTCGCATCACGTAAAAAATGAAGCAGTCAGTCACAGGTGGGAGGAGAAACGGGCAGCAGTCATATCTTTATATTGAGAGGAGAAGGAGGGCAGTCACATCTGTATCATAAGAGGGTAAGAGAAAGGAGTCATATCATCACAGCGGGCGTTAAGAAGAGCAGTCATATATGTAGAGCGAGAGAAGTAATGGGAGCAGGATGATTATTAGAAAGCTTCTCTTAACACCGTCGTTCATCCCCGCCAGCAGACGCAGTGTCTTGCCGCGGCACTCCCTGGCTGGCGGAGGCACTGCTTGTCGAGTGTACTGGTTAGTGATTAAACTTGTCTTACCAGTGTTGAGGGATTTATTGACTGGAAATCGGTTTTTCAACTTCATGAAGTGGAATGTGTATAAAATTACGCTATATTATACGACGTATGATAATATTATACGAAAATGCCGTTTTCAGTTCACTTACTTTATATCATGGTTCTTTAGGACATTGTTGTGATGACAAACTTCAATACATAATTGAGTGCGTAGCAAACTTGCCCTAAAATAAGTAAAAATGAGTGTGAAGCTTTAGTCTTGTTGGCCTGAGGAGCTTCCTGTGCGGGGCGGTGAGCCAAGAGCTGCGAGGCGTCACGCTGCAGTCACCTCGGCAAGTGTGCTGGCCGCGTCCGGAACCTGAGACTTGGCAGCTCACGTCCAGGCGCTGAGGAAGTGAACTACTCGTTTTCCTCAGCTGGAGAAGATCCTGGATCGCTTCAAGTGCCTCCACATCCTCTCCGAGCTGGATATGCGCCAGATGTATGGGAGGCGTGTTTGTAGTCCTGGCAGGGAATGCAGGCTGCGGCAGAGCGTCAGGCGGCAAGGCTTCCTCCACCGAGCAGCAGCACGCCCCTAACAAACAGGGAGGCGGAGACCCATGGACTAGATACACCTTTATTTCTTTACTTGCCCTGGGCCATCTGTGTGAGTCCCTCGGCCATTGAAATCAAACCTAACGTCTCAATAGGAGCCAATACGAGTATACGTGAGTGGGCGAGACGCTGTGATGGAAGGCTTACTCCATCACCGTTTGCATCAGAACAAGTGTACAGATGTATCCTTCAGTGATGAAAGAAAAGAAAAAGGCCTACGCGTGCTCTTTACTTGTTTCTTTTGAATGTATTCCATGCTTCCAAGGGCGTTCAAACGCCTAGTGGAGGAAATTCGTGCTTATCTAACCCCTTATCTCTGGTGCCTCCAGCGACCAGGCGGCAAAGAATAGTGGATTCCAGACAGGTGTTTCGATATTTCGTAAAAAAAAAAAAAATAACCCTAACGCGAGAATCCCCAGGCAGTCAGGCCTTCAGATAAACATTGCCATCCCTGCAGGAGCAGTAACGGAGGACAACGCAGAGGACAAAACTGGTCCATGCAAGCTGCCGGAATCCCGAGCAGAACCGTTCTCTATAGTAGTTAAAGAAGACGAATTTTTTCATATTCATAAATATAAAATGGCAAAGTGCTTCCGACTTCAGTAGTGGTGCTGATTCAAACGCTGTCTGAGAGAGAGAGAGAGAGAGAGAGAGAGAGAGAGAGAGAGAGAGAGAGAGAGAGAGAGAGAGAGAGAGAGAGAGAGAGAGAGAGAGTCTTGAGATATTTGTGTGTGTGTGTGTGTGTGTGTTTTATCATTTCATCGAAGTGTCCATACCTCTCTTCAACCTCCCATCTTTCTTTCCGGCCTCCCATGCCTCCTCCTTTATGCGCGGAGACACACACACACACACACACACACACACACACACACACACTGAGAAATATCACACGTGCAGAGAACAAAGAAAAAAAAAATCATGAATATACGACGCTATATAAAAATTCGATAAAAACAGAAGTCAAGATAGAATAAAAAGGAAACAGATAATTACATAAATAGGTAGAAAGATAGACAGATAAGGAGAAGGGCTGACAGATGGAGATGGATGTTCCCCACGAATGAAAAAAGTTAGAGAAAGTTGAGGTACCGTCATAAATTTAGATCCACTGAATCTCGCAGGCCGTTATTAACAAAGATGATGAGGGGAGGAGGAAGAGGAAGGAAGAAAGACAAGAAGAAAGGAAAGAGAAAAAGGAGGAAGAGGAGGAGAAGGAAGAGGAGGATTATTGGCGTAAGGACAAGGAAGGGTAGAGGGAGAGGTAAGAGGAGAAGAAGGAAGAGGAAGAGGAAGATGATAAGTTGACTGATAATGAATTGTTAGATATTGTTATTATTCTTGTTCTTTTTTGGTTTTCTTTCTTGTTTCCCGTTTTCTATCCTCCTTTCTGTGTTGTAGTTATGAAAGACAGACGAAAAAATGGAAGAGGGCAATGATGAGGGGAAATGAGAGAGAGAGAGAGAGAGAGAGAGAGAGAGAGAGAGAGAGAGAGAGAGAGAGAGAGAGAGAGAGAGAGAGAGAGAGAGAGAGACCCCGCCTTCATCACCCCACGATCCGAGATTACGACACCAGTTACATCTTCTCTTTTGTTTTTATCGCTCCACCATTTATCATCCTCGCTATTGTTCCTTCTCATTTATTCCCCCAAAGTTTTGATGGAATTATAACCTTAGTGTCCCCTCCTCCTCCTCCTCCCCCTCCACCTCCTCCTATTCCCCTTAATCTTCCTTTCATTACACCCTATATATAGACACTCTGTGATCTAATAAGGCTTCAGTGACAGGTTTATTGCAGCATCAGACGTCATGGTTAGAAAAATAAGACTTAACTTTACCCTCACCCAAGTATCATCTTCATTAATCATTTTATCTTTATTTTCACCTGTTCCTTATTGTGTGTGTAAGCTGATGACGTGAGGATAAATATTGTTAGAATTTCTTCCTTTTTGATTGGTAAACCTCCTCAACTTTCCTGCCTCGTTCTGTTTTTTTTTCTTCTTTCTTTTCTGTGACTTAATTATCTCTTGCTCTGTTGTGTGTATATGTATATATTTTAGTACAGTTTTGTCGATTCTGTTTTTTTTTTTTTTCGTGCGTGGAACAAAAGACGGATGAAAGTTTTCGGGAATTGATTGAAGAAGTAAAGATTGTTATTGCCACTTCCTCCTCCTCCTCCTCCTGGCTCTTCTCTCCCCTACCACTACTACCCTCCCTCCTCCCCTTCTATCCTTCCCTTCCCTTGCTCTCCCCTTCCATCCCCTCGCCTAATAGGAAAGTGAATTGTGCACGAGAGGAAAAAAGGTGGGTTACGTCCTTTAGGTATCGTTTCTACCCTAGTCTCTCTCTCTCTCTCTCTCTCTCTCTCTCTCTCTCTCTCTCTCTCTCTCTCTCTCTCTCTCTCTCTCTCTCTCTCTCTCTCTCTCTCTCTCTCTCTCTCTCTCTCTCTCTCTCTCTCTCTCTCTCTCTCTCTCTTCACACATCGAGCTGAATATACAGACAAGCACTTGACTTGTGAATGTTTTAATTGGTTTGAATACATCTTATATGAAAGAGAGTAACAATTTCTCTCTCTCTCTCTCTCTTTCTCTCTCTCTCTCTCTCTCTCTCTCTCTCTCTCTCTCTCTCTCTCTCTCTCTCTCACAAAAAATGAGGTTAATTAAAGATAAAACACTTGACAGGTGTTCATTGAAGGAACCACAAAGGGGGAAGCTTCTCAAGGTTTTCATTAAGAACTTGCAATGACCTTGGGAGGGAGGATGAAAGCTGCTGTAAGTGTGGGGCGGTACTCCCGAGGGGCGGAGGGAGGGAGGGGACGATACTGCTACTATCTGATCTCCCGTGGTAATGAAAGCGATGGGAGTTCTCTTATGTACCGTCAGGAGAAGTGAATTGAGATGCGGTACGAGAGTTGATCAGTTTGAACGTGAACGTGGAGAGCTGAATGCAGATTATTATTAGCCTTTTTGAGTCCCCCATGCAATAGTTTATAGCATTAAAAGCACTGAATTAGTTATTTACAAGCACTTACAACATAGAGTAAAGGGTTAAAAGGATAGATCTTTAATCTTTTAGCCACTATTGTTACGTACAGCAATTTCCTGCATTCAAAACACTGCATAAAATCTTTATAAGCTCCCCCAAAATGAAAAAAAAGTTTAAAAAGATAGATTTAAAAATTTCTAACCAGTGTAATGTTTAGAGGTGGCTGTAGGACTCAGAAACGCCTCAAGTAATTTGTGAATAGGAAAAAATGTACCAAATAGCAGTGAAAGAGTTAATAAGCTCATACATAACGCTGGGAAAGAAAAAAAGGAGCATTTATTTTAAGTAAGAACTATTTTAAAGCAGGAAGCGAACGTTTGGCGTGCGTATAATTAATTATTAAAAGTTTTCAGAGGAGATGTAAGTGCTCTCTCTCTCTCTCTCTCTCTCTCTCTCTCTCTCTCTCTCTCTCTCTCTCTCTCTCTCTCTCTCTCTCTCTCTCTCTCTCTCTCTCTCTCTCTCTCTCTCTCTCTCTCTCTCTCTCGAGGAAACTGAATGAAAGCGACACTTCACTCGCAGGAGAGGCAACCGGAGGAGGGAATGGCAGGCGTCGAGATACGAGGCATTTCACTGCAGACGACAAATATAGAAGAGAGAGAGAAAAAAAAAAAGGAGTAAGGAAAAGACGCTTATTAAAAAATGTTGAATTGACAGACGAAGCGATGCGAGACTGGGAGGAGGAAGGGAGGGGAAGGGAAGGGAAGGGAAGGGAAGGGAAGGGAAGGGAAGGGAAGGGAAGGGAATCTTTGGTGTTGCTTTCAGTCTGAACTTTGGACTTTTGAGTTGTTGTTGTTAAGTAAATAGTCTTGTTTCTGTTTGCCTGTTTTGTTTGTTTGCTTGTTTGTTTTTGTTCTTCGTGGTGGTGAGTCTTGTTAATGTTTGTTGTTGTTGTTGTTGTTGTTGTTGTTGCACTTTTGTTCTATTTCTCGATATCGTCACCACACACACACACACACACACACACACACACACACACACACACACACACACACACACACACACACACTCGTAAATGTGTGCGTGCGTACATTCGCCCTCTGTATGATATTCTTCTACAAAAGATGAAACGATGAATTCACAATAAAATTAATTGGACTGTCTATCTCTGTCCGTCTGTTTGTCGACGAGGCAGTCAGTCAGTCCTTTTGTCTGTCTGTCTGTCTGTCTCTGTCTGTCTACCTGTCTGTCTGCATGTCTTTCTGTTTGTACTCTCTCTCTCTCTCTCTCTCTCTCTCTCTCTCTCTCTCTCTCTCTCTCTCTCTCTCTCTCTCTCTCTCTGAGTGAGAAAAATAATTGTCACCTTATCAGATGAGAGAGAGAGAGAGAGAGAGAGAGAGAGAGAGAGAGAGAGAGAGAGAGAGAGAGAGAGAGAGAGAGAGAGAGAGATAATGGCTGCAGTGTGTTTTGAGTACATGCAGCACGGGAGGCGGTATGTCCCTGCAGGCTCTCATAACAGTCACGTTGGTAAGCAGCGCGCCACACTCCGCCTCTCAGCACTTTCCTCATTTCGGCCAGCCATCTACGCAGCTCCCTCGAATCCTGTTGACACTCCCATGTGGTTGAGAAATGGTGCCAACTGACCATCTCATTTGGTGCTACTACTACTACTACTACTACTACTACTACTACTACTACTACTACTACTACTACTACTACTGAAGGATAGGCCAATCGTCAAGGTGTCCTGCTGCCGGGAAAAATTCAGTCGCAAAGGTCCTTCAGGATGCGTAGCCCTCAAGGATGTTGCTCTGGGGTTGCGGCATTGTAGGATCTAGCATGGAGCGGCTTTGGATGCTGTTGATTCTTGTAAAGTTCATTGAGATTCACGGATCATGGTTTTGTTGATGGTTCCGACAGCTGCACGGGAGTTAGGCTACCCGTCTTTAGTTGGTCTTAAATCTTGCTCCTCTAAAATTTCAGTTTTAGTAACGCCAGCAGCCTTTCACGCTATACTGACACATTCAAGGTCATGCTTTTCACGCTCTGCCTCGTCCGCTACTTCGGGACTCAATTCTGATGAGTCTTAATGTTCGCCATCTACCTCGTCTGTTGCTTGAGTTCCTGATATTGAAGGCACAGTCATATCCACCCTGTTGTAGGTCTTTAGTTCAGTACTAAGGATCGCGTTCACTACTTCTCGCCACTATACTGACATGGATTAAGAAGGAATAAAATTAATAAGAGTGTAAATATAACAATAAATCCTACAATATCTTTAAATGTAAAATGAAGAGCTGGTTTTGCTATACAGGAATAGCCAGTGAGAAGTGAGTGGATGACATCTAACGCTACTTTGCTGCGTTTACTTATTGATAAAGAAAATTCGAACCAGGAAGGGGAACCTCACCACGCAGTTCATGGTTGTTATGTGTTCCGCAGAGTGGGGCCGTTAATTTGGCTGAAAAATCCATAATCTGTAGCCTAATTTCTCATTCACGAATAGAGTTTCTTCACCCTCTTTCATCTCCCTCTCCTCTTTATCTTCCTTCTTTTATTTGCCATCAGTCTATTCCTCAAACACTTTGAGCTCTTAATACTGTGGAATCATCATTTTCTTTTTTCTGAACCCTACCTGACCTTGCATTCCAGGCGACCACAAGTAGGTGTCTAAATTTACAGGCAGCGGCCCAGGCAGGCATTGCGTGGGTATCTGGCGTGTATTTCAGGAAAACTATGGAGGAAGAGGGAATTACTGATCTTCCTGTCCCATTGTCGCCCGGATACACGAGGCCATTAGAGCCGCAACGAGTCGTTAGGTCGCGCATTCCCTACTGAGGAAGAACAAGGACACCGAATACCCGTGACATTAACGTAGTTGCTTTATCTTGAGGAGCCTTTAAAGCATGTGACCTGAAATAGTTTGGCTTGCCCGTTCGCCCACAGCCTCTCTCAGTTTCCTCGGAGTCTTCCTGGTAGCTCCGCGGTGCACTGCTTGCCTCCCTGCCTAATGTTGCAAGATCGACTCTGGTTCATGGCAAGTTTTGGGTAGAAGAGATAGTTTTATCTCGGGACTAAAGCCAGCGGCAAATACCATTGTTGTTTTAGCGTTATATGTAACAATCAGTTCTGCTTGAGCGGGGCATAGGAGGAGGACTGGAAACCCTCGCTATTCAGGCAATAAATATTAGGTCATCAGTTCATCAGTTCATCAGTTCCAAGGAAGGTTTTTATTTACTTTTCATCCAAGTAAATTCCACTCACGAAGATTCTCTCTTGAAAATTTCGCGTAAAGCAATTTCTCAGTGATAGTTCCGCGACTCATTCTAATCTACTTTAATTTATCACGAGAGGAATTACTAATTTTGAGAGAAATTTTGGGAAGGAATGCTCGTTTGGGAGATTAACTTGAGGAAAACTTACTTTATGAACTACGAGTGTATGGTGTTGAGGTCTGCAGGGAGGAGTCCACGCCGCTGACGCACTGCTGGTCACTTTCCACTCATTTTTATTAATTCGTCAAAGGAAAAATGTCCCGTGAAAACAAAAAAGATGTGGACTCGTTTACTAATTAAGCTTTGGCTTCCAGAACCATTATGAACCCAGCAGAGAAATAAAGATTTAGGAATCCTTTCCCTGCCTTTGCATTCGACAAAATAATTAAAGGAGAAGCTCAGCGAGAATATGGACATTTTTAAACGAATTTTCATTTTTGTAGAGAGAGTGTGGCGTTTGTAAGGTCTTGACCCATTCTCTGGTGTTGTTTCCTGCCGCGGTGGTGACAGGCACTGTGTTTCCTCAGTGCCCAGTGTTGGAGGAGAGGATACATGAATGCTGGATTTACCCAATATGTTAAAAGAAAGAAAAGAGGATGAAAAAAAAAAACATGGAAAAGATGGCCCACAAAAGAATGCCATTTAAAAAGAAATCATTCCTAACTGAACTTTACTAACTGAATTTGCTTACCATACTTTAACGTAATCTGTACCGTAGCATACTATCATTTTTTTTTATTCCTAGTTTTCCCTGTCATAAAAATTTCCATGTGGCAAAAAATTTTCTCGTACCATTAATTTCTCTGATATTAATTTCTCAACCATTTACTCTGTCATAATATTTCTCCTGGTACACACACACACACACACACACACACACACACACACACACACACACATCCCTGCAACATTACCTCCTCTAACAACCATTCCACTGACACATACCTACATAAAATTTCCCGCAACAATTCATATTTTTCTGATGACACCTTTTACCGACCACTGAAACTCCCCCACCTTTCCGGTCTTCTTAATCCCCCTGGAAGACCGTGTAGATGGGATGGGATGGGGAAGTCTCTAATTCCCATTGGCCACTCGGAGAAACCCAGCTAAGATCCGAGGCTTTGTAAAGAGGAAAATTTGGTGAGGTTTGTAACCGAGTCTTTTTATCTGGTAATGTATTTTAATGTTGTCAGATTTGATTGATTCCCTTTCATGATTAGCACTCGGGTATGGCGTCTTTGGTGGTGGTGATGGTGGTTGAGGGTGGTGGTGGAGGTTGAGTGTGGCTGCTGTTCTTTTTATTTTCATTTTGAGTCGTATTATGTGGTATGTTTTTTCTTTATTATTTAGTGTTATGGTCATCATCATCGTTATTATTGTTATTATTATTATTATTTTTATTATTATTATTATTATTATTACTACTACTACTACTACTACTACTACTACTACTACTACTACTACTACTACTACTACTACTACTACTACCATTATCATTTTCCTTTCTTCATCCTCCTCCTCCTCCTTTTTCCTGCTTCCCTTGATTCTCCCTCACTTTCTTTCAGTCATCAAACTCCGCGTATTTCTTTTCCTCTCTTTCTCTCTCTAATTTAACTCCATCTCCATTTACTGTTTTTTTTTTCTTTTGTTCGTCTTTTCTCGTTTCTGGAGTTCAATGGTAAGTGTTTTGTATTATTTTCATTATTATTCTTACTACTACTTCTACTACTACTACTACTACTACTACTACCACTGGCTTTATCACTGGTATCATCATCATCATCATCATCATCATCATCATCATCATCATCATCATCATCATCATTCCTGTTCCTTTCCTCTTCTTTCTTCCATCCACGTTCCAGAGTTTCTTCAATTTCTCTTCATTCTCTTTACTACATCATTCTTTCAGGTCATTTCTTCCCTACTCCAAGTTAAAATTGCTCCTCATTCCTCTTACATTGCATCTCTCTCTCTCTCTCTCTCTCTCTCTCTCTCTCTCTCTCTCTCTCTCTCTCTCTCTCTCTCTCTCTCTCTCTCTCTCTCTCTCTCTCTCTCTCTGCCATTAAACTTTACACAGGAAGTAAGACAGCAACAATGGCGTCTGCTTATTACGTTATGATGATGACAGTGATGATGATGACAGTAATAGCAGTGATGATTCGCGGCATAAACTCGTGTGGTGTACCATCTTGGCTCCTTGGTGAAGTGTTGTACCCGCTGTTTCCATCACCCTAGGTTCGATACCTTTGGAGGACGCGAGGGGTGTAATGTATGCGCCTTCCATTAGCTATAACTTCCTTTACGGTACGTTAGAATTAAGATTAAGGGTGGCGTTGTCTTATACTGACTCTCTTTCCCTTGTGTATGTATGTATGTATGTAGCCATGGGTGGAATTCTACGTAGTGTGAACCATGTACGTATAGACTGAGGAGGATCAGCTGTGTGGGAATGTGTCATTTAATCTGGTTTGGTGGTTATTTTTGTTATTGTTTTTTTTTCTTGTTTTTCTAGTTATCTTTGTCGCCCTTGTTGTTGTTGTTGTTGTTGTTGTCCTCGTCCTCTTGTATTTTCTTCATCTCCCATTTCTCCTTCGTTTTCTTCTTCATCTCCTCCTCCTTCACCTCCTTTTGCATTTCATCATCTGCTCATTAACTAACCAAAAATTCAACCACAAACATAAATCAAGCAAAAAGACACGTACATCTCTCTATCCATCTCTCTCTCTCTCCTCGCGTCCGTGCCTCGCCCAACAGCACAAGTTTGCCCAAGAGAGCCGCTGAGTAGCTTCACCCTGGACTTTTCTTGTAATCTGTGTGTCTCAAGGGTTTCTGAAGCAGGTCACGCAGTGGGCTATTCCGGCAAACTGAATTTTTCGCCTTGTATTTGCAGTGCTCTGAATGCTTTGCCAGGAGCGGGGATGGGTGAGAGGTGGAAGGAGGGTAAGGCAAGGGAGGCAGGAAGGGAGGGAGGGAGAGAGGGAGGGAGGAAGGGAAGGGTGGTAGATGCTCTTGGCTTGTGGTTCAAGGCACTCACTCTCCTGTCAGTCTCACTCTGTTTCCCTCCGTTAGGTTTTCGCTTCGCATTCTGTCTCTGTGCCAGGCTCTGTGTGTGTGTGTGTGTGTGTGTGTGTGTGTGTGTCTTTATGTATGTATGTGTACTTGTAAATTCCAGTGATAATGTACAGTACCCCTCTCACACACACACACACACACACACACACACACACACACACACACACACACACACACACACACACACACACACACACACACACACACACACACACACACACACACACACACACACACACACACACACACACACACACACACACACACACACACACACACACACACACACACACACACACACACAACACCCAACTAATTGTCACGCCGTTCATCTTCCCATGCCAAGACTTCATCGGTTCAGCCTGCTCGTCACGTCCACGTCACTTGCTCCCAAGGGGGCAGAAAAGGGCGGGGAGCAGCGAGTGGGACGAGTACATGGCTGGCTGGCTAATGAGATTCTCGTAGGTAGTGGGGCGGGATGGGCGGGGAAGGGCGGGGCGGGGCGAGGCGGGGCAGGCACTCCACGCTTCTCATCTTAAAGAGGGAGAGGAGGAGGAGGAGGAGAAGGATGTAGAGGTAGTAGAGGAGGAGGAAATTGCCTCCTCTTCCACCTGGCTGACCTAAAGTATGCTGGAATGATCGCCTTTGGTATGGAGCTTGTTAGGGAGCTGGAAGGGGTGATGGTGTGCTTGCGCGTACGTGTGTGCGTGTGTGTGGGCCGGGAGACAGTTTAAAGCTCATGTAGTCCGTTCCGTGGGTAAGACTTTGACCTTTCTCACGCCACACGCCCCATTCTCTCGCTGCTGCATCGCCGTGACTGCTCCCTGATGTGCGAAAACCCTTGCGACTTGGCAGGAGTGGGGCGCGAACCTCAGCCTGCCAGGGACGGCTGAGGATGTTTCCGGTGTGTGTGTGTGTGTGTGTGTGTGTGTAGTATTTTGTGTTGTGTTGTTGTGTCTTGTGGTGAAATGAGGTGTGTGTTCTGTTTGGTATAATTTATTACGAATGATAGAGTAAAAAAAAAAAAATAAATATACATGTCTTGGAATATTCTACAACAGGAAAGAAACAAAAACATAAAGAATAAAACAGCTCGCGTTTATCCACTTATAACTTTTTTTTTTGCTTAAAGGTCAATCAGGTGTTATTTCTATCCAGCTGGTAGATTTAATTTTGGCTATTCACGGAAGTCACTACATTGCTGCTATTAAAGTGCTGCGTTAAGTTATTTCTTTGCCTATCCAGAGATATGATGCAAAAGTTATAAATGTAATGCTAAAACCAGAGACCTTAATAGTGTGTTCTGTGCCGCCTGGAAGCCTCACATACCTGCCAATACTAGTGAGTGACGGGTGTCATTCTGTTTGCGCCTTATCTGATGTTTGTATTGAGACTAAAAGGAGTTTGTGCTGCTTGCATGGGCACATTTTCCTTTCCACGGCGTAACTTTTTACTTAATCAGTATGCAAGTATGTTTCGTGTGTATTTATTCATTTACTTAGTGTTATGAGTGAGTAATGGTGTGCACAATTTTAATTTCTCACAGTTCAGCTGCCTGAGAAATCTTCACCACACGTTTTATAAGCAGTAGTTGTGCCAGGGTTCCGTGTTGCTTCCAGGGTCCCGGCAGCCCCCTCCCCAAAGCTCAGTCCGCTACAACAGTCATTAATCTTGGCGAATCTGCGGTGACGTGTTGGAAATAGTTCTCGTGGTAACATTCCTTTCATACAACGGCGAAACATTTCCTTGACGCGGAAAAGGGCGTCATAAATCTTGCCTCGCATAAATACCCTTGTGACGGGAGAAAAGAAATTATTGTAGGACATTGTGTATCATTTACGTGAGACGTGAGAGAAAACACCTCGTAAAATTAGTGGTGTGCCTCTTATAACAAGTTGTTAAGAGGAGTCACCTGGCCCCAGATAACGAGGCTTTGTTAAGGTGTGGTGGCGAGAGAGAGAGAGAGAGAGAGAGAGAGAGAGAGAGAGAGAGAGAGAGAGAGAGAGAGAGAGAGAGAGAGAGAGAGAGAGAGAGAGAGAGAGAGAGAGTAAAATTCAAGACAGACAGATAGATAGGCAGAAGGAGTTAAATATAAAGACAGATAGTGATAACAAAGACAGATAAATAGCTGGACAAACTTAGCCAAAACAAAATAAAAATATAAAAATACAATACATACAGAAAATTGTAAACAGAAACAAACAGAGAGGCGGACAGACCGGAAGACACAAGAGATCGATAGACCAACGAAAGACAGAATAAGAGAAGAACCGTGTAACAAAATCACCTCCATAATTGTCAGGGTGTTGATGTAAAAACCGTTCTTTACACCGCACAGTAACCGCATTACTTCCCGAGCGGCGACACCGGCAGCAGTTAGTAGCAGAAACGGGAGTAATAACAGTACCAGCAGTAGTTATAATGGAGGTGGCCGTAGTAATAGTAGAAGTAGTAGCAGTAGTAGTCACAAGTTGAGACCACTGAAACAATTTAACACTACTTTTTCATACCATCTCCTTAACACCTTCCTGAAGAAGACAAAGGAGGTAGCAGGGAATAAAATAACACGACATCCTTAGGAACTGCGTAAGTGGTGGCTTATCAGGGCGCTTATGTAATGCCAGTAGCCCAGGGGAGGTTAAGGTGCAATGAGGCTGCGCATTTAGCCAGCCAGTCAGGGAACGTGATGCTTGGATGAAAGTATACGTGGGTTCTAGGGAGGTTCTGTGGGGTGGGAATGGGGGAATGGGTGTTCATTGTCCGTGTGTATGCTGTATTGATGGGTGTCGTGTGTGTGTGTGTGTGTGTGTGTGTGTGTGTGTGTGTGTGTGTGTGTGTTTGTGTTTGTTTTCACTTTTTTACACTTTTTACAGAATGATTTTTGTGTGTGGGGGCAGGAATTAATTTTCTCTCTCTGTCTCTCTCTCTCTCTCTCTCTCTCTCTCTCTCTCTCTCTCTCTCTCTCTCTCTCTCTCTCTCTCTCTCTCTCTCTCTCTCTGTTCGCAGATTTTTTTGTTATCTTTCAGTTATTTTTCTTTCCTTCTTTCCTTTGTTGTACTTATCTTAGCCAGTTTAATTTCCTGGCGATGCAGAGAGAGAGAGAGAGAGAGAGAGAGAGAGAGAGAGAGAGAGAGAGAGAGAGAGAGAGAGAGAGAGAGCATCCGTCCGTTCGTCTGTGTGTGTGGGTGAGTGCGTGCATTGAAATACGCTCTTCAACTCAAGTCTGCACCACGGCTGTCTTCTGAGGGGGCAGGGGATGAGGAGGAGAGGGTTAGGAGGCGTTCATTGATCCCCTTCCCTCAAGCACCCTAGTGAGCACTGTACCACTAATCGTCTCTGTGGCTTGGCGTGCTGGCTGGCTGGTTGGCTGGCTGGCTGGCTAGCTGGCGGAGGTGCGACGGTGGCTGTGTTGTGTGTGTCACGAAGTAAATCATGTTTTATATCTAAGTCAATAGGAAGGTTTAAAAGATTGTTAGACATATTTTTTTGGGTGGGGATGATAAATAGAAGTGCGTGGGCAAGGGTGTGTTTTATAAAGGGACTGCCACGTGTAGGCCTGATGGTTTTTTGTTGTTTATTTTGTTTTAGTGGAGTGTACAAGATTTAGATATTAGTAGACGGTAAATTTTTCAAACATTTTAGTTCTCAGTGTTTATTCTGGGTCCGTAAAATTGTCAAGGGTTACTTTAATGAAGAAAGAAATGTATTTAGCATTCCAAAGGTTATTATTCAAACTTATAGACTTACAAGGATATTTATTGTTCCACTCGTGTTTGTATAGAAATTGTGAAATGATATTCTCGGTAACGCATGTTGGTGTGTGGCGTAGTTGCAAATGGTAATAGCGATAACTTGTAGTTGTTTTAGTAATTTTAAAAGCGAAGAGTAAATCGCTTGAAAAACGGGAAACAATTTCGAATATTTTTTAGTCCCAGTTGCTAAATTGTTTCCATTTTGTGAAAGTCTTACTATAATTTTTGGCGGCTGTCAAAATTTTTGCTGTAATTCTCAATCGTAATTCTGCTGCTATTGTGTGGCATTCATTTGCACTGTTATTTTGCAGAGATATATGTTAAATCCCAGCTTGTGACCTGGAAAATTATGGAAATGGGAGGAAACTGGAGGAGCTTGTTAGAGTAGAGTACACAGCCGCGCATATTCCCTCTGAAGCATCGCTCTCGGCTCGAAGCAAACACTTGTGAGCTTGTTTCACATTTCGCGTCTCTTTGCTCGTACTCTGAAAAGAAGCGGCACTAGAAAGAAAGGCCCTTAGAAAAATTTGCCCGGGAAAGAAAAGGTATAGGAAGAATGTCAGAGCTTTTGGAATAAGAAAAAAAAATACATGAGAAGTGGTTATATGTTACGGTGTGACGCTAGGACAGAATATTAACAATTTCTCATAATTTTTAGATTGAGAGAATAGTTTTGATACACACCACTATTGCCACGAGAGGGGTATTTTTATCTTTGTTCTGTCACTTCGACTAAAATCATTTGAATAACAAACTTTACATCAAAAACACACCGGGCTCTTTCCTGCAGCACTGTGGACGTGAACTGAATGATGAGCGGATATTCCAGAGATTGTAAGATTCCTTTATACTCGATGGAAACTTGAGAACTTGAGTGACGCGGTGAAGCAGTCGGATATATGAAACACAGACGTCAAAAATAGTGAAAAAAAAAAGACAGTGAAAGGCAGAGGCGATACTGTGGCGTGAGTTTAAACTTTTTGTCCATTTTCTTCACCTTGGTACGTCTGCCTTAATGGTCGATACCTCGTGACGCAGCTGCCACTTAAATTACTACAAATATTTCGTGAGCAGCACTGCCATGTTACTGTGGAATATTCTGTAGTGATATGAAATGATACAGCTGGTGATGGATCTCCAGATGATACCGTACACTGTATCATAAATTACACATGACTGGGATTAATGCAGGGAGAGACAGACGAGGTGCCTAAGCCAGCTGTGTGCTTGTTGATTCGCTCAAGTCACGGGGATTTACAAAGTGTCTATATTATCTTTCTCATGCATAGCCAGAATTTTAGGTCTTATGGTATGTATACGGGTGTGATATGAATTGGGTATAGTGTGAAGTGCCTGTAATGGTATGGGTGTTTGTTGATGCGGGGCGTGATGTTCTCTGGGAGTGATGGGCTGGTGATGTAATCTTCTTTTGGTATGTCGGAAGTGTTATGCACTTTTGTGTGTGTCACGCCTTGATTACAGTTTCTCTGCAGACTTTCGGGTGAAGGAAATAAAAAAAAAAATCTCATACTATTATCATGAAACGTGAGATTCTTGCTGTAAATGCGTCAAGACAATATGTTCCTTCCGGATTTGCAATTCTTTTCACTTATAATGAGAACGAGGAAGTCAAGCGGGACTTATCCATATCTCAGGGTCACGGAATGGCGTATATCTTGTCTCGTGGAAGAAGAAATACAACCTGCACCTTTGTTCCTCTACTTACCTGCTGAAGAGGAGTAGACGGCGTAGAGGGCAGCACTTGTGTCCTGCGTGGCGTGCGTGACCGTTGCAACACAAGGGGACGGCGTCATGAACATGGTATTCTTATAGGAGGGTAAGCACGCTACATATTGACCCTAACAAGACGAAGGCGGCCCGCGGGACACACTCGTACCCTCCTCGGTCAAGTGCGTGAAGTGTACCTGGTGCCAGAGGCTTCACCGCGGGTGCATGCGAGCCACGTGGCGGGCCAGGGGATGGGGTGAGCTGTCAGCAGAATTGTAACGCCGTGCTCTTAAAGTTGTTGGTCTGAGTATCGCGAGAGAAAGAGGGAAGGATAGACAAGGAACTCTTAATCCTTCTACATTATTATTATCATCATTATTATTATTATTATTATTATTATTATTATTATTATTATTATTATTATTATTATTATTATTATTGCCAGTAATAAGATTTCTGGATAAGATAAAATCGCCATCTGTTTTACGGCAAGGAATAATGCAGGATGAGAACACGGTCTTAAAATTTCTCCCTGGTATTACTTCGCCCAGTTTTCGAGCAGCTTCGGCATAAAAACTAACGCGTTGTGATTGATGACTGCCAGCGCCGCCCAGCCACTGCCAGCGGGACACGCAAACGACGTCTTCTTCACCTTCCCTTACTCCTTTTTGTTTGAGTGACGCAAGCGATGGTGCAGGATGCGGTTCGGCGCGTTGGTTGGTATTAGTATCCCCTCATGACTCCTGGATGTCTCGGGAACTGTTTATTTCTGGTCATAATGAAGGAAGTGACGGTCTTGTGGTTGACGCTCCGATGTGATCTTGGGGACCCGAGTTTGAGTGGCCGAAGAATAACCATATGCCTTATTTCCGACGGCGAGTGCATTGGTGAGCTTTGGGGGCGGCATGAGTCCCTGCACAGGCGTTACTTCAAGTTACCTGTACCACTACGGCACGGACTGACCAAGGGAGTCTCCACGTATGTAAGAGGCGACCTTCTAAGCCTACAGCAGAATTTTCAGCAGAGTTAACTACCTGTGCTATTGGCTAACAACATAAATAAATGAATAAATAGATAAACAAAAAACATAACCTGCAGGGGAAAAAAGAATTGGTAACCTTCTCTGTCAGTCATTTGATAAAAAAAAAAAAATTCAGGCGTTTTTTTACACCAAAGCTTTCATTTGAAAGTGCCAAGAGTTGGAGATCTCCCACTCTTTCCATCCCGGCTGTGCAGTGCCGCAGTGAAAAGTGTGTTTATGGAGGAAGACCCGTCAGGCGTGATGGCCTCTCCGCATCACTCTGAGCGTGGAGGCGAGGCACGAGGCAGTGAGGAGTCTGAGCACACGCGGGGACAGACACAGTTACTTTAGCCCTCACTTCATAATAAAAGAATGGTAAATATGTCAAAAATTAAAATTGCATTAAAAATTTAGCTACTATTAATAATGCTTTCCGTGTGTGTGTGTGTGTGTGTGTGTGTGTGTGTGTGTTCACGTCTTCTTTGTGGTGGCATTTACATGTAAATGTCAGGGCAGCATGAATGGCAGGCTGCAATCGATGAGTTGGGCGTCACAAGGTTGAATCAGCCGCACCATCAATGACAACACTGCCGCGTATCGCTGCCTGCACGTGCTTTGACTGGCGCGATCAGAAACAGACTCTGAGTGTTGAGTAAATGAAAACTCTATTATTAGCCAAACGGGCATAAAAATCATTGCTTTATTTAGTCATCGATCACCCGTTCATCAGTCGTGCAGGAAGGGTCCCAGCGTGGCAGTGAGGGGAGACTGACCTTGGGTTTAGTAATGTGCTGGTCGTAGGCAGCAGCAGCGTGTAGACTGAGCTATGTGTAGTTGTGTTAGTGCTGCTGGTGGCGCTGGTGGTGCTGATGCTGCTATTATTACTATTTGGTTCGCCGGCAAAACAATATGTTGCACAAACTGGTACGGTAAATCATATGTGAAACAGCTAGAGGACTGGTGCTTGGCATGACATAGATTGCACAACGTTTCAGAATACATTGTGAAGGGCTGGAGTCTCCCACACGACAGTCATTCAGCCAATCATTCAGTCATTCATTCATTTATTCAATCACTCAGTTATTAATTCAGTCAATTATTTGTTTATTCACTGCCGTCAATCAGTCAGTCTCTCATTCATTTATTCATTGATTTATTCACTCAATCATTTGTTTATTCATCCATGTAGTCAGTCGGTCAGTCAGTCAATTTCCCATTCATTCATTCATTCATTCATTCATTCACACAGTCAATAATTCAGTCAGTCGTTTGTTTATTCACTCATGTAGTCAGTCAGTCGGTTAGTCAGTGAACCTCGCATTCATTCATTCATTCATTCACGGAGCAGGAGAAGAAAGAGCACGTTGGGAATTAATGGTATAGATTTTACAAACAGAAATCGATGTAGTTATTCAGGTACTGTGGAGAAACAATACACACACAATAAAAGAACACTCCTTTCATATGAAAAGTATAGAATTTATAGTATTATGTTTACTCAAGGAAGACCTCTTATTCATGTACATTGCCTGACATTTCTGAAAGAGGATTATTCTAGTACCGCGAAGCAACTCCTTCACTCTCCTGTCTGCCTTCCTCCCTGCACCAGCCGCCGGGAGGACCTGTTATTCATGGAGGTAATAAGAGATGTGTCGGGCAGCAGACTGACAGACAGGAGGCAGCAAGGTTGGCCACTACTCCCTCGTCTCATTGATTATGGAAATTCAATCTTTTCCTCTGTTTTTCGTTGTTTTTTTTTGTTGTTTTTTTTCTTCTCCACCTGTCCACTCACATTCTTTCCTTGCTTGTTTTTTTTCTTTCTTCCTTTCCCTTCCTTCCTTCCTTCCTTCCTGAATAAATAAAAAGTACATAAAAAAGTAAACCTTACGAGCTAGTTTGTGTTGAGCTACATTGCCTAATCTGCAGCAACATGTATAACTGTAAAGGTGAATGCAGAGTGAATGAATGAATGTTTAGTGGTGGTGATGGTGGTGGTGGTGTCAGAGAAGCATGGAATAGAATTTAATGGTGATGGCTGTGACAGAAATGGTTGGTTTGATAGTACTGATGATGATGTAATAATAAGGGTACGTATCTCTCTCTCTCTCTCTCTCTCTCTCTCTCTCTCTCTCTCTCTCTCTCTCTCTCTCTCTCTCTCTCTCTCTCTCTCTCTCTCTCTCATGATGCATCGTCTCTTTTAATATTGTAATAAGCCTTTCGTTCTGTCTTTCCTTAGTAAATTATCATATTTTCTGCATTTTACTGTTCGTTCTTCATTTCTTGCGTTCCCTGCTTTTTTCCATTTGTTTTTTTTTTCGGGTTTTCCTCATTTCTTGTATCCTTTATTTATTTTTTTTTTTTTCATATCGTCAATCGTCATCGTGCTTTCTAGTGTTCAGTTTTGATTTCTCTCGTTTCTTTTCAGTCATCTCGTCTTGTCCTTTTGTGTAAGTTTTTTTTTTCTTCTAATTTTCTGTTTTTTTTAATCTATTTTTTTAATATTTTCTTTATTTTTTTTCGTTTTCTTTTTTATCTAATGTCTCTTTTTCCTCTTTTCTCTATCTCTCTCACACAATATACTCTCGACCCATCTACTTATTTTCTTTTCTTTCCTCTCTTCTGTACTTGTTTTTCTTCTCTTTTCGTCTTTCATCTCATTTGATATCTTTCTCTTTTCCCTTCTCGTCACATCAGTTTTCTTGTCTTTTTTTGTTTTTCTCTCTTAATACTGTTTCTTTTCTCCCCCTCATCTCTTTTCTTGTATCATGTTCTCTCGATCCATCTAATTATTTTCCATCCATTTCTTTCCCCTCCGTTTCTTTTCTGTTTTCCCTCTTTTTCATCCTTCATCTCATTTGATTTCCCTCTTTTCCTCCCTCGTCACACCAGAAGTTGTGTCACCTCATCTCATCTTTTTTCATCTTTCATGGCATCGTCTCCCCTGCTCTCCTTCTCTCCTCTGCTTTGATGTCCCCGCTGTCCTCTCCTTGTCCCCAGAGCATTGGAGACACCAGCATTAAAGTGGGTTGTAAACTTGGAGAAGCATACTGCCTAAAGCTCCTCGCCACACCCAACAGATGCTCGAACTAACACGTCATCACCTCACAGTGCCTTGGTTATGTCTTATGTCTAGTTTAGTTTAGTTTATCTTTTGTATTTTCTGTCTGTTTGTTTGTCCTTTTTACTTCATTGTCTCCTTTCTACTAATCTCATTGCGGTAGATGCCAATTTTTCCTGCCCTTCAGAGCATCTAGGTCAAGGTGAATGTTGCTGTTGCCTCGACCTTCGACCTCCCTTCTGTTATACCCTTCAGACTTGCATTCCTGTCCCAACCTTTATATAGACTGGAGTTGTATATTTATATCGCCAGTATATTTCTTCATCTTCTTTTTTCTCTCGTTTTTCAATTTTTTTTACTTTTTTTTTTTTAGTGATGTTTTTGTATCGTAGGTTTTGTTCGATTTTTTTTTCCTTCTTTCCGTCTTATATTTTTCATTTTTTTTCTTCTTCCATCGCGTCTTAAAATTTGACTCCTTCTCGTAATTTATTCCTTTCATTCCTTTCCCGGTGAATTACTGCTGTACCTTGCGTTATTCGTGCTTTCCATTCCTTCTTTTTTTTCCTTTATCCTTCCTTCCTTCCTTCCTTCCTTTCTTGTCTTCGTTCTCATTTCTTCCTCCCTCCCTCTCCTCCCCTGCCTCCCTCCCATCTTTCTCTCTCTTCCTACCCGCCTCCAAATACTATTCCGTTTCCACCTCACATTCCATCGTTAACCCTGTTTTCCCTCGTGCCTTCTTTACTGCATCCTTCGTTATCCTCCTCTGCTTCTCTTCCCCCTGGCGTTACTCTGTTCCCTCCTCTTCCCTTAAGTATGAATCTTCCTTCTTTACTTTCTTTCTTTTTTTCTTTCTTCCTTGTTTTATCTGAGGTTTTGTTTCACACTTTTTTTTTCCTCTAGTTATTGAGTTCTTCCTTTCCTTTTTATATATCCTTCTTTCCATCGTCCCCCTTCTTTCCCTCCGTCCTTCTTTCTTCCATTCGTCCTTTTTGCCTTCCTTTTTTCCTTCCTTCCTTTCCTTCCTCCGTTTTCTAGGCACGCAGTTTAACTCATCTTCATTTCTCCTTTTTTCCTCTCTTTCTTCTATTCGTATGCGCAGTCTTTTCCTCCTAAACTTCACCTTCATTTTCCAGCTCCTTGCTTCCATCATTTATTTCTTCATTCATTTCATTTTTAGATATTCTTGAAACATCAGAAGGTAAGGGAAGTTGCATGAAGCCACCAGGCCTACACGTGGCAGTCCCTTCATGAAGCTTACTTATTTTCATCTAGCATCCTTATTCATAAATGTATCTAATCTTTTAAGGCTTCCTAATGACTGGGCAAAAACAACCTGATTTATGAGTCTGTTCATCTACCTCTTTATTTGAGAACGAATTTCTTTTTTTTTTTTTTATATATATATCAAGTTTAAATCCACTATTTTTGTCCTATCTTGATTACTAAGGAGTTTAATTGTTACTCTTGTTATATCCTTTATACCATTTAAAGATCTCTATCACGTTCTCTCTTAATCTACGTCTCTCTTGGGAATGTTAATTTATCTCTTCTTTCTTCTTTCTTTTACCTTTTTTCCTTTCTCTCTCTGTGTCCACTCTCGTTATTTCTGTTTTTCTTTTTTTTAGGATTTTTTTTCTCCTGGGTCTTCCTTTTTCTTCTTTTGTCTTATTCATTTTCGTAATTATTTTTCAATCCTTCGTTACTTTTACCTTTTTCCTTCATTTAATATTATTCTTTTATTCCCTTCTTCCTTCTTTCGCTTTTTAGACACTTATCCTCTGAGTTTTCACCTTCATCAACTTCTTCTTTCCTTCCTTCCTTCTTTCCATCTTTCTTTCATTCCGTCTTCCTCTCTTTCCTTCTTTCCATCTTTTCTTTCATTTTCCTAGATGCTCTCATTCATTTCCCTCCTCCTCCTCCTCCTCCTCCTCCTCCTCCTCCTCCTCCTCCTCACAACAGCATCGCAAGTCCCTGCTGGTGACGGGTCTTTACTAACAACTTCTGTAGGTGCTTCTGGCGTCCACCCAACACCATCCCACTGTCACCCCTCCCTCGTATCAGCCCCCGCAGTCCTCTTTCCGCTCCTCTCAACCCCCGCCACTCCTCTCTCCCCTATCTCCACTTCTCTCCTCTCCTCCCACGCCTCCTCGCATGTCTTTTCACACTCACTCTCACTTCCTCCTCCGTTTTCCTCTTTCTCGTTTTCCTGTTTTCTTGTTTTCTCGTTTTCTTCCTTTAGTCTTTTATTCTTAGCTGCTTTTTTTCTGATTCTGGTTTTCTATGACGTTTTTTTCGGATGTCCTTCCCGTTTTCTGTTGCTGGAATGTCTGTTTGCTTGATTTTTTATCCGTTTTTCCTTACCACGTCGCTTGTTTCCTTATTCCTCTCCACTCCCATCCTCACATTCTACGTCTGTCACCTGCCTCAAATCTCTCTTCCTCTAACTTTACTCCCAGTGCCCATATCGGTGACTTCACCCTTCCCTTCACCCCTTCATCCCGTCACTTCACCTCTGTGCCAGGAAGTCAAGAGAGAGGGACAGGGGGAGAGAGAGACGGGGAGAATTTGTAAAAGACATCAGGCTACAGTTTCAATACACACCTTTCCACCTCCTGCTCTTCCTCCTCTTCCTCCCCCTCCTCCCCTTTATCACCCCACTCCCTTCCCCCTATTTTCACACCATACGGCTCAGCACCTCCTCCCCTTTTCCTCTCTATCTCTCTCTCTCTCCCTCTCCCTCCCTATTTCCACGCCACCGGGTACTCACGCAGGGGAAAGGGGAGCTGGGAGCGCTGGGAGTGAAGGCCAGTTGGGACAGAGACCGTTAGGCTCTGATGGACACTGGCTGGCAAGGAAGGAATGTGCTACTAATGGTCACTTATGCTCGTTCACTGCGGGATTATGGTTTTTTATTAGTTTCCTGAAGGGCGGGGATGAAGTAGTAGTAGTAGTAGTAGTGGTAGGAGGAGGAGGAGGAGGACGAGGAGGAGGAGATAACACGATATTTTGTGTCTTGGTGTTGTATGAGTTATTTCGCTTATTTGTATTGGAAAGAGAGAGAGAGAGAGAGAGAGAGAGAGAGAGAGAGAGAGAGAGAGAGAGAGAGAGAGAGAGAGAGAGAGAGAGAGAGAGAGAGAGAGAGAATATGTGCGGTCTGAGGCAGAATGTATTGTGGCGTCATTGTGTTGTGTTGGCGGCAGCACAGTGCGAGGAGGAGGAGGAGGAAGAGGAGGAAGAGGAGGAGGGAGAAGAATGTGGGAGGAGGAGAAGGAAGAAGAAGAAAGGGCAGAGAATACTTCTTTATTCTGTGAAGGATGAATGTTGAAAGAGGGAAAAAAAAATATTGGGCCTACTTTTCCTACCTGCCTTTGTTTTTTCCCTCTAAAATTCGCATTTTTTGTGATCATTGGCTTTGTCCTGCGTTGCATTTTATTCGGATTCGTGGTATTCCTTTCAAGTCGTTGTCGTGTCGAGCGGCCTGGTCTTCCCTCGGCTGCTGGTTGTCACTGCTCACTGCCTCTGATAGTTTGGCTTCCTGCGTTCACTTCTTCATTGTGCATCTGGAGAGGTTTAAATAATACTTGGAATTCTACTGTTTTATCTCCCATAGGCATCTCATCCTTTTTCTGCATTTACTCTCTCACTCCGCCTTCTCCTGGAAAGTTGAATAAAATCATTAGAATTTTATTGTTCTTCATAGGCAGTTTTAAATGTTACTTTGAATTTTACTTTTTTTTTTCCCTCCGCCTTCACCTAGAAAGTTGAGAAAAATCATTAGAATTCTACTTTTTTTTTCTAACTCACATACCTCATCCATCGCTGCCGCTGATTATATATTCTGTATTAACTTCCTCACTGTGCCTTCTTGAAAACTTCTCAAATTACGTAGCACTTATGTCTTTCTCTCTCCCACGTTTCTGCTACCCTTTTTTTCTACAGCGCCTTGGTGTTACAGTGGCTAGTATGCCTGGTTACGTCCCGGTGTCTGCTCTTCACTTACGCTTCTACAAAATTATCTTTCCTTATTAATCTTACCTTTCTCCCTTACAATTTATCGTGACCAACTTAAGTCATACACGGAAGGCGAAACTGAGGATAATATTCACTTTAAGAACTTCAGTGTTAGAGGAAATTAAAATGAAATGGTCTGTTTTAGAAAGTCTCTGTTATTGTCACTGGAAGAAGGAAAGAAAACGATGAAATTGTGATCAGGTATAATGCAGAATAAGGCGACAGGTGTGCGTAAGTTTGGACAGGTATAAGGTGCACGAATTCTATAACTACTTGTGTGTGTGTGTGTGTGTGTGTGTGTGTGTGTGTGTGTCGACGGCTCGCTCTAATAATTACACGCAATAATCTACTGTCTTGTCCTTATAGTATTCTCTCTCTCTCTCTCTCTCTCTCTCTCTCTCTCTCTCTCTCTCTCTCTCTCTCTCTCTCTCTCTCTCTCTCTCTCTCTCTCTCTCTGTAATTACATCGAAATTAACCACCATATACAACAAAAAACACTAAAACAACAAAACACCAATAGCTAACAAGAAAGGACCACCACCACCACCACCACCACCACCACCACCACCACCACCACTACCACCACCACCAGCAAGTAGCAATAATGGCGCCAACTCTTTACAGCTGCTGAAGTCCGCGGAGGAGGTAACGCTGACGGTGGCGACGACGAGCCAGCTGCCGGCGCCGGTGGTGGTGGCTCAGACCTACTCGTGGGTCACTGCCGACGGCCGCGCCACCTCCCCACCCCCTGAATACAACCCGAGGCTACACCACCATCAGGTTTCCACGGTGAGTGTCCTGTGCTGTTTATCTCTCTTGTTCATGAGGGAATTGGTGAAAAAGAAAAAAAAATCGTTCATTATGTTATTCCCTATCGTTTTGTACCTTGTTTACACGTTTTGTTTATCTCTCTTTACTTTTGAGGACAGGCCATGAGGAAATTAGTGAAAAGGAAAGGAAAAATTCGTTCATAATGCCATTTCCTAAATTATAAACCGATTCTACGTCTCCATGGTGAGTGCTTTCGGTTGCTTCTCTTCTCTTCTCTTCTCTTCTCTTCAGTACAACGTCCTGCTCTCTTCGTTATGTTTAGTCTCATGCACTGAGTTACGTCTCCCAGGTGTTGCGGTGTCTTGAGGTGCGGATGAGTACTGTCTATTGTCAAGTAGGGTGGGAGTGCACCGTGTGTTGGGGGGGGTCATTACTACTTCACTCTTTTTTTTTCCCGCTTCCTCCTTGTTATTCTTTAACTTCTTTTTTACTCATTTTGTCTATTTACTCTCCTTGTCCTCGTCCTTTTCTTTTATTCTCCTGTTTTTTTTTTTCTTGGGAGTTACTCGTGTCTTTCTACTACAGTATATTCCTTAATTGGGTTTGCACGTAGTCTAACTGTCTGGAGTGGAGTGGAGTTAAAGAAATGAGGTTTGTTCGCTTACTTTTATATTTTTTTTTTAGTGTGTAGGGACACGTACGTTATTCTGATTGTGTATTTCTTTGTGTCATTGGTACTTGCATTATATACAAGTGAATAATAATCGGAATGCTTCACTGTCAATTAAATGGGTTATTGTATCGAGTTCCTAAGTTTTTGTGACTGTGCTTTGTGTCATTAGTCGTCTAGTATCACAAAATATTACGGAATGACTGTCATACTCACATTAACAATAAAAGAGTTCAAAGGGAAGGGAGGAAAAATATCTTATCATTTTATCTATTATGTATATGTATTTTCCTCTGGTTGTATTTTAGCCTTTAATCGTCTGTTATCGCAAAAATCTACGAAATGAACGTCTTAACAACAGAACAATAACAACAAACAAAAGAGTTGAACGAGAAGGGACGAAAAAAAAAAAAGCCTTGCCATTTATCTACTATACATTTTTTTCCTTCTGAAGCAAAATGACGCTTTTCACTCCAAGAGACAGTTATTTTTTTTTCATTTGTTTTTGTTGATGGTCGCATTACTGTTTTTCTTCTTCTTTTCACGAGTACTGCGTCGCTGCTGTGCTCTAAATCTCCAGTTTTTCTCTCTCCTTGGAGCTCATTTATTTATTTTTCAGCCAGAGAGAGAGAGAGAGAGAGAGAGAGAGAGAGAGAGAGAGAAATTGCGCGCGGTAAGTAAGAGGTGGAGAAAGAAATGGAGGAAAAGTGGAGCTGTGATGGGCGAGGGAAGGATAATTACTGCCCGTAAGAGACGCTTGAAGAAAACGGTCATCGGGTTGTCGCTAATGGCGCTGCCTTTTTGTTTTCCAGGCCGCTGTTTTCTGAGTAAGATATTATTATTATTATTATTATTATTATTATTATTATTTGTAGTAGTCGTAGTAGTATAGTTTTTTTTTAAAGGGTTATTCAGGTTCTTAATTTGCTTTGTTGTTAAGTTCTCTTCCAGTCGATATCGATAAAAAAAAATGTTACTTCACGCTAGAATACATTAACCGTTAAATAATTAGTAAAAAATAAAAGACCAAGGAAATAAAAATAAATACAAATATACACGAGTTTCGGAACATATAAGCAAAAGTTCCGGAGAGTTCATTTTTTTCCCCCCTGTTAGTCTTTGTTAGCGATTACTGTGCCTTGCTGAGTTTACAACACTACATAATTGGTTCCTTGGTACGTATTACTCATTGTTTTTTTTATTTATTTTATTTTTTTTAGTCTTTTTATACAGCAGCGATGCATCTTACTATTACCTGTCAATTCTCTACATCAATCTTCAGTTTTTCCTAATACCTCCATCATTATCTTCAAAAACCCCTATGCTTCAATTGTTTCAACTCACTCATTTCTGGTCGCCGCCTGTCAGTTCTAGGTCACCACTGCGAACCTCTTTATATGATCTAGGTCTAGTTGTCTGTTTGCTCCACGTTATTTCACTGTGGTGTGTGGTATTGGTCTCTTCTTGACGCAGAGCACCAAGGCTATCAAGAAGGTGATCTAAATGGAAATGCAACATGTGAACTTTCAGGTTTATCTCACTTCTCATCTCTCCGGCCCTTGTAGTAGTGATGTTTTAGTTTCTTTGAAGTATAATACCACAATACTACTGTTCTTTAGTTATTAAGAGTTTCCATGTTTCTTTCCAAGGTAATTTTTTGGCTTCCAAAACGCATGCGAACATTCTCCACAGTCGTAGCAGAAACAGCCTCCGTTATTGTGCAGTGTTCTAATAAACTGCTTTCTTTCAAGTAGTTTTACACAAGATGACTGTTCTCTCTCGTTTTGGTCGTGTCATTACTTCTCCACTCCAGTTCGTAATGGTCTCTGCTGGGCATTCGCATACAAAACATCTTTGCAAAGCCACACACTTTCCCTTGACTCATACCAATAACTCTACATCTCAGAGTAGCCAGTGTGTTGTCCATATTTGACTTTCCATGAACTTTTAAATTTTCATTCGATTTTTTTGATGAAAATGGGAAACTGGAACCAAAGGAACCTGTTTTCCATTATTCAGAGGAGCTCCTTTGAGATTATGGTGAACAAACGAATACTCTTGTCACTAGTTTGATCAGTACTCGCTCAGAAGGCAGTCACTTGGCAGAGATATTAAAGTATTGCATCAGGATAAATCACTTCCTTGTGTAAAGCAAAGTGCGGTTATCATTTCAGTGAAGTTTATCTGAACAATATCTTTACTACAAAAATGTTCTTAGTTTTGAAGTTTTGAATCCTGGATCTCGTGTGGAGGGATAGCTTTTAGAAACGCTTAAATATCTCTTTTCATAATTTAGTTCGGTCTGCATACTATTTTCATCTGAGTTTTACCTTACCTTGAGCTTTCCTTGTCTTGTGCAGACAGGTGTGTAGGACGAGTTGTAGGCGCTAGAAGATTTAGGTTCACGAGCGACATAAATAAAGGGAGGTGAAAGATGTGAAGGCTCCTTTTGCTTTTACTGCCGAACCCTTTCGCATTTGTCAGACATAAGTAGGAGTCTATCTCGTGACTTATTGGTTTACGGCACGCTGTCCGAATGTCAAAAGGGAAGGAGATTCGTCGTGACTAAAATAGCACAGAATGGCTATAACTTTGTACGTAGATGAATCGGAAAATAGTCGTGTTGTCATATCCCTAAGATTAACAAACATCGCCTCTTACAGTAGTTTTTTTTTTTTTTTTTAAATCAGCGACAGTGTCTGATATATCTTACTGACTTACACACTGGCGAGGAAGGTTTGTGTAGGCTTTGACTCAGCCGAGTGTAGAGTTTGACTTCAAAATAGTGTGTGTGCAGTATGAATTTATAATTAGTATCAGTCGATCAGTCAAACATTTCCGATCCTGCGGAGGATAAATAATGACATCATCGCACCGCCTCATGAAGGAGTTTCAACACAAGGTGCAGACCACCAACAGCCGGTCCAGCAGTGGAAAATTTGAGACTAAGTTTGAAGTGTAAACATTCTGCCGTCTTGCTGGTGGAGCAGCGGGTGGCTCGCCCTGCACCAGGAAACTTTGGCTTCTTGGACGTGCCTGGAATTTTCCAGGAAATAAATAGAATCTCATCCTTGTAATAAAATATAGGATGCTGAATAATTCAAAGCAGGTTGCTGCTCTCGAAGACCATGAAGCCTTGCTTTACTTTATATTTAAAATATTTAAAAACATCATTTGGTCGAGTTCGTAAACGAAGGAGAACAGTAAACTTGCAGCAGGTGCCCGGGACACGCGGCGCAGGTGCAGTGCTGCGGTGTGAAGGGCTGGATTCGTCGGATGTCACAATTCATAACAAAATTGCATCACTTTGCTATAAAAAAAATGGCATAGTAGTTATCATTTCCTGAGTTTATTACGGATATTACGACTCCAGATATTGCTGACCCTGACTACTACTGACAGTAGCCAACACGCTCCTCGTCTCACGCCACAGGACTATGCGACAATCCCACTACCTTCAAATTTTTAGTCAATATAATGTTTTTGTGCCGAGGAGTAATGCACCTTTATCTGTTACCTCACCTTCCCGCTGTGCCATGACATTCAGGACGTCGACACCCATGGATTTACAACTTTCTCCGTCTCCCGTGGCTCTAATGAACTCCCTGCATGCAATTCCTCTTCTTTACCCAAAAGCACGAGGTGAGCCCATGGTCCGGCACTATTCAACGAGTACCTCCAACAGAAAATGGAAATACCACAGGGCTTAGGACGCGTGCGGGACAAAGCCTGCCAATCCCGCGTCGTGACAAAGGCGATCCGGAGTCAACGCTTGCCTGAATCGTTTGAACCTCTTGTGGAATCATAAACTGGCCTTTCTGTGAATTACTAGAGGTTAAGAACTAATATAACTGAGCTGTAAGACCACGGAATCTATTGGAGTTGAGTCTAGAATTAGGATATTGTAGAAAGATATCTATACATTGACTGGGTTTTCTTTTGATGTGGCGAAGTTAAAGTGATGGAGCTGCACCCTAAGAAACTGAAACCTATTTGTATTGAGCCCAGTGTCAGGTCATCGAAGAGAAGTAGGTTTGCTGGTACTATATTTTCGTTATCAGTCGCGTGCAGCCTTGGGGGTGGGGGAAGTGGCGGGGATGAGGTTGTTTTTGGCCCCAGCGTTCATTGTCCACGAGACAGAAACATACATTTAGCTTCATTCCTCATATTTCCTCACATACCTTGACTGGCATATGTGGCCTGTAAAGGGGATGATTCTATATACTTACCTCCAGGAATGTTCCCCCACACGGAAGGCAACCATAGCCGAGGCGACGTAATTGCATGTACCGCCTCTGAGATAGCCGCCTACAAGCTGTGTCTCGGTCACGGAACCTCTGCTTACAAACGTACTCTTGTTTATTTTTTTATCATTCCAGGCTCTGAATGGCTGGAGAGGCGTTCTAAAAAGCTTACGTCTTCCCGAAGCTCCACAAATCCTGTCTACGTCCGAATTTCGAACATCATTATCAACAACACTTATGAAAGAAGCAGTTTCAAAATAGAAAACGTACGGCGGTGTATCAAATTTTTCCGTAGTCCACATCACTTAGAAACCGTACAAAGTTAAAGTATCAGCGACGTTACTGGAGGTCGCCAAAGTGAGGCAGCGGAGAGCGAGGGGAAGTTGTGATGTCGAATTTCCTTGGAGCTCAGCCAGCGTAAGACTATCCGTGCAAGCCAACGGGTCGCCGAGAAGAGTCTGGGATAGTTACCTATGTCAAGGGAATCGTTGAAAAAGCTTGCAGGTCATTTCAATGCTAATGATCGCCGACCTGCTTACTCAGTCACCGAAAGAGAAAGAAAATCTGAAAAAAAATTAAGAAGAACTGGACGGGTCAGAGTCTGCATCTCCTGTGAACTGTGCGACACAAGTTCTAGTCCAGGAGGATGCGAGCGTGTACTGCAAACTGGAGTTGTCGCACTACAGAATATATTATAGAAACTTTTGGTCAGCTTCCCTTAGTCTTGATCCACCAGTCGACGAAGCTGAACTCTCTCTCTCTCTCTCTCTCTCTCTCTCTCTCTCTCTCTCTCTCTCTCTCTCTCTCTCTCTCTCTCTCTCTCTCTCTCTCTCTCTCTCTCTCTCTCTCTCTCTCTCTCTCTCTCTCTCTCTCTCTCTCTCTCTCTCTCTCTCTCTCTCTCTCTCTACAGTTTGCAGCATTACGGGTAATTAATGGAGGTTTGGTGAAATAGGAAGGCAGGGTTACACGCAGTGGCGGCGCTGGACCCGATGCTGTTCCCCTTCCTGGAGAAGGCTTCTGTCCCTCAGTAGGATGGATAGAGAGGGGGAATAGCTTGGGGCGTAACGAAAGGTAGTTTGTTGCATTATTTTGCTTTTGATTGTGTATTTGCATATTTGTCTATTTATTCATTCATATTAATTTTCCTCCTTTTCTTTTTATTATTATTTTTATCATTGTTTATTTACTTACTTTACTGATTGCTTTATTTATTTACGCAAGAAAGGCTTTTAACCAACAGCAACCAAAAACAAAAAAAAAACACACTGAAGCTGCTAATCCCTTAAAAGGACAACACCCCCTCCCCCCTAAAAAAAAAAAAAAAGGAAAGAAAAGAAAAAAACAAGTCTGCAGCCATTCACTAAATATCAGAGCCTTCAAGTGTCGAGTTCACCCCGGCAGGAGCTGACGTGCTATCGTGGTCGCGGCGCCTCCTGTTCTCGTGACACGTCGCCCTGAGCTTCGGCACGAGGACTCTTGCCGCCTGTGTCAATCTCACCACGTTCGATTTGCTGTATTGCATCTCCCCGTGAAGGGCCCAGTGCTTCTCTCCTCTCGCTAAGATGGGTGGCTGGTTGGCTGGCTGGCTGGCTGGCTGGCTGGCTGGCTGGCTGGGTATAGATGCACGTGTAACTTAGCTGAAATTAAATTACTTGTACACGTGTTTACTTATGTACTTGTAGTTTTGCATGTCTTCAGTTTGTCCCCTTCTTTTTCTTTACATTTTCTTCTACTTCCTTATTTTTTTTTGTCCTTTCTTTTGACTTTTATCTTATTGCCTGCCTCATTTTAATTCTTTCGCTTTTTATATCCTATTTTTAGTCTTTCCCGCCCCTCCCTCCCTCTCTCTCTCTCCTTCCCTCCCTTTCTCAACGCTCCCATCACTGGCTGGGTACTAGTAACATAAGGATTGACGAATGGCAATGGGAAAATATGGCCAGGCTTGTGTGCGTGCATGAGTAGTAGTGCAAATGTTGACCCTGGAGACTGATTGCCGTGCCAGTGGCTTTAAATTCACTGACCCACAGCACAGCGGAGGTCACGATTGGAGGGTTGAAGGGGTATGAGAGAGAGAGGGAGAGAGGGAGAGGGAGTAAAGATGGGTTCTAAAAAGCAAAGGAATCGAAATGAAACGGACAAGAAAATAAAAGAACGGAAAAAAATTGAAGGGTGGTGATGCAAAGAAACAGAAATAAGTAAAAATGAAAGATAAGCAAAAATCCATGGAAGCACATGAGAATAACACCAAGAACAAAAAGGGGAAGAAAAAAAGGGGAAAAAAATTGAAGGCAGAAATATGCAAAAAAACAAACAAAAAAAAGAGAGAAAAACAAGACAAAACAAAGACATGAAATAAGAAAGACATAACAAACAAAAAAAAGAAAACAAAAAAGTAAAAAAAAAATCAATAACGCAAGAAAAAGAAGGAAAAAAAAAAAAAAAAAAAAAAGAAAAAGAAAACGGAGACATTGGAGCAGCATAAGTAACACCCACCCCCAACAAGAGCTACCGCGGTACTGGCCTTCCTATCTTCCTCCCGCTCCGCCGCCCCAAGCCCGCCTCCCCGCCGCTGCCCGAGTGTCGTTTGTTGCTGGTCCGCCGCGTCGCCTGGGTGGCATCGATTGCGCGCAGTCAACACGGGTCGTCCCTCGTCCCTGCGTGCTGCTGTGGTGGTCTGGCTTGGCTGGCACTAAATTTAGATAACCGTTCTCCTTTGCCGGAAAGAAGGAAGATGGGAAGAGAGCAAGACGAGAAAGGAAAGGGAGAGGGAGAAGAAGAAAGATGAAACAACACCCGGAGGAGAAAGAGGAGGAAGAAAAGTGTGTAAAAATCTTGTTGACCGGGGGAAACGAAGGGAGGAAGGATAAAAATGCTAACGAGAGAGAGAGAGAGAGAGAGAGAGAGAGAGAGAGTCTTTGATAGTATATTTAATGTCTCATTGGCATAAGGCTCAGGAACTTAAGTCTCTTGATTAAGGAGACATTTGCTTTGTACGTGCAGGTGTTAAGACTTGTGTTTTGACGTGTCTGAGTTGAATATTTTCTTATTGTGAATTATTTTACCTTATTTTGTTATCCATGAATAGTAAGTAGCTTTTGTTGATGTCTTGTTGTTTATTTATTTTACTTATATACTCCTTACTTGTTATTTATATAGCTATTTGTTGGTCGTTCCCTGTATGATTAAACCTCCTGCTGCAAACAATTAAATCCAATCTGCATTTGTCCATCCCTTTTTGCAGTCTTTCTCTTTCTTCATTCCCCATTTACTTTTTACATTTCCACGAGACATTTCAACCAGGAATTCAGGAAGCAAGTAACATTGGAAATCTGAATCAAATATCCAACTTCGTGTCAGACTACGAGAGAGAGAAGACGGGAAGAGAGATATTTGAAGAGACGAATAGCATTAAACTCCACTGTGTACTGAACTTCCGTGTACGAGAGGAGGTTCGGAAAGGATATTTTATAAAGTTAACATGCAGGAGGGAGATCAAGATAAACTGACGGATATGAAGCAGAACACGAAGCTTCCGGGAATCTGCTTTAAATCGAGTGTGGTGCGAATTTTCAGTCACAATATTTTAGTAAAGGACAAACCCGAGAATTCTTTTCAGCGTGGGAGAGTTATTTGAATGTTATTGAAGAGGAAGAGAAGGAAGAAAGGATGCGCCTAGCTGATAAAGTGAGGGATTGAAAGTGACGAGGTTTTTATTCACTCGTTCAGAAATCGTAGAAAAATCGGAAGTTTGTCGCTTCATAGGATTTGTTAGAGAGTCGTTTAACGCCTATGGAGGAGATGGACTGTGGGCAAATGGCAGAAAATGATGGAAAACAGTCATCTCAAAAGAAAAGAATAGGATAAGAATTTAGTCTTTCCCCATCTTTCCTTTCAGTCAGTTTTATGTTTTTTGAAATACTCGTGTGTCAAAATGAATCAGACAACTCAAAGGAAAAGAGTAGGGATAAAAATTGTCTTCCCCCATTTTTCCTTTCAATCAGTTTAATGTTTGTTGAAATGCACGTGTCAGAATGAGGCACAAAACTCCAAACAGTCATGGGGAAGAAAAATAAAATTGCTGCTAGTTCGGCTGTGTGATAGAACGCGTTGTGAAAGTGATGTATTGATTGGTTTAGCTGAGTGGCCATCTATCACAGCAGCAGCAGAACGACCAGAAAGGAAATTTGGAGTTAAGTGTTGAGAACAATATTATTTGTGTGTTGTTTTAGGAGCGCGACTCGTGCCAGACTTTGGAATCTTCTATATCCGAGCCAATAGCACAGGCAAAACAGAAATAAAAAGAAAACTTGAGTAAAAGGTAAAGAAAGAAAACAGTTTTTACACCCAACGAGTATACTTAAGAATTGCCACGTGTCTTAGAACCATCTTCTGTGGTGTACCTCCACTATTTTCAAAAGGCTCTAGTTGAGTCCATACGGATTTAAAGCTGTTTTTTACGGTTCTTGTGAGAGATTAACAAAATTTCTATATTAATAACTGGAGAAACACTCTTGAAAACACAGCTAACCATCTCTGTGGCCTTTGAAAAAAGTCGTGGCAAGATAGCGAAGCGTGTCTGAATAAAGACCTTAGTGCATGTACAATGGCATTTATATCCGTGACGAAATAGTAGGAGTAGAAGTAGAATCCCCTCAAACAAAGATGACCATGATTCGGGTAAGAAAAATCAGTCCGTCAGTGGATTGCCCTTTCCCGGAACCACATTGTCGAGTTGATAGATTCAGGACTCTCCAGACGAGGGAGGATGAGGTGGTGAAAAAAGATTGAAGAAGTCTGAGAGTCAAAGTTATAGGGAAGTAGTTTGAAGAATTAGAACGACCGCCATCCTCCTTGGGGTCAAGCTGAATGCGAGCAAACTTCCGGGAAGAAGGAAAGGCGGAAGTTGATTGAGAGAGATGGAAGTGTTGGAGAAGACATCGGTCACCAGGCAGCAAGAAGACTACAAGCTTTATGAGTGTTGTTGCTGGTGGTAGTGGTGGTGATGGTGGTGGTGTGGTTGTTGTTGTTGCTGTTATTGTTGGGCACCTTCTTCTTCTTCTTCTTCGTCTTCGTCTTCGTCTTGTCTTCGTCTTGTCTTCGTCTTCTTCTTCGTCTTCGTCTTCGTCTTCGTCTTCGTCTTCGTCTTCATCTTCGTCTTCTTCTTCTTCTTCTTCTTCTTCTTCTTCTTCTTCTTCTTTGTGCGCGGTACCAAACACAATACACACCGTGCTACAAGGGTGCACATCAGCGATAAGAGATAAGAAATTCTAATCATGAAAATATTACTAATAAGGATATAAAGTTTTGTAAAAAGAATTAAGTTGTGCAAGGGAAGGTTTTGGGGAATTTTAAACATTTTTGTCTACCTTTATGGGGCAGTGCATCCCGCTTTTTGCTGTGCCTCCCCGCGTGTGTGGGAAACTGCCAGCTGTGTGAAACGAATGGGTGGTGACAAAGATGGCGGTGAAGATGATTGTGACAGTAAAGTAATGTAATAGTGGTTAGAATAGTGATGATGATGATGATGATGATGATGATGATGAAAACAATGAAAAAAATAATAATAATGATAGTGATGATAATGATGATAATATGTATGATGATATTCATTGCTACCGGATTTTCTCTCGTATCATTATTGAAGATTTTGCTTTTTTTTTTTTGTCAAGGTAACTAATTTCTCTCTCTCCTCTTCTCTCTCTCTCTCTCTCTCTCTCTCTCTCTCCTCTCTCTCTCTCTCTCTCTCTCTCTCTCTCTCTCTCTCTCTCTCTCTCTCTCTCTCTCTCTCTCTCTCTCTCTCTCTCTCTCAGGCCTAAACTAAACTAAAAATCTACTTCACATTCAGTTCTTTAAATCACACACACACACACACACACACACACACACACACACACACACACACACACACACACACACACACACACACACACACACACACACACACACACACACACACACACACACACACACACACACACACACACACACACACACGCAAAAAAAATATATATAGATAAGAAAAAAAGCAGAATAAAATCGACAGCATTCATTACACTCCGACATCCATTAACATAAAAATAAAGAAAAAAAAATTAGCTCTACTTAAAAAAAAGAAAGAAAAAAAATACTAAATTCCTTTACACAATTACATAACTTACCTCCCCCTTCCCTCTATTTCTCCCTCTCACTCTCTCTCTCTCCTCTCTACATCCCTCTCTCTCTCTCTCATTATTCGTCTCTACCCTTCTCCATTTTATCTCTCCATCGCCCAAATTTCGCGTCGGTATAATGGCAAGATATTAATGTCTCGCTGAAAATATTTAAAGACCACGAATGGCGGATGCAGCGTGTCAGAGAGAGAGAGAGAGAGAGAGAGAGAGAGAGAGAGAGAGAGAGAGAGAGAGAGAGAGAGAGAGAGAGAGAGAGAGAGAGAGAGAGAGAGAGAGAGAGAGAGAGAGAGAGAGAGAGCAATGAAGAGGACGAAGAAAAATGTGAAGCCTTATTTGCAAGAAAGAGGAAGTGAAAGTGGAGGAGGAGGATAAAGACAAGGGGAGGAAGAGGAGGAAGAGGAGGAGGAGGAGGAGGAGGAGAAGTAGGAAAAGGAGGAGACGAAACCTGAGAATGATTTATTGTAAGCGAACCAAGAATAAAGGAAAAGAGAAAATCGTAGAAAGAGAGAGAGAGAGAGAGAGAGAGAGAGAGAGAGAGAGAGAGAGAGAGAGAGAGAGAGAGAGAGAGAGAGAGAGAGAGAGAGAGAGAGAGAGAGAGCCAGGGTCAGGGAACGCAAGGACAAGGAAGGGGAGAGAAAGAAGGAGGAGGAAAGAGAAGGAAGGAAGGAATGAATGTGATAAAGGAAAAGCTATTCAAGTTATCTCGCTTCTCTCCTTCTTTCCTTCCTCTTTTCCTCCTCGTCTCACCCCCACTCCCTCTCTCTTCCTCTCCCCTCTCTCCTCTCCCACTCACTGTAACTTCAACTAGACAAACGTAGGAATAAAAACCTCGAACAAAAAGAAGCAAGTGAGCCAACACGGTTTTCTCTCCCTTCTTTGGACTCTCTCTCTCTCTCTCTCTCTCTCTCTCTCTCCTCTCTCTCTCTCTCTCTCTCTCTCTCTCTCTCTCTCTCTCTCTCTCTCTCTCTCTCTCTCTCTCTCTTACGCTTTACTTAATTCGCATTTGCTTTCAATTTTCTCTCATGTATTTGAAAGTTTCATTGCATCACCACCACCACCACCATCACCACCTCTACCAACAAAAAACAACAACAACAACAACAACTGTCAAAATATACATTAAGGTGACTGAAAAGCAAAGAAGGATGAAAGAAAAACAAATAAGTAAAAAAAGAAAGAAGAGATAATGAAATAAGAATCCTAAGTACTAGAGAGAGAGAGAGAGAGAGAGAGAGAGAGAGAGAGAGGAGAGAGAGAGAGAGAGAGAGAGAGAGAGAGAGAGAGAGAGAGAGAGAGAGAGAGTGTTCACAGGAAATATGCAAAATAACGTGCCAAGGAGGAGGAAGAGAAGGTTAGTTAAGGTACATGATCCAATGAAAAGGAGAGAGAGAGAGAGAGAGAGAGAGACGAGAGAGAGAGAGAGAGAGAGAGAGAGAGAGAGAGAGAGAGAGAGAGAGAGAGAGAGAGAGAGAGAGAGGAGAGAGAGAGGCATAATTGGGTATTAGGGGAACTTAGAATAGGAAACAGACGAAGATTATTAAAGAAACTCAAGACGAAGGAAAAATGAAGAAAAAGAAGAAAAAGAGGAAGAAAAAGAGGGAGGAAGTAGAGGAGAAGAGAAGGAAAAGAAGAGGAGAGGTAAAGAAGGGATAAGAAAGAAGGGAGAAGACGGGAATGAGAAATTCTCTCTCCGTAAATTGATTGTGTTGGAAATTGAAGAGATAAACAAACAAAAGGCCTGAAAGTTTGTCCAGAAAGGGAAAAATTATCTGAGTTTATGGCTGCGTGTTTCGTGTGTGTGTGTGTGTGTGTGTGTGTGTGTGTGTGTGTGTGTGTGTGTGTGTGTGTGTGTATGACAAGCGCTTTTTTTCTTCCTCTTTCTCTATTTCCTTGGTTTTTGTCGTCTTGTTCTTGTTCTTGTTGTTCTACTACTACTACTACTACTACTACTACTACTACTACTACTACTACTACAACATTCCTTTCCATATTTCCTAAAAAAAAAAAAAAAAAAAACCTTCTCAGTTTGTATTACCCACCGTCTTGTGTTATTTTGGACAGTGATGATGACAGCAATACTCCTTCAGCTTCCTCCGTCACAATATCATTATCACCACCATCATCGCTCCACCATCGTCACCATCATCATCAGGGGAGGCTGTGGTTGAGAATCCCCTTTCAGAATCCCACCACTCTTCTCTCTATCTTTTCCCCCGCTGTCCGTGAAAGGTTACGGCCCCGAGCCGGACTTGGAGGCTGTCCAGAGCTCAGTAAAACCTCATTTTTTATCGCTTCTGCCTGAAAACCTGCCACGTCCCCCGCCACTCCCTCCACGAAGCCCTTCTTTGTATGGAGGATGGTGGTCCGCGGGAGAGCAGGGCGGGGATGGTGATAATGAGGATGGGGAGTGTAATGGTGGTGATGCAGATGATGGTGGTGACGAGATGGTGAAGGAGGAGGAGGAAGAGAGGGATGGTGATGTCTTACTGTCTTCGTTATGTTGTTTTCTTTCTTTTTCTTGTTGTTGCGCATACAGTAAATAGAAAAGGAATTGAATGAATGACTGAATAAATAATGTGAAAAAAATTGTCAGTTTACGTGAATTTTGCTTATTTATTTATTCATTTGTTTACCTATTTATTTTTCAGATGTTTATGTATCTATCTTACTGAGTGATCTTCAAGGGCTTTCATTAAAAAGGAAATAATTTAAGTATATTGTTTTAACGGAAGACTTCTTGATGTAGCAATAAATAGCTTGAAAGGAAACAAAAGTCTGATTTTCTCACATCAGACAGAGTGGAATCTCGCGAGAGAGAGAGAGAGAGAGAGAGAGAGAGAGAGAGAGGAGAGAGAGAGAGAGAGAGAGAGAGAGAGAGAGAGAGAGAGAGAGATTCTTTCCATGTTTTTGCGAGACTAAACTCCATTTTCCATGATGGATTCAGATCCTTTACTTGCTTTTACGTGGTCTAAAACCTTGCGAGGCGTGAAGCGGAACTAAACCTTCTCTGGCTTTCTTTTGCGTCTGCAATTTTAATTGGACATTAACATTGTCTTTTTAACACCAGCAAAGCGCTTTCGTTTAATTGTTTTCACGTCCAATAGATTTCCCATTCTCTGCGAAAATTTGATCCATTGATGTTTTACCTCCTCGAGAATTTGAAAGAAGTCGAAGTTTTAACGTTTGCTTGGACACAAATGGAGGCGCACTTGGTGGTGAAGAAAAGTGTAGTCGAAGATTTAACACTTGCAGCATTACTGAAAATATGATGCTGGAGATGCACGAAATAAAATAAAGAAGGAAGTGCAAGGCAGGAAAGATGAAGAATGATTTAGAAAAGATCGAGTTTTTCAAAAAAGCTTCTTGTATTCTTTTTTTTTTCGTTTATAAAGCGTTGGTAATATAATGGATGACATTTCCTTTCTTCTCTGTGACATGAAAGAAGACAAAATTGTATATAAATTCAATTTCGAATTCACTTGATTTTTTCATTCGAAAGGTTTCAAGTCAAAGTAAATTGTTAAAAGAAAAGATAGGAACTCAATTACAGAAGATAAAAGAACTGAAGATATTGTTAACTCATAGTGGAAAGAAATAGTATAGAATATATTATATAGTACAGAGACCTTGTATATAGTGTTCCGACTCCTGTCATCCAACTCTCTGAAGAAGGTAAGAGAAGAGAGAGAGTGGAGAGTATAGAGCAAACGAAATATATCCGATCTTGAAACAGAAAACAAAAGAATCCAACATCCACGACCACAAGCAAAAAAAAAAAAAAAAAAAAAAAAAAAAAAAAAAAGTAAGGAAGAAAAGGAACCACACATACACTTCACAAACTGAACAAAGACGATTCATACCACGAAAAGACTCTTCTTCTTCCAAGCCTTCCACTCCTCTCCATCATTGCATAACTTTACATCCCCACACCAGAAGAAGGAAAAGATGACCCTAAAAAACACCAGAAGTATATTTCCTGCTCAACAACTAGAACGCGCTACGAGGAGACGCTTTCAGACAGACGCTTGGGAGGAAAGAGCATAAAATTATAGAAAAAAATCAAGGCCTGCCGTTGATTCTCGCTCCCAATCCCTGAGTCTCCCTTTCTGGTCTCCCTCCCTGTGTGTGGCTTGGCTCATAATTATAATCACGCGCCACTACACCGTCATGTCCAGCCCCCTAAGATAAGTGTCTCCATTCTTTCCAGCTCTACACGAACTCTTCTCTCTCCCCCGTGCCGGTGCTGGATACTACATACTCTTCATCTTTTACTCTTTCCTCTTGTGTATAGATTAAAGTTTTTTTTTTCTTTTTTACGCTGGTATTCATATAGTTTGTTGTGTTTATCGTGTTTGTTCTCAGTTTGGTTCGTGATTCGTTATTTTAAAGTAGATTTTTTTTTTATTATCTTTCCATTGTTTTTAATGGAGTTTTTTTTTCCTTTTAAGTTAATGGGTGCGTTTTAGAGTGGTACTTTTTTTTTGTCAGTTTTGTGTATCAGTGTGGCTATGTCTTGTTTCTCTTTTATATAACAGTCGTATCTAGTAGTAAATATTTTGTAATTTGTAAGAATTTCATATAAAGTTTACACACACACACACACACACACACACACTTACCATACTTAACCAGCACGGGGCAGCCCTCCACTCAATTAATGCCTCTCACAACTTCCTCCACGCCCCAGTCTGCCAAATTTTGCTTGCAGATTTTCCAGTCTGATCTCTGCACATCCTATCTGGTCTTCCTCTGCTCCCCCTTTTATATCTGAAGGTACAATTTGTGTGGTCTCTTGCTCCGCCAGTTATTTGCATTTAAAATCTTAAGCTGCGCCTTTTTTCCACTGACACAATTTACTTTTTTTTCTTGAGCCAACTAATTGAGTTTATCGAAATCTTCATAACTTTCCAATTCACTGTGAAGATTTCTAAATATTTATGGTTTTTAAATTCACTGTTACTGAATTGGATTTGTGATTTGCGATCTAAATACTTTCCTTTTGAGTATTGCAACGGTAAAGTTTTCAGCAAATTAAGTGTATTCGATGGTTTAAGATACAGTATGCCATGACGGTTTGAAATATTGGTAAAGTACATAATCAGATATTCTAAGAGCGTATCTTTTCATTACACTACGTAACCATTATTGAAGCCATTCCTTTTCACACATTGTTGAATCTTATGACAATAACAGTTATTCACTTTTTTTTTTTTTTTTTTGTCACTAAGAAACCAGCTCCACTGAAATAGGCACCTGGCTTACGTGTGTGGCGAGACGAGGGATTGCCGTCTGTAAGTTATGAAAGTTTCCTTGTTTCGTATGCACTTCACCCCCTCCAGTAACGTTCCATTTGAAGTTTTGGTGTTCCGCAATAAAATTTTAAAGTTTGTGATGCGCCAGCCAGGCCTCTGACATGGTAGGTATGGATCGTCATTGACTTGAGTTTGTGTAATATCCCAGGCAGACTTACACAGACAGTAATCATAAACTTTAGAAGGCTTTTTGTTGGTAAGCACTGGAGACGTCTGGGTGAAGGCCTTTTTTCATGGAAGACGAGCTTTGGCTTAGGGCACCAATACTGTAAGCTCATTGAGGGTAAGTCTCTAAGGAAAGCATTTCAGAAGCAAGTCCAAAAATACATAGTGAAGTGTCTTGAATAAGATAACCAGACACGAAGGCAGGAAATATTCTTGGTTTTGTTCACCGCCAAGACTGGAGAGTTGCGGTCACAGTTGGGCGTCGGGAGTTGAGCTTACTGACTACTAAGTGGAAATGACAATTAAGCGTGACGTTAATTAAGCGCTGCGACACTTTAGCGAAACGAGAATTAGACGCGAGGTGACAATTAAGAGCTAAACGACATCTAAGTGTGACGATGATTAAGCGCAAGGGCAGTTGAATTCAAGGATTGTTTACGTAACCAAATAAAATGAAAAGTGTTGAAACTCTACGCATTATCAAGCTGCACTGGAATATCATTGAATACATAAAGCAGGACCAAAAATAGGGATAAAATTATACCTGTTATAGGAAGGAAGTTTTAATTACGTTTGTAAGTATGTATTTTAAGTGTGGTTGATATTTTGAATCTTTATTTCTTTGATGGTTAAGATGTTTTTAACCAGGAGAGAAATCATCACCACCACCACCACCGCCACCACCACCACCGCCACCACCACAGTCAAAATCACCACCACCACCATCAAAACTATCATTCAGCCACAAAGATCTACAATGGCACTAACATCACCCTGGCTTCAGCGCCCCGCCACCATATTTCTGCCTTGATATACACTTTTCCTCGTCCTTTATTCAGCATCGCCAATGGAGGCCCATAATCTGTATAAGCCCTTCCATTGGTCCGTGCCATCACAAGACGCTAGATGGCCTCTATCTATAGGCTTCCCTTATCGGGCTCTGGGGACGCGCCAGCTGTAGTGTGTGTGTGTGTGTGTGTGTGTGTGTGTGTGTGTGTGTGTGTGTGTGTGTGTGTGTGTGTGTGTGTTCCTAGATAAAAAAAACCGTGGAAGAGTAATGAAGGCAGAGATTAAGGAAATAAATGAGAGGAAACACACGGAGACAGAGGGACGGATGAGAGAAATTATACCACCGTGCCAAAAACAAACAAACAAACAAACAAACAAGCAAGCAAGCACGACAAACATCAACAATACTTTTTTTCCATATATTCCCCTTCCTTACCACCATTCCCTCCATATTGATCTTCCCTTCACCTCCTGTATATGCCTTGCCTCCTCTACCTCCCCCGCTTCCCTTACCCATAATGCCCTATCTCCTCCCTCCCTTACCCAGAATCAGGCCTTTCTCCCATCGGCCTAGGGGTAAGATCAGCAGTACTTTCTAAGCCTCCTCCTCTCCCAGAACCTTTTCCCTGCCACCGCCTCGAGCCATAAGACCGAAGAGAGGAAGCTAGTGGAGGGTGTGACGGTAAGCCAGAGAGAGAGAGAGAGAGCGAGCATTTACACGTGGCCCTACAATCTCTCTCTCTCTCTCTCTCTCTCTCTCTCTCTCTCTCTCTCTCTCTCTCTCTCTCTCTCTCTCTCTCTCTCTCTCTCTCTCTCTCTCTCTCTCTCTCTCTCTCTCTCTCTCAGGAAAGATCAGGACGGCGACAAAGTGGGTGCTCTCTCCTCGATGAGATCATTTACTTTTGAATTTATAGCATATTTCACTCTTTAGTCAAGCTTTTCCGTCGTTTGTCAGTGGCCACGGCGCTGACGTCAGAGAGAGAGAGAGAGAGAGAGAGAGAGAGAGAGAGAGAGAGAGAGAGAGAGAGAGAGAGAGAGAGAGAGTGTGTGTGTGTGTGTGTGGGGGGGGGAGACAAAAGACTCTTAAAAGCTCATAACACAAGGAGATTGAAAAGGTAATAGATCATAGTTCTTTAAATATGTTGTTGTTTTTTTCTAAATAACGATCTTGTGTAGAAAATAGTAATTGTCCCAAAAAAATAATAACTTTTGTAGAGGAACACTTGAACCCAGATACACTTCCAGTTATTATTACAACATAGATAGAATAAGATGAAATAAAGAGATAAAAAAAAAACCCTTTATGTAGCAAAGATTTATTTCAGCACAGTTTGTAATCCACCATTCCAAACGTGAGAAAAATAAAATGCTGTTAAATGACATAACTTTTGGAGCTGTCATATCAAGAGGATCCAGTATATGCCATAAAGCAGAAGGAAAGACTGAGGTAACAAAGCCCAAACTGTGAGAGGCTGCAAAAATTTAAAGGAAATCTGAGCCTCAGGGAGAGTGGAGGCAAAGGAATGGAAAAGGAAGAAGAGGAGGAAGGGCAGGAAGGGAAGAAGGAAGTAAACAAGAGTGGGAGGAGATTTCAAGACAGTGACATCATTGTTGTATTTTTCATTTTCTCTAATATCCTCCTCCTCCTCCTCCTCCTCCTCCTCCTCCTCCTCCTCCTCCTCCTCCTCCTCCTCCTCCTCCTCTTCCTTTTCCTCCTCCTCCTCCTCCTCCTCCTCCTTTTACTTTACGAGTATATCCCTCTCCATCATTCATTTTCCTTCATTTGGCTTGGTTCTCTCTCTCTCTCTCTCTCTCTCTCTCTCTCTCTCTCTCTCTCTCTCTCTCTCTCTCTCTCTCTCTCTCTCTCCAAAATAGGTCATGGGCCTTTGTGTCATGAAAATTCCCCTCCTCCTCCTTCTCCTTCTCCTCCTCCTCCTCCTCCTCCTCCTCCTCCTCCTCCTCCTCCTCCTCCTCCTCCTCAACTTTATCACCACATATGAATTCGCACACACACACACACACACACACACACACACACACACACACACACACACACACACACACACACACACACACACACACACACACACACACACACACACACACACACACACACACACACTAGGTATCTTTCACCTTTTGTCAGAAGCTGATCGGAGGAATACTGGCCCTCTCCCTCTCCCTCTCCCCTGCAGCGAGTTTGTCTGCGGGATCTTTAACTTTTTCACTCTTCATTTCACCTTAAAAGTTAGAGGAAAGAGATCGCCGCTATCTTCCTTCGGTTTTTGGCGGGAAGCGAGCGGAGGAGAGATGTGGAGGCTGCGGGAGAGAGAGAGAGAGAGAGAGAGAGAGAGAGAGAGAGAGAGAGAGAGAGAGCTGGTGTATAATGATTGTTGTCTCTTAACCAATAAACTACGTACGTGTGAAAGAACAGGAAAGAAAATCTCTGAAAAAAAAAAAAATGTAAATTATTGATTCGTATGGAAATTGTCTTTGAACAGGATGGAAATGCATGAAAAACGATTGAAAAACATTGAGATAAGATAACGGTATAGTGTGAAAAAGGAGACGGAAGGAGATCGATAAAAATGATTGACAGAAATAATACGAGGGCAGGATAGAAGCAGCCTAAGAAGAGGATGGAAATAGCGAAGGATCAAGAGAGAAATAGACTGCAGTGTAGCAAGAGAAGAGGGAGGTTCTGGAGGGAGGTTTTGGGATAAAGAATAAGGGATGGTGGTGGTGGTGGTGGTGGTGGTGGTGGTGGAAGACTTGGCTCAGATTTCAGCCTGTTATCGTGGGCACTGCATCACCGTGACCACCACCACCACCACCACCACCACCACCACACTTGCCACCGTTGCCAAGAATAGATTCCGAATTCCTATTTATAGATCCTTAATTTGTGACAGTCTTTCGTCCGTCTTTTTCTTTTGTTTTCTCGTGGTGATGCTTTCAAAATTTGTTATAGATAGGCTCTCTCTCTCTCTCTCTCTCTCTCTCTCTCTCTCTCTCTCTCTCTCTCTCTCTCTCTCTCTCTCTCTCTCTCTCTCTCCTCCATTATTTACACCAGGACACGTAAAATCCTTAGACCAATAAAGAAGAGAAAAACAGTATCGGGGGTAACTCTTCAGACCACCATTACAACTACTCATAAAATTAATCACCGCCATAAAATGAGGTGTCGCTGGGGATCCTTAGTCTCATAATGGTCTTGTTTTGATGATGGGGAGGGTGGGTATGTAGAGGGAGGGAGAGAGGGGAGGGAGGGAGGGCGAGCAGTGGGAGTGGTGCCAAGGAAGGAGCTGAGGGAGGGATGTTGATAGACTATATAGTCGCTGGAGGTGCGGAGAGTAAGGTCAAGGAGAGATAGGAAGGTGAACACTGAGAGATAAAGGATGGTAAATGAGAGAGATAAATGAGACATGAATATAGAAGGGTGAAAAATAGATAGCCACCCAGTCAAACGAGAAGATACACAAACATGATATGAAAACAAAATACAGACACACCAAGAGCGTAATGAAAGTAAGGAAAACAGTGATTTGAAATACTAAAAGCTATAGAATCACAAAAGAGAGACACAGCATTAATCTTGGCACGCTCAAATACAAAATAGAAAACTCTGACTAAATATACAGAACGTTACAGAATCGTACAAGACAGATAAGAGTAATGACAGCATTGATGAAGCCACTTGAAAAAAAAAAGTTTAATAAAATAGTTTATCAGAGGAAGCGAAGAGGGAGACCGAGAGAGAGCATTCAACCCTTCCATGCATAAATACTACCATTACTCATCAATTACGCCTAAACCCACACTGAGAAAGGACAATAAACTTAAGAAATCTAAAATATATGCTAAACACTTACCAAGAACTACACCGTTAGTATATACACGAGCTACCCTTTAAAAATCGCAAAGAAAACGGGAAGTGTACGTCGCGGGGATACTCAGATCAGGCTGGCTGCGCCCCGATAACTGGTCTAATATATCACCAAAAAACAAGGTGACTGGTGGCTAAGACTCCCCGTGGCGGCTCAGTAAGTCAGGGACAGGTGTGTGTGTTGGCGGCGGTGCAGGTGGCGACGCGGAATGTACGAGGAGTAAATGAGGAGGAAGAGAGGATGAGAGTGTAGTTGATGCGTCTATGCTTCATGCCTTCATGGACCGAGGCGAAGGCTGAATGATACTGCTGCTGCTGGGGGAGAGAGAGAGAGAGAGAGAGAGAGAGAGAGAGAGAGAGAGAGAGAGAGAGAGAGAGAGAGAGAGAATGTTTATCTCCCAGATTAAGTTGAAGTGAAAAAAAAATAGTGAGAGGAGCAGCAAAAAGAAGAAACAGTTTTAGAAACATTTCATATGTCTAAACAGTTTTCCTTTGGGTGAATATTCTTTACAGAGACATTTGTAGCTGTTGAAAGGACCAGGACTTAATCAAGTTTGCCGAGGACTTGTGCAGGTCAAGTTCCGCTCTTTGTGCATTCTGTTTGTTACTTACCTAAAACACCTTCCTTTTCCTCTTTTCTCAGAGCAAAAATTCTCGGCGCTAAGCTTACAATATTTTGGTGACAGTTCATGCAGTCATCCTTGTTTTAAAAGCTGGACCTCCCTACCTGCTTCTGTACTTCCTCCTTCCTAAAACTTCAGCTCTCTCAAGAAGGAGGTTTCAAGACACTAATCCTCCAGTTTTGCATATCCTTTTCATGTTTCTTAAGGGACTGGTACTCTCAATGGCCCTTTTCTTTGCTCTTCTCGTTGCCCTTAGCCACTGTTTCTCTTGCTTTAAAAAATCCGTTTCGCTGTGTCGTAGTAATGAATTGAGTGATTTTGATGATGAAACTAACGCAATTCAACGCGGAATGGACCGTGACATCCACATAAAATAGCGAGGCTTAAAAAGTTCTGTCTCCATTAAGAGTCATCAGCAAACGGGGCAGAGTGGAACTGACCTGTAGATTCCTTTCCTGTCTGTGCCCTTCTTGCCCTGAAATGTTATCCGTGATCCCCACCCAGTGACCAAAGCTGCCTGTGTCACTTTCCTTCAAGGTTCTAATGGTAAAGTCAATAGATCATATTCACTTTTAAATACTCTCATGGGAATACGTAACCACACTGAAGAGATCCCATTTTTTTTTTTTTTTTTGCCTTATTCCAGGTTTGTTTTCTTTTTGGTGTTACTCAAGGATCGCATAACTTACGTAGGGACTCATGCAGCTCCCGGCATTCCGTGAGGCCTGGGTGTGCGTGTCTGCGCTGCCTAATTATTCAGCAAGGCGGCACAGAGCGACATTCCTACACCTAAATTATTCCTTATCTCGGCATCCCTCGCTGGCTTGGGTCACACTACACATTTTGAGAGTGGGTACTTGTTTCATCGCGCGCTAGTGTGTGTTTGTGTGTGTGTGTGCCAGGAAGGAGGGTAAGTCCAGCGTCTCCTGTAATGAAAGACGAACGTTGAGGAGCAAAGGAGTAATTGTATAGTGGAGTGTACGAGTGAGTGGGTGGTAGTGGGCCAGAAGACTTGAATCTGATAGTGTTATGCGCTGCGGATCTGCTTTTTCCGTCATCAAAAGAGAAATAAAAAAGTATGACGTCACTCAATTATATACCGTTTTCTGTTGCGCCATTCTCTCTCTCTCTCTCTCTCTCTCTCTCTCTCTCTCTCTCTCTCTCTCTCTCTCTCTCTCTCTCTCTCTCTCTGTACTCCTACTGACAGCTGTTGTTCATTCTAATCAGCGTGATAACCCCCTGCCCTCCTCCCCTCCCCAACAACCCACGCCCCCCGAACCCTGGCACGTGACCCAATCCACGCCACTCGTAACGAATCACAAGCCTTAGCACGGAGAGGTGGGCGGGATTTATCTAGTGCGTCAACCAATAACAGCAGGGGATGTTATCTCGTTAGCCAATGACAGAGCGGCGAGCTATCTTGTTAACCACTGACGGGGAGGCGCTGACCGTCTTGTTAAGTCCTGACGCGCACGCACACACACACACACACACACACAAACACAAACAAAGTGAAAAGAGGAAGGGATGACTAAATTGGTCTAGCTAGTCTTCCACGAATATGTATGTGAATTTTCAAAGGTTAACTTGATGCAAATTGACGGTAAACATTAAAAAATACAAGTTTGTGGTAGCAGTTTCATTCCCAGTCTTGTCTTTGCTTTGTTTTGTGTGAGCGTGTGTCTGCCCAACAACTTACCACTCAGGTTGGTATGCTGTGTTTCATTATTTGTGTGATGATAAATTTGCCGTCTTAGAGCAAACGAGCATGTCAAAACAGCCCCTGGTGCTTTCTCTCTCTGAATGGTCTACGTTTCATTGTTTTAAAGCAAGTAAGATAACTTTATTCCAATAAGAACTATTATATTAGTGTAAGGTAACATTATTTTTATTTTGAGATGCAGTTTATACGCTTCAAAACAGGACAGGTATACGTAGAGCAGTCAGAGAATAAGAGCATCCTTCAGTGGCAGTGTTACCATGTTCACGTCTCCCCAGCTGGCAAAAGACGTAACTGTGACTGGCTCGGCGATACATATTATAGGCCATTGGAGGTAAGCGGACCGACGCGCATTCCTCCCCTCACGCACGTTCCAGAAAAGATCTTCCCACCATTCTCTCTCTCTCTCTCTCTCTCTCTCTCTCTCTCTCTCTCTCTCTCTCTCTCTCTCTCTCTCTTACTTCATCAACCAACACAGCTAGCCAACCACACAGCACATAATTTCTAACTACACTTGAACATTGAAATCTTTGGACTAATAATCAGTTATGCTCAAGGTTTAAGTTAAGGAATACATCCCTTCAGAAAGTCTTGTTTGGAAAGATGTATGTGTGTGTGTGTGTGTGTGTGTGTGTGTGTGTGTGTGTGTGTGTGTGTGTGTGTGTGTGTGTGAAGGAGGCAGGGTATGTGCGTTTCCCAGTCTACCTCACTACCACCGCGTCGTCTCTTTTTATATATTTTTTTTCCTTTCTTCTTCCTCGGTTCCTACATTCTTAAAGCACCGATCTCCTCCTTCCAAACTTTTTTACACTTCTCTCACACTTTCCCCCACTCACCCTCACTCACTCTCCCCCTTCCCCTCTCTCACTTCGGCCATCACAAAGCCCATCCGCCTTCTTCCCCTCCCTCAAGCACTCCCCTTCACACTCCTGCACATCATACATACATACATACTCTCCCCGTCTACCCTTCCCTGCCTCCGCTCCCTTCCCTGCTCCCTCATGACCTTCACTGCTTCCTGAAACACCTTACAGAGCTCAGTTTATCTTCTTTTTTTTTTCACTTCTCTCTTTTATCATGTTGGTGTGTATTTTTCCGTCTCTATCACTGCGATGATTTGAGTAAAGGGGAAATGTGCAATGCTGATTCTTGGTTTCACGTAGAGCAGCCATGTTCGTGCTGACAGACAGGCAGACACACGCACGCACACAGTTGTCCATCTTATCAGTTCAATATCATGAATTTACGTCGGATTAACGAATAGTTTCCATCTAATTAATGATAATGTGTATTTACTTTCTGTTGTGCGTGTTATGTATTGCTTGTTGATGGTGAGAAGTGATGTGTTGAGATTTGTCCAAGTGAAGTGACTCCCACATGAGGATTCAATACTTTTCGATACACGTCTTTTAATCTTGGTTCATGTTTATATCCAATTTTTTCTCCTACAGTTGTGTGCATCGTGTATGTGATTCATATTTAATGTATGTGTTTGTTCGTCTTTCCCTCTTCTTTTTCCAGCAAACTCTTTGTCTACTTCTGTTTAGCTACTCTCCCTTTAACTTCTTCTTCTCCTCCTCCTCCCTCTCTCCCTCCAATAACCCTCTCATCCTGTACTGTCCTCCTCCCTTCACCAACGCATTACCTTCCCTCCCTACCTCATCCACCCTCCACCCACCTGACTTACTAACGTGTCTCCTTTCCGGCAGGTTGAGGTGGAGGTGGTGGGTTCTGAGTCCTTGGGTCTCATGATCAGAGGAGGAGTCGAATACTCGCTTGGCATCTTCATAACAGGGGTAGACCAGGACTCGGCTGCTTACAAGGCTGGCCTCAAGGTGAGTCCTGTTGTGTAGCTTAAGCATGAGGGATATAGCAAAGGTGGTGTAGATATTTTAAGACGCTTTTACAATATTAGGGTGAATGGGTTAGCTGTTACTGTTCCTGTGAATATTTGCATAGTAGTCATGTTGTGTGGTGCGTTGAAGTTGCTTGTTGTGTACCAATGGGTATGAGAGATATAGAAAAAGTAGTGTAGATATTTCTAGGCACTTCGTAATATAACAGTGAGTTAAAAGTGCAAGGTGTTCTATCATCTCTTGTGTGAATATTTGTTTGGAAGTTAATGATAGTGTAGTGCATAGGAGTTAGTCTTGTTGTGTAGTATAGGCATGAGGGACAGAGCTGAGGTAGTATGGATATTTCAAGGCTCTTTGCAATGTTACACTGAATGGCTTAACTGCAACCTGCCCCGACCCCTTTCTTGTGAATCGAAGGTTATTGATTTTCATTCATTCATTAAGATAGTATGTCTAGGTTGCAGTTGTATGCATACGTTATGTTGTCATAGTTTGGATTTGATGATATGTACTTTTGTGTATAATCTTTTATGTCGTGATCAGTGGAACTATGTAATGTGTTTGTGTGTGTGTGTGTGTGTGTGTGTGTGTCTCGCCTGTTCGTTAATTAGTCTATTGTTTCATTTCTCTAAATCTCTATAGCTTAATTTGCCATTTTCATATCAGGAAACTTATATTTCTATCTTGAGAGAGAGAGAGAGAGAGAGAGAGAGAGAGAGAGAGAGAGAGAGAGAGAGAGAGAGAGAGAGAGAGAAAGGGATGACATACACACCTACATACATACATACGTACATACATACCCACAGACACGCTAACAAAAACTATCATCAGGCAAGTGGAGACAATCCCTCCGTCCCAGGCACTCCCTCCCTGGCTGGACAATGGATTTCCTCTTGGTGTTACTTGCCCTGATTGCTTGGTTTGCCTGACTGTCAGTGAGGGGGAGGCAGGCTCGCCCGTCTGTCTGTTACGTGACAAATATTCTGTTGATTTGTGAATGTTGTGTGTGTGTGTGTGTGTGTGTGTGTGTGTGTGTGTGTGTGTGTGTGTGTGTTGGGTGTTTTGTTTGTCTGTCTGTCTTTCTGCTTGTTACATTCTCTCTCTCTCTCTCTCTCTCTCTCTCTCTCTCTCTCTCTCTCTCTCTCTCTCTCTCTCTCTCTCTCTCTCTCTCTCTCTCTCTCTCTCTCTCTCTCTCTCTCTCTCTGGTTTATTTATTATTGTGGGTTCTGGCTTCTATCATTAATATCGCTTTTTCTTCCCACTTCTTCTCCCATCTTCCTTTTCTTTCCATCTGACAAACATGAATTACTCCTTCTCCAAACAACTCCGTCTTTCTTATACCTCAACTCTCGTCCTTCCTCTTTATTTATAGATCTGTTTTTTACGCTAACCTTCACCAGCCCTTCTTTTACCCATCAGCTTTTTTATCTCTCTTTCATCATGAGTTCTTCCTGGTTTCTGTGGAAGTGCCCTTGCCTTGCTCTTCTTCTTCTTCTTCTTCTTCTTCTTCTTCTTCTTCTTCTTCTTCTTCTTCTTCTTCTAAGCATGTATTTTTGTTGCTTATTTCTTATTTTTTTCTTTTTCTTTATTTATTTATTTTATTCTTCCCAGTCTGATTCTGCTTGTTACACTTTCAAATCTCTTTTATTGCTATGTTCGTTCTTTGCTAACTTTTGGAGCACTGTGAAAAGTTGCATAGAAAGAGAGAGAGAGAGAGAGAGAGAGAGAGAGAGAGAGAGAGAGAGAGAGAGAGAGAGAGAGAGAGAGAGAGAGAGAGAGAGAGAGAGAGAGGTTATATTTTTGGTTAATTCTTTGCTGTTTTTTTTTCCTTACCCTTTTTAAATTCTTCTCAAACTGATTATGCTTGTTACACCTTCAAATCTTTTTTTATTGATATGTTCATCCTTTGCTAATACTAAAAGCATTGTGAAAAAACTTGCATAGATCAAAAAAAAAAAAAAAGATATTTATGGTCGTTTTTTGTCTACTTAAGAAACTGTTGTATAAGGGTAATTTTTTTTTAAGAGTTGTAAGAAATGGAAAAGAAACGTTTATCTGTGAGAGGATGAAATTATTTTACGACAGGGCTGTTAAGACAACTCCAAAACTAAATTGACCAGCCGGAGTGGAAGCCTCCCCCCACTTTTTCTCTTCTTTTTTTTTTTTTCTTGTGATATTTTATGGGGCCAGCAATTAAATGATTTCTTTTCTATTTATTTCCCTCTGGTTTCTATACCACATGGCCTATCTCCATTACTTAAAAAGATATTTTCCTCCTTTTCTTCTATTTCTTACCTCTTTCTTACCTCAGGCTTCAATTCTGCATTCAGTTGCTTACTTCCGCACTCCTTTCCTCTTCTCTTACTACTTGCTGCACGTACAACCTTTATGTCATCTATAATCTTCCTCAGCTTGCAGTTCTGCTCTCGTACACTCACTCACTCCGTTCTCATTCTTCTACCACTAACTACATGCATTATTTATCTATGTATCAGGAAGATTAACAAAAGAAAATTATAAAACACAGGAGAAATTAGAAGGAGGCGTCTTTATATTCTATTGTATCCTCTTAGCACCTCCCTGTCTCCCTCCTTTACTACCCTACCGCCTTTCCTTTCACACCAAGCCAACCAACCAGTGTCCCCGCTTCCCACAGGTAGGCGACCAGATTTTGGAGGTCAACGGCGAGAGCTTCCTGGCGGTCACTCACGACACAGCAGTCAACATCCTGAAGTACTCCCGCCGCCTGCAACTGTGTGTGCGGCGCGTGGGAAGGATCCCTCACTCTTGCACCACCTACGACCGACGCTCCTGGCCACCCTCCGCTAAGAAAGAGTGAGTGGGGGAGAGTGGGTGACCGGGAACTGGGAGGGGCAGAGGGAATGTTTGGGATGTTGAGGTGAGAATGAGAGGAGGAAGGGAGAGAAGGCAGAAGGGAAAGCGAAAGAAGGTGGAGAACTGGGGTAATGACTCGCAGATAATTTGATTACTGATAAAAGTGTTTTCGTTGTCCCCTTGCGAACAAATATTATCGGCCGCCGCAGTCCGGTAGCCGCCCAACAGAAGGATTTGATTTAAGCCCATGTAAAGTAGTCCAACAAACACCAGCTTACCTTTCCGTGTGTGTGTGTGTGTGTGTGTGTTATTTCACGTAACTTTTTTCTGCATAAGGAGGGTAGAGCTTATAAAACACTCCAATTTTTGTCGGGACCTTACCAACAAGAGTAGCAATTTGTTTGATAGCTTACGAAAGACTGTGAAACTGGCCCTAATGCCTTAATACCTTCAGTTTTTCGTATACTTCTAAACGAAAAGCAGCTAGGAAAGTTGGCTGTGGACCCAAATTAGGACTGAAGTTTTGTTGGTTAGCTTGCAAACGAAAACGATGACTGTGGAACTGGCCTGAAGCTCTATATGCACTGGAATTCGAACCTGGGATCTTTGGGTTGTGAGTCCAGCTTGCTAACCACCACACCACCAGGCCACACATGCAGCAGCTTCAGCAAATCTCTAAATATTCCTCACTTGATTGTCCCGTTGGCAAGAAATGTTTGGAGTTGTCACTATTAATCCCATTGGTTCATCCCTTCAGAGAACCCACACACACCGACACACGCCCACTACACGTAATCCCACATAAGATTCCTCCTGTCTTTCTCCTCTACACATCTCTCCCTACTTAATCCCTCCTTCAATTAAGCCTTCTTAGAATATGAAGAGCGCCACCACCACCACCACTACTACCACCGCCACGAGTACTCCTGCCACACAGCACTTTCTAATTTTTTATCTCTCTCCTCTCGTATACAGTAAACCTCACTTTTGCCAGCGTTAGCCTCAGAGTTTGCTACATTTACGAGGCTTGAAAACATTAGCCAGCTTCTCTTCGGGGTTTGGTATCATAAGCTGAATGGGGCACCTGGCTGTTACTCTCAATTCTTTTCCTCCCCAGGATAAATTTTGACCGTAGTTTCCGCAGTTTATTGGCCGCCATATTAATTTTTTCTCCTCATATTGTGACTTCCCTTCAGGCGTCTCTCCACTTCAGTTCCCTCACTTCATTCTCTCCTCCTCCTTTCCCCTCTCCATGTGTTTTTTTTTTCTCTTTCTCTTTTTTTTTTCTTGCTCTCATTGTTTCTCTCCCCTTATTATTCATTGCTCATTTACCTGTCTCTCGATCTGTCTGTTTGTTTGTCTCTCTTTGTGCCAGTGTGCCTGTCTGAGTTTCTTTCGATCAGTTTCTGAGTAAATTTCTACTGATTCTCTCTCTCTCTCTCTCTCTCTCTCTCTCTCTCTCTCTCTCTCTCTCTCTCTCTCTCTCTCTCTCTCTCTCTCTCTCTCTCTCTCTCTCTCTCTCTCTCTCTTCGTCATTTTTCCCATTTTCCCAGACTGCATAACTTGCCACGGAACTTAATAGATAAAATATTGTTTGACCTGCGGGACGAAAAGAAGGGAAAGTATGTTGGGCACTAAATGGACTTCTACTGTGGCAACGTTTTGGAATAGATGTTAAAGTGAAAACACGAAAATATCTCAGTTTGTGTATGTAGAAATAAACTCAGACTAGGTATTACGTATTGGAAGTAACTGATTTTTAGAGACAGTTTTACACTTTCGTCATGGTTGTGGTTGTAATTCGTAAATAGCTGATGTTATTTCATGGTTTAAAGTCAGTATGCTTAAGTTGATGTTTGACTTCAGGTACAGGTATATTAGTGGTATATGTGATAGGTATATTGGTGGTGTACGAGTATTTGACTGTAGTTTTTCGTTTCAAAGGGAAGTTTTCAGCGCACCGAGAACAAGTCAGTATGGAGTGCTATTGATGCTTCGTGAGATAATCAAAACAGTAAACTTATAGAGAGTGAAACGAAAAAGAAAATCGTAATATTCTTGAATAAAATTAATGTGTATGTATAAGTTTATTTGTGTTTCTAGAGATGGTTAAAATTGCACGTTGGAGAGCTCTGAAGGAGGAGTGGATTTAATAAAGGCGAAATGTGGTTTGAAGAGTTTACGTGTGATGAGGTTAAAGTAATGAGATAAGAGTTATTTTGCTGTGGGTAACGACTCCAGACAGGTAGAGAGACAGGACGCAGTTCAGGCAAAGTGACAGAGACTGGAAGAGGAGGGTGACACTCAAGGACAAATGCAAACTAAACCAAACATGGCCATAGAGAAATGTGGATGAATGTTAAGAGTAAAGCAATACATGAGAAAGAAAACTCGTTGTGGGTAAGAGAGGGTAGCAAGGGTAGGTGACTTGTGGCTGATGGAAGATGGTGAAACTCGAGGATGAACTTAGGATGAAATAAACGTGGCCATAGAGTAACGCGGATGAATGCTATAAGTTGGGAGGAAATAAAAAAAAATACAGAAAGATAAATGTATACAGGGGAAACTAGTGGAGAGACTGGGAGCAGAACACAGTAACGTAGATGAATGTTAAGAGTATGGAGAAAACTAACTTAAATGAACATGTATAAGGGGAGCCAAGATATAGAGGGAGGGTGGCACGCAAAGTTAGAGGTGTGGAGAGTGTTGGAAGGCAAGCTCATGCATACTAAGAGTGTATCATAGCAAAGTTAAAGAAAGTGACCAAAGTTAACGTACAAACGGAGCGTGTGATGGCGAAGTTAGAGTATGAGACACGATGGGATGTACACAACAAATCCAGTTTCAGAGTAGACTGGACCAGAGAGAGAGAGAATGAGAACTTAGGCATAGTAAAGGAAGGCACGACGGACCGTGAACTGAGTGTTGAGATGAGTAACGAAATGACGGTGAGATAGTAAAGGAAGATACAGTGCAGACAGACAATGGGATACAGAGATGAGATGAGGTTTGCTTGAGGTGGAATGAAAATGATGGGGACTCTCTACCATTTAATTGAGAAGGCTGTAGGAAGGTTTTCTTGATCACACAGTGGAAACCATGAACTGAGGATAACGACATAAGAGCTACAAGACGAAGCTAGAAGGAAGTGGTATAGAGAACTGTGCTAAAGAAAAGGTGCAAAGCAGACATAAACGGAAAGTGTAAAATTTCAATAAAGAAATAAAGATCAAAGGCAAAAATAGGAAACATAACACTACAAAAATCTAGTATATAAACTTAAATAAGAAAGGAAGATATAAAACTACAATGTAAGACATAAAACGACAGTTAAGAACAAGCAACGTATAAGACTGTACCAAAGACAAGATTTAGAGGGAAGGTGAGAGGGATATAAAACCAGCATCAAGTAAAGAAGGAGGCCAGCGTGGAGCTCAGAGGGATAAGCATAGGTGGGGAGGAGGGGAGCGTCGTGAGGGGGTGATAAAGGCGCAGGTGCAAGGCCCGTGGACGCTAAGCAGGAAAGATGTGCGCTGTGGAAACGAGCAATAAACTGAATCGCGTCAAGAGCTTCCTCCTTCGCCAGATCTCCCCTCCCCCTTCAGGAGTGTGTATGTGTGTGTGTGTGTGTGTGTGTGTGTGTGTGTGTGTGTGAGGAGGGAAAAAATGTAAGACGGTCTGAAACTGGCGGGGATTTTAATGTCGTTTTCGATGATATGTTTGTTTATTTGTTCGGTTTCAAAGAAGGAGACCTGACTAAAAATTGAAATGGAATTGATGTTAGGAATGTGTGTGTGTGTGTGTGTGTGTGTGTGTGTGTGTGTGTGTGTGTATGTGTGTGTGTGTGTGTGTGTGTGTTTATGTATCATTTTTATGGATGAACCAGACTGGGACGGACACACACACACACACAAAAAAAAAAAAAAAAAAAAAAAAAAAAACGTTAAAATGAACACGACATGAAACTTAACAAGAAAAGAGGAAATAGAGATACGAGCATGCGAGGGACACAGTTTTCCAAATGGAGCAGTATTCAGGTCTGTGCAGTGCAAGAGGAAGCAGAGTATGCAAAGAGCAACAATATGTAAAGAGAACCAAGATAACTTACTATTTAAAGACAGGACATTACGTATACGAGGCATTCAAGTAAAAATAAAACCAGATAGCAATACGTAAAACACACATCGGTAAACAGGAATACTTAAACAAACTCACACAAACACAAACAAATATAAACACTGACACGTACAGCCTCTTACACCGTTTCTCCTCGTTCTGCTGCAGCAACGGAAGATCAGCGGAGAACATGGAGGCGACGCTGGCGATGATAGAGGAGAAATCGGAGCGGGTGCTGACAAGGGCTGCCCATGCGCGCCTTAGGGAGGTGGTGAGTGACTATGCGGCAGGCAGGGTCCCCATTCACCACCTGCTGACCACTGCCAACGAGCTGCTTACCTCCCCCGACAAGGTGAGGCAGGGCGTGAGAGAGAGAGAGAGAGAGAGAGAGAGAGAGAGAGAGAGAGAGAGAGAGAGAGAGAGAGAGAGAGAGAGAGAGAGAATAAATGGTTGACTTGCCAAAGAAACGATAGAAAAATAAGAGTTTTAGTTTTTAGAGTAAAGGAAAGGAAGAGAGAGAGAGAGAGAGAGAGAGAGAGAGAGAGAGAGAGAGAGAGAGAGAGAGAGAGAGAGAGAGAGAGGAGAGAGAGAGAGAGAAGAGGGGTTCAAGGATGCTGCAGAGAAGGTCACGGGGGAAGAGTAACGAAGGAAGACAGGGAGCAGGGAAGGAAAATGGTTATAGACAATAATTTAGTTGGAAGGGAGGGAGGCTGGGCTTAGTAAACAAGGAGGGAGAGGGAAGTGGGTGAGCAAGCGACGGAAAAAATAAAGGGAGAGAGAAAAAAATAAACTTGGACGATGGAAAGAAACGGAAAGAAACTCGCGATAGGAAAGTGTGAGGTAGAAGGAGGAAAGAAGAGAGACAAAGAGTAAGGGTGAAGGAAGAGTGGGAAGAAATGGAAGGAAGGAATAAGAAAGAAGAGAGAGATAGTGAAGAAAGACGATATATGAGTGTTTACTATTCTGTTCCTGAGAGAGAGAGAGAGAGAGAGAGAGAGAGAGAGAGAGAGAGAGAGAGAGAGAGAGAGAGAGAGAGAGAGAGAGAGAGAGAGAGAGAGACCACATACGTATATTTTTGGTTTATTCTTGTCCTTGGTAAGAAATAATTTTTCCTCCTCCTCCTCCTCCTCCTCCTCCTCCTCCTCCTCCTCCTCCTCCTCCTCCTCCTCTTCACCCCCTTCAATCCACCGTCTCTACCAGAAGAAAAGAGGAAATGTGAAGAGGAATAAGAGAGAATCCACGTGTCACTTTTACGAAAAATAACGGAATGGTTATATATATTTTTTTACCCTTCCCAGAAAGAGAGAGAGAGGAAGAGAAAGAGAGAGAGGTTATACCCGACTCACGCGACCCCATAATTCACCTCCTCTTGCCTCTTGTAATGCTTAAAGAGGGACTGATGTAGGAAAAGAAATGCATATAATATTTTTTTCCTCTTGTATTTCTGCAGAGGGTGACACATCATTGGTGGGAGTGGGGGGGGGGGCAAAATTGAGGAGACAGAAGCACGGGGGGGTGAGAAAGGAAGGGAAGAAGAGGAAGGAAGGAGGAAGAGGAAGAGATGACGGAATGGCGGATGCAGGGAGTGAGATTGGTAGGAAGGGAAAGGTGGGGAGAGAGATAGAAGCAGGGAGTGAGCCAGAAGGGAAAGAAAACGGAGGAAGAGGAGTAGGAGAAAGAATAAGGGAGTGAGGAAGGAAGAGGGGAAGAAAGAGGAGAATGGGGAAGAGTATACAAGGAAGGAAGGGAAAGAGGGAATAGAAAAAGGGGAGGGAAAAAGGGAATCAATTACGGAGGAAGAGAAAGGAAGGAGGAAGATGAAGAGAAGCAACAAGAAAGGGAAAAGGAGAAAGAAAATGAGTAGAGGGGAAAGAGGATTGAGAAAGGGAAGGAAAACAAGGAAGAGGAGGAGAGAGAGAGAAGAAATGAAAGAGAGATTAAAACAGAAACAGGAAGGTTGGTTGGTGGAAAAGCTTCAGAGGATGAGTGGAAGGGAGGAAAGAAAAATGGTACTATTTGCATTTGTGTTATGAAATTAAAGTCTTTGTTTGAGTAGAGATTGGAGGCATGGGGAGAGAGAAAAAAGAGAGAGAGAGAGAGAGAAAGAGAGAGGAAGATGGAAAATACCTCATAATTTATTAAAGCGTCTATTTCTGTTGCTTGTGTATATGTTTGTTTGTATTTATGCATTTTATCTTACTACTTAACTTTTCTCTCTCTCCCTCTCCCTCTCCCTCATAAGATAAACCCAACACTAAGGTAGAATTAACAGAATCTCTACCACCGTCTCATAAATTCCCACACTACAGTCATTAATAATATTTCATGTTATATCGTGTTGCGTCTATCATTTTTTTTATTTATTTTTTTCATATACCACGAAGCTTTGTAGGATACTGGAGGGGAGGGAGGAAAGGAGGGAGGGATCCTTCTGTACTACCATTATATTCTCCTGCAGGATTTATTATAGGAGTGGGAAAGCTCTTGATATTGAAGGAAAGATCGTGATGGTTTAGTAATCTCTCTCTCTCTCTCTCTCTCTCTCTCTCTCTCTCTCTCTCTCTCTCTCTCTCTCTCTCTCTCTCTCTCTCTCTCTCTCTCTCTCTCTCTCGTTCAGGATAGGATAAAAAAAGAAAGGAATGGAAGAAGGATTCAAAACCATTGCGTGTACATTGATGATCCTAAGTTGATTGGTTTGGAACAGACTCGTCCGGTGATGAATCCATTGTGAAGAGGAGGAGGATGAGTAGGAAGAGGAGGAGGAGGAGGAAGAGGAGGAGAAAAAAAGGAAAAGAAAAGATAGAATAATAATGATAATAATGATAATAATGGTGGTGGTAATAATAATAATAATAGAAATAGCAATTGTTATGGTCAAAACGATAATGACAAAGACTAGTTCAGAGAGAGAGAGAGAGAGAGAGAGAGAGAGAGAGGAGAGAGAGAGAGAGAGAGAGAGAGAGAGAGAGAGAGAGAGAGAGAGAGCTGATCCCAGAAGCGGCTTTAGAATTCAAAGTAGCTACCGGATTTCTGTTGTAATCTCGGGCATTTAGAGAAAATCCCTGTGTCTTTGTCTGCGCCTGTTTCTTTGTCTCCTGTCCGTGTCATTCCTGTGTCCTGCTTGTCAGCCTGTTATCTCCTTACCTTCTCTATCTCTCTCTCTCTGTCTGTGCCTCTGTCTCTCTCTCTCTCTCGTTTTCTGTCACTGTCTCGTTCTCTGTTTCTCTCGTGGCTCTTTCTTTCATTAAGTCCGCGTAGCAAGGCAAGAGAGTGGCGCCCCAGTTCCTGCTGTCACGCACTCCACCTTCCTGTCTAATTACAGTGCATAGTGCCATGAATCTTCCTCCTCCTCCTCCTTGTTTATGAATGGAATGTGTCTGCATTGTATTTTGTTTCTCTGTCTATCTTACTTCTTCTTTGTTTACCTGTCATTATTCTGGTAATAGTTTAAAAAAAGAATTCTGCATCACCAGTAGAAAAAACACGATTATTAACTATTAATAGTCATGATGGGAGGAAAAACATTTGCGAATACGGGTCTTAGAGCTGCAACCATTATTCAAGTTGTTCGAGGCTTTAATTGTCCCACGGAAACGTAGCAACTATCTTCCATAAACAGGCGACCGTTAAGACCCTTCCCGCCACCCTCTCCCGTCTTGTCCTGGAAACGGAAGTGGAGTTGCAGGGCTGTAAAAACGATCCCGATATAACGCACTCCAGTATCATGCAAGGCGGTCATTCATCTTGCGGCCGCGTGTGTTCGTGACCGCCTGGTGAAGTGAGTGAGTCTTCCTAACGGCCTGAGTACACACTAGGAAGGAAGGAAGCAGTAGATTCGGTACATTTTGAGGGCCCCTATTGCTTGTCCCTAAGATCCTGAGTACACATTGGGATACAAGCAGTAGATATAAAGTTTGATGGCCCTTTAGTTTTGTATTTGTATGTGTCTCGATGTGTGGTGTTAACAAGCTAGAGTGTATGCATGTTAGCAGTTAAAGGTGTCATTACAGTGGTTATCGTAAGAAGATCCTGAGTAGAGGAAAAACATGATTAAGGATGGAAAGGAAAGGAAGGAAGAGGAACAGAGAAGAAAGATAACTAAGGAAAGGAAGGAAACAGGAGAGAGAAGAAGTAAGTGAGAGACCAAAGAAATATAGGAAGGTTTGTCTTCTTTTCTGCAATGACTCGAAAAGAAATTACCGTTTTATGTTATGTTGTATGGAATTATCTGTGTTTTATTCCATTTACTGAACTTTTGCTGTCTAACGCTCTGTACATTATCACTGTCACCGGGATAACTACAACACGGGAATCATTTCAGTTTGTCTCCCATTATATAATAAAACGGAATACTTGCTGCCTAATGTTATCAATCATCAGCTTCGTAGAGACATCAGGGGATTAGCTACAGTGACAAAACCATCTCTATTTTTTGTCTCAACGTGGAATCTCAGCCTGATTGGTTCCCTTTTATCTTTTAAAGGGATCATCATTGGACTACTCGGCATATGAATAAAGTCCAGTGAATCATAACCCTTATTAATGAATCCGATGACAAAATTACTTTTTTTTTTTTGTCTCAACGTGAAATCTTAGCCTAATTCGTTCTCTTTCATCTATTAAAGGGATCATCATTGAACTCTTCGGCGTATGAGCAAAGTCCAACGAATCATGACCCTTGTTAGTGAATCCGACGACTTGGAATGAGAGAGAGAGACGCTTCAGGGAGAAAGATTTTTATCCGTCCTCATCCCCATTAGTTTCTGAGTGCGCGAGGGAATGAACCCATTGGAAAACTTGGATGGAGCGGTGATCTGATAGGCGACTGATTGGATGAGCGTCATTTTGGAGCGTGTGGCGTCTCCTGCTGGTGTCCCGCTATCCACCGTGACGCTCCAGTTGACGGCGTAATCTTTGCCAACTCGCTAGAAGTTCTTAAGGTGCCTCGGCTTTGATGAGCTAAAGGAGGGACCGGCGCTTGTGGGACTAATAGGGGGTTGATGGAGTGAAGACGAGGCGGATGTGGCCATAATGAATAACTGGATTGTAAAACGCTTTCCCCACTTAAAGCGTTTCTCATTGGCTTGTTCCCCTTTATGTATTTTCTCTCCTAGACATTTCCCCATCCCTTTGTCTCATTACAGGCATTTCCCCCCCCTCTATTTCATCTACAATGGGCTTTTTTCCCCTTCGGACATCTTATCCACTTCTTTCTCTGGACACCTCTTCCCTCTTGGACATTTCTCCCCTCAGACTCTCCTCCCCACCTCGTATTTACTTCATCATTAACCCAATATAACCTAAGCCTTTTAAAGTAATAGGTCAGTGTGTGTTTCAGTATTAAAAGACAGTGTTATATATATACAGGATGGAAAGTGTATATATTTAGATGGGAATGCTCTTAGTCCGTAGAGCAGGAAGGGGAAGGGAAAAGAAAGAAGGGAAAGGAGGGAAAAAACATGAACATTCTCCTAATATCTCAAACCTTCTCCCGCACCACAACGGTATAGTGAAGGGAAAAGCAAAACTCAGACAGGCACAACATATGCAGGTACAACGCTTCTCGTTAGATCAGTGAGGTTAACGAACGGTGGGTACGGTTAGTAGTTGGATGGGTGACCGCCGTATTATGATTACACACACACACACACACACACACACACACAACAAAAAAAACTTCAGCCTGAGAGAGAGAGAGAGAGAGAGAGAGAGAGAGAGAGAGAGAGAGAGAGAGAGAGAGAGAGAGAGAGAGAGAGAGAGAGAGAGAGAGATGAGAGAGAGAGAGAGAGAGAGAGAGAGAGAGAGAGAGAGAGAGAGAGAGAGAGAGAGAGAGAGAGAGAGAGAGGGAACAAGCAAAAGAAAGGCGCAAAATTGTAAAGGGTGGTGTGGCTGTGCTTAGTGTATAATGTGTACAAAGGAGGAAGAGAAGTGCCTTGGGGCGCGGCCAGGCAAGGCGAGGCGAGGGAGGCACGCCAGTATGAAAAGCACGTGTGGGGAATAAGCACCACACAGGAGATAGCAGACCTGTAATGAGGAAAAATGTTGTAGTTTAAAAATACGACGAGTTATTTTGTTGGTGTCGGTGGTTGTTGATGGTTGTGGTGAAGAGAGAGAGAGAGAGAGAGAGAGAGAGAGAGAGAGAGAGAGAGAGAGAGAGAGAGAGAGAGAGAGAGAGAGAGAGAGAATGCAAACAGTGGGAAGGCTGGATAGTTTCAAGGTCAGACAGATGTTAGTTCAACACACACACACACACACACACACACACACACACACACACACACAGAGAGAGAGAGAGAGAGAGAGAGAGAGAGAGAGAGAGAGAGAGAGAGAGAGAGAGAGAGAGAGAGAGAGAGAGAGAGAGAGAGAGAGAGAGAGAGAGAGAGAGAGAGAGAGAGAGAGAGAGAGAGAGAGAGAGAGAGAGAGAGAGAGAGAGAGAGAGAGAGAGAGAGAACCTACTTCACGAGACTCTTCTGCTTCCTGGTGTCTACCCTCAAGAAGAATCCAATCCCTCCAACTTTAGGAAGAAGAAGAAGGAAGTGCTGAAGTGGAGGAGTATTTTTGGGGGTACTGCTCACCGCTCACGTGTTTCCTCTTGGCGCCTTCAAAGAAAACGCTATTCTCTCTCTCTCTCTCTCTCTCTCTCTCTCTCTCTCTCTCTCTCTCTCTCTCTCTCTCTCTCTCTCTCTCTCTCTCTCTCTCTCTCTCTCTCTCTTGATCAAGTTTCCAAGGGTTATTAAGCGAAAGCAAGGAAACTCTCACTCCTTTCCTTATTATTTTCTCATTCTGTTCACTTCCTCTCCCTCCCTATCTTTTCTATCTTGCTTTTTTAACTTCTCCTTCATTCCTCTGTTTTTACTTCTCCGATTTGCTTCCTCCTGTGCTCTCCTCTCTTTCTTTCTCTTGCTCTCTGTCATTCACTTTAGTCGTAATTTCCTCAAGGGTATTGACGATAGTAGTGCAGTAATATGTTGGATGTATTCGTTTCTAATCTTCCCATTATCAGGTAGCGATCATGCGGCATTAGCAGGGCTGGGAGCGAAATTTGTTATCTCTAATTGCCTTGCCTCATGCGCTAAGGTGTTTATCGATATTATGCACCTATTAGCCTCTCAATGACCATCGCTTTTCTCTCCTGAGTGGACCGTCGCGTGTACCTGTTGCAGTTGTGAGGCGCTGCAGTATCGATGGAGTGGTGAAAATTTCAGTGTAGTGCAGATTCGTGTTATTCCCCCATTCACTTCTATGTAAATTCTATCCAAGAATTTCCCCTCTTGAAATGTGTGGGAAATCATTCGTCCCATTGTAAATTAAGTTAATTTTGTGTGTGTGTGTGTGTGTGTGTGTGTGTGTGTGTGTGTGTGTGTGTGTGTGTGTGTGTGTGTGTGTGTTTGCAGTATTTTGCATGCACCTAAGTAACTTTATTCATCATGTGGTGAATTGTTTTTGGGTGAAATCTTTGGGTTCTTCGAGGAAATTTGCCGTAATAAACCTCGATTTATATTTGACATGTCAGCTGCTGCGATCCTCATTTAGTTGAGGTACGAAATTTTACAGACAAAAAGATATTCTGTAGCTTATCAATGTGAATGTGCCGATACTCGAAGGACAACAAGAATGTAAACAAAATTATAAATACTTAACTGTTATGTGTTAATTTTCCTCTTAAACGATCTATATATGAATTTTAATACATTTACCCTGACACTTTTTTTTTTTTTTTTATGTGTGTGCGTGTGTGCGTGTGTGCAGGGAGCGTCATCCAAAACTTGAGCCTAAATTATCGTTTATGGAATATCAGGAGGCTTTTCCGTCCTGATGTATGACGTTATCATTTTATTTGCGATTAACTGAGTGCCCTAATAAACCTGTTACGTCCTTTTTGCCTTACACTATTATGCACGTCATTTACGCTGTTACGGAGTTATTGGCGCGGCGTGGTGCATGAATGATTGTGTGTGTGTGTGTGTGTGTGTGTGTGTGTGTGTGTGTGTGTGTGTGTGCGGAGTATTTTTCGTATACCTCTGCTGATATCCTTTCCATGAAGATAATTAATTTGATTTGTCTTTGTGTGGCAGCTCTGCAGAATTTATCCTCCGACATATTAATCTGAACAATGGATTATTTGTATAGCCGCCAATAGTGCTTTCATGACCGTTTCAGCCTTTAGGAAGCTTGGTCAAGAGGATTCCTTGATGGGAGAACTCTGCACACTTGTCTGATCTTTACTTTCCGTCTTATTTACCTCTTTTCTCAGACTACTCATTTTCTAAAACGTATAAATAGCTTCCTTTACTGCCTTATTTTCAAGTTTAAGTTGCTTTCAAGGTAACGAGGAGTAGCTGAATTATTTACAATGAGAGGGGAGTAGTAGTGTTGGCGAGGTGAGGCGGTACACGTGGTGCAGTGTCATGAAACGTAGGAGCTCCTCTATACATGGCACAGTTTGACGGTCCGTATCCCTGCTCCTTCTCTGTTACGCTGAGATTAAAATTTTCCCAAACTTTCAGTGTTTGGGGCATCGTGATGTTCGCAATCTTTCTGAAACGAAACTTTGCTTCAGTTCCTTTGCATATCACAGCAAACTTAGGGAAATAATGCTTCGGCGTGCAGGGTTCGTGTTACACCCTATAATGGAGGGAGGTGCCTCTTGTGATGCACTGATTCTCAAGTTTACGAAATACTGCCTGTTTTTTTTTTTTTTTTTACCTGGAAGCAAGAGTTCTTGGCCACTCATTGCCACCACACACTGAGGGTTGGTGCAGTGTTTTTCCGGCATCTGATACATAAACAACACTAGCTTCTCAGGAACTCAACAAATTCTACTGAAATGCATAGACATGTTAATTATTCGCTTAGAGCCCACACCCCTTAGTCGTTGAAGCAACCAGTAATACAAAGGATTCGCGCAAATTCAGTGTGAAAAGGCAACATTATTACCAACACACACAGTGCACACACACTCCCTTCATGCTGCTTTTAATCACGATCGATACCTTTGTGAACCCGAGAGCGGTTGCATGAAAGGCCAGATGCACGTTCTCACTTTCAAACACTTTTTTTGGTCTCCTTTTTCACACGACGGAAACTCCACAGCTTCATCTTTCCTAAGTAAGTGGGCGCTAATGGCACAGAAGAACCCCCGCCCCCCCCACAACACACACTGCGCTTCGCCCGCCTCTTTGGGAACGTTCTGAGTCAAGCACGAGACATTACGCTGCCTCCCAGAATACGACTGAGGGAGCGTTAAGATGAGGGCGGCGGGAGGAGGACTAGAAGGAAGTACTAGTGAATGTCTACTGTACAAAGACCTTGATACTCGCTGAAGCCTGACCGTCACTTTTCCTCGCTCGGCTTCTCCCCATCTTCCTTACTGATGTACGAGGAGTAAGACTGCCTTTTTCTCCTTAGATAATGCCGTCTTCCTTCAGTGATCCTACAGCCTCCACTTGATTTCGAAAACTTTTGCGATTATTCATGACTGCAGAATGTTAAGGCATGAAAAGTAGAACGTTGATATAGAATGTATATTTCAATCAATAAAGTGTGTTTTTTTTTACTTTCTAAAATTCTTTCAAGAGTGAAATATTGGCAGTATCTGTGTACCACTCATAAAAACCACAAAGAATATTTTACTGATAATAATAAAAGAAAATATGGATTTACTACACTGGAGGAACTAAGAAAACTAGATTACCACAAAAACACAAAATTTATCACATAACTTGAAATGCATCGACCACACTGAAGACACTGACGAATTTGGAATACCAGGAAGGAAAAAAAAACACTAAGTAATGCAAGATATTATAGATTATGTAATGTACTTCATCTAAGTAACTTTGTAATTACGAGTATGTTACGAGTAGTGAAGGAGAGTGTGGTATGGTGGACACACACGCAATGCAAACACTCACGGCTGGTAGGTGTTGACTCAGGAAGTGTTAGGGCTACAAAAGGAGACAAGAAACAGTAATAGTAGCAATTATTTCCTGTATTTTCAGTATTTCCAGTAACAGTAATAGTAGCAATTATGTGCCAGTATTAATACGTATGATATCGGAATTGTTAGTCTTTATCGCTTGATCAAAATAGAGGACGTACGAGTATGAGAGAGAGAGAGAGAGAGAGAGAGAGAGAGAGAGAGAGAGAGAGAGAGAGAGAGAGAGAGAGAGAGAGAGAGAGAGAGAGAGAGAGAGCGGATGTGAAGGAGACTTGGTTTCTTCTTTTTTGTTCTAATGTTCTAAGTTCTCCTTGAGTAGTTGTTCATTAAAGCCCAAAAGATCTCAAGTTGTCTCCTCCTCCTCCTCCTCCTCCTCCTCCTCCTCCTCCTCCTCCTCCTCCTCCTCCTTCTCTTTAATACGATCCAAACAGAAGTCCACGTCAATTAGGCTTTGCAGAAGATTAGCAGAAAGTCGTCTGCTTCTATCCATTCTCTTTAAGTTAACCAACACGGATTTTCTTTGACGTATCTTTCTTTTCGTGTGTGTGTGTGTGCGTGTCTGTCTGTCTGTGTGTGTCGATCAGCTGTTTGGGCTTCTTTGTTGGTGTTACCGCTTCTGCTGCTGTGCTGAGGGTAGGAGGGAGGACAACAGAGAGGGGAGGAAGGGAGGGAGGGAGGGAGGGAGTAAGGAAGTCCTCGTTTTCTATTACATCCAGTTCCCGAATCGATGAATATGTGGGTCAGTCATTCGAGCTGCAGCAACTCAAGGCCACGCGAGCACACACACACACACACACACACACACACACACACACACACACACACTTGGATACTATTTTTGGTGATTATTTAAGTAAATTTTTTATAGGACTAATGTATTGTCATAAGCAGTATTTTTTTCTCTTTCTTTATACAGGATAAAGCCATTCTTATTGTAATTTTGTATCATCTCTTCATCCCAGTTTGTTTATTTTACTTATATTCCTCTGCTGGTACTTTCCTCCTATTCTCTTTGCCTGTATCTATTCGTACTTGCTTTTAATTAATTCCGGTTCATCTCCTCTTCAAGGCAACTCTTAACTTAAATTGGTTCTTCCTTTACAATTCTTCCCTGTAAGTTTTTGGGGGAAGGAATTAGTGGGCACTTTTTTCTGGATTTTTTTTCTTTTTTTTTTTTTGCCTTCGTCTGCCTCTCCTGGTGCATACAAAACTCTTTATCTCTCTTTAATTTGCATATACTTGGTGTTCGTCTGTTTCTGATTCCTTCTTTTGCTTCTCCTTTCTTCTCCTCGTGTCTGTTTGCTGCAAATCTAGGCTCTTTCACTATTTTTTTTTTTTTTAGTCTTTTGTCTTCTTATACTCGTTTTTAGCTCATTTTGTCTTCTCTGTCTTCTTATGTAGCTCGAATTTTCGTAAGACCTTGCAGAAACTTTGCCTTTGATACATTTAAAGTCATTGTTGCAATTTTGTATGTAGACTTGGGTTGGATATGTTCAGTTCTCAACAGTTTTTATATAATTTTGTTGCTGCGCCCGCTCCCTTTTTTTTTTTTTTTTTTCTTTTTGACATGATGTTATGGTCTGTATGCTTTATTTAACGAAGTACGTTATGTTCTTCACTTCGATGTGTGATTCTGTATTATTTGAAGTTGGTCGTGTGTGTGTGTGTGTGTGTGTGTGTGTGTGTGTGTGTGTGTGTGTGTGTGTGTGTGTGTGTGCTGCATGTTTATAATTTTCTTCTCATTATCATCTGATGTCTTTGTTATGAATATTCGTATTTTTAATTCATGTTGACATTTCATTCTTTTCTGTCTTTTGTATTCTGGTCTTTTCAGTCAGTCTCTCTCTCTCTCTCTCTCTCTCTCTCTCTCTCTCTCTCTCTCTCTCTCTCTCTCTCTCTCTCTCTCTCTCTCTCTCTCTCTCTCTCTCTCTCTCTCTCTCTCTCTCTCTCTCTCGGACCTCCACCGTCTTGGTAATTGTCGAGTTTCGTTTTTTGGTCAAGGCCAGACTCAAGAAAAACACATCAGGGCGAATTAGTAAACTCAAATATTTGCCAGAGGACGAAATTTATGATTGTGTTGCTGGAGGGTTTAAAATAGTTGAAATATTTAACGTTTATTTACTAAGCTTTATTAATTAACATGCAGATCTGCCTTTATTTGTATTTTGAATGGCAGGTGAAAAAGTGTGTAAAGCACTGATGAATTTATGGTGTCTTAGTTACGTCTCTCAGTTACGTGGATGAATGAAAGTACTAATGATAATATAGTCTGCTATCTCTTACCTTCCGTCCACTCCTCACACCACGCATCGCTCTTTCTCTCACACTCCTGACCACAATCACAAAATTTCCACTTTCCCTCGCCTCCCTTTACCGCCAAGTTAGCAGCAAACAACTTCTCCACATCTAGCCACATCCAACCACACCCCTTCAACTCCTCATCCTCCTCACCTTGTACCCTCACCACTTACACGCCCTACCACCAGCCTGCCACTGCTCCTTCCTGGCTTCAGTACCCTCCCCTAGCATTCCCGTCTCCCCTGCCCCTCCCACCCATCTTATCCATGCCGCGTCTTGCCACCTGTTCCCGCCAAAGTTTAGAACAGCTTAATTGCTGCAAACTTCACGAATGCACCCTTTGAAAGTTAAGAGAAAGGAGAAGAGTGGGTGTCCTCCTCCTCCTCCTCCTCCTCCTCCTCCTCCTCCTCCTCCTCCTCCTCCTCCTCCTCCTTTTCCTTTATTTTTTTCTTGCAAGTTTTCGTTTGTTCTTTTCATTTGATCTTTTTTCTTCGATTTTTTATTTTCGTTCTTTCATTTTTTTCTTCCTTTTCTTTTCTTTTTCGTCTTGTCTTTTATCATTATTATCATTATCATTTTTTCTTCTTCTTCTTCTTCTTCTTCTTCTTCTTCTTCTTCTTCTTCTTCTTCTTCTTCTTCTTCTTCTTCTTCTTCTTCTTCTTCTTCTTCTTCTTCTTCTTCTTCTTCTTGTCCTTCTTGTTCTTGTTCATGTTCTTGTTCTTCTTCTTCTTGTCTTAATCTTTTAATTCTTTATTTCTGTTCTTATTCTTAGGCTCTTAATCTTCTCTTTTTTTTTATTTTTACTCATCCATCCTGTCATCTATCCTGTCCTCCTCTTCCTCCTCCTCCTCCTCCTCCTCCTCCTCCTCCTCCTCCTCCTCCTCCTCTTCCTCTTCCTCTTCCTCTTCCTCCTCCTCCTCTCCTTCATTTTAGTTTTTGCGTGTAATTTTCCGCTTCCTGTCGACTTGTTACTAAATTGCTTCCTTATTGTCGCACGGAAATATTCTCTCTCTCTCTCTCTCTCTCTCTCTCTCTCTCTCTCTCTCTCTCTCTCTCTCTCTCTCTCTCTCTCTCTCTCTCTCTCTCTCTCTCTCTCTCTCTCTCTCTCTCTGCCATCAGCTATGTACGGACAAACTGGACTGATTTAACTAATAAATCAACATGTTTTTTTTTATGTAATAGTTTTTTTTTTCGCAAGAGGATAATCTCAGAATCTTTCTTACTAAGTTAAATTTTTCTTGTAAGTTATTATCCAGCCAACAACATTCCAACAGTTCCTCTTATTCATCATTTTCACTCTGATTCACTGCACGTCCCATCAACTTTCCCTAAACTTTGGCCGAAAATAAGCTGATCTATTGGACAACTCTCGCTCCCACTTACTCTGTAGCTTGATTATGTCTTATGATGTCTTCATGACTTTAATTTTGCAGTGCTCGTGGCTTTCTTGGTGTTGTTTTGGAAGGCTGTCATGGTCACGTCTTGGTGGTCAAAGCGTTGCCTGTTTCTTACGTGTCATTGTTTACGTGTGAAGAAAGCAGGCCACGTGCACAAGATGAGGAGAAAATGCTAATTTGCCGCTACCAAAATTACTTAAAATGGAAGCCAAGGTAATTCTGAAGATGTCTACATTCCTTGCTGTTCAAACATGGCAAGGAGGAAGAAGAAGATAAAGAAACATTAAACAGAGAAGATTTCAAAATAAAGGTTAAGATAATTGTTATGTCTCCATACCTTGGTGTTGAAACATGGCAAAGAGGTAGGGGAAAATAGATAAGAGTTTCCTTACCAATGACTGAGGAGCTGATTGTCTCTGGCATGGAGACTTAAATATATGTCTTCTCTAATTCTACAAAGTCTCAGTTTTGCTGCATTCACTCTTTTGTTACGTTGCCATATGACCACAATATTACAGGACATACATTTTTGATCAGTCAGTCTTTTGCAATCAGAAGTTGATAATGGTAGTCGTAATATTAATAGTAGTAGTGGTAGTAGTAATAGGAGGAGGAGAAGGAGGATGACAAGAAGGAGAAGGAAGAGAAGGACAAGAGGAAGTAGAAGAAGGAGTAGGAGTAATTGCAGTCGTAATAAAAACAGTTATAATGGTAGTCGTAATATTAATAGTAGTAGTGGTAGTAGTAATAGGAGGAGGAGAAGGAGGATGACAAGAAGGAGAAGGAAGAGAAGGACAAGAAGAAGTAGAAGAAGGAGTAGGAGTAATTGCAGTCGTAATAAAAGCCGTTATACTAATTGTAATAGCAATCACAACCACACTACACCACACCACACTAATCATAAATAAAACTAAGCATAAAATATCGAACCTAAAGTCACGTGAATATCTGTCAGGGATGATTTAAGTATTTTTCTTTTCTTCCCTCACCTTCCTTACACTGTGCGTCACCTTGCATTATTCCTTCTCCTCCTCTTTAGCTCCCATACATCACCGTCACTTTGCTGATATTTTCTCATATCCTCCTGCATCGCGTTTCTCCTTTGTCACCACTTCCTTCCTTCCTTCCTTCCTTACCCCATAAATTATTCCCTTTTCCTTTCCACCGTTTCATTTCCTCCATGTTTCATTTCCCATCCGTCATAAAGTCGCTCCCAAGATGTACGAAAAAAAAATATTAAAAAAATGGATTCTAAAGTAATTATATTCCTAAAACGATTTATTTATCCGGTCTAGTGAATTTCTAAACTGATAAGTCGTTTTCTCTACACAACATTAGCTGGAGGTCACTCAAAGAACTGCTCTCTCGGCTAACTCAACACAGTAATGTGAAATGTGGCAAATACTGTCCGCAGACATAATGAAATGTGGCAAGCTTCTACCGTAGACTTAATGAAATATGCCACCTTATTGTAGATTACTCCTGCGTGCTCTCTCTCTCTCTCTCTCTCTCTCTCTCTCTCTCTCTCTCTCTCTCTCTCTCTCTCTCTCTCTCTCTCTCTCTCTCTCTCTCTCTCTCTCTCTCTCTCTCTCTCTCTCTCTCTCTCTCTCTCTCTCTCTCTCTCTCTCTCTCTCTCTCTCTCTCTCTCTCTCTCTGTACACTTAAAATATTTTCGTTGTTAATATTTGTACACTTATTTTCATTATTATTATTATTATTATTGTTATTTTTATTATTATTATTATTATTATTATTATTATTATTATTATTATTATTATTATTATTATTATTATTATTATTGACATGTTTTTTCCATGCAGCTGTTTGTGTGGTGTGTGTGTGTGTGTGTGTGTGTGTGTGTGTGTGTGTGTGTGTGTGTGTGTGTGTGTGTGTGTGTGTGTGTGTGTGTGTGTGTGTGTGTGTGTGTGTGTGTGTGTGTGTGTGTGTGTGTGTGTAAGGAGCGTCTTTTGTTTTCTGTGATGATGATGATGATGATGATGATGATGATGATGATGATGATGATGATAATGATGACAACAATAATAACAATGGTAATGATAATGTTAAACTGTTTTGAAAGTCACATATGTTTTTGACCTTTATACGAGTATAGTAACTGTTGTTGCTAAAAGTACATTTTTGAAAATTAGGAGATTGTTTAAAATTAAAAGGACGAGTAATTAATTTTACTGAATATATAAAAAAAAGTTATCGAATCGAGCTTTATATATATTTTCTTTTCCTTTAAGAATTGCTATCTTTACGCCTACATATGTACACCAGGATCTTTTAAACACACTAGTTTTTTTTTTTTTTTTGCCCAAGATGTAGAATATAGCATCATTAATTTTAACATTAACGCTTTTGAATCATGAAAATATTTTTGATTAACGAAAAAAAAAATCATATATTCAGTAGATTAAAAAAAGAGTTTACTATTTTACCGTTTGCAAATATATTTTCAAGTTTACCTCATACATTTTTATATCCAAAACACACACACACACACACACACACACACACACACACACACACACACACACACACACACACACACACACACACACACACACACACACACACACGTAAGTATTCCTTACGAGGCGAGAATGAAGCTGTTAAATTTACATTCTTTAGAGAGACTTAGGTTAAGAGGAGACCTGATAGAAGTTTTTAAGTGGTATAAAGATTATAACAAGGGGGACGTAAGCAAAATTCTTAGGATCAGCAACCTGGACAGAACAAGAAATAACGGGTTCAGACTTTAAAAAAAAACTTAAGTTCAAGAAAGAGATAAGAAGAAAATGGTTTTCAAATTGAGTGGTAGATGAGTGGAACGGACTCAGTAATCATGTTGTTAGTGCTAAGACATTAGGGAGCTTTAAGAGAAGATTAGACGGTTTTATGGACGGGGATGATAGGTGGAAATAGGTAGGTATATTTCATACAGGGACTGCCACGTGTAAACCTGGTGGCTTCTTGTAGCTTCCCTTATTTCTTATGTTCTTATGTTCACGCACACACACAGGCCTGGAGTGGTAGTGATGAAGTGTTTGTCCACAGCTGAGCCTGCTAACGGAGCTGCGGGAGGCGGTGCGGCCTGAGGACCAGGTCATATTCGATGCGGCAGTGTTTCGCGGCGCTGCCAGGCCCCGGGAGAAGGTGAGGCGGAGGCACTGAGGTGGTGGAGGAGGAGGAGAAGCAAAAGAAGGAGGAGTAGGAGGAGGAGGAGGAGGAGGACATGGAGAATGAGGCTGTAGAGGAGGAAGAAAATTCTCTCTCTCTCTCTCTCTCTCTCTCTCTCTCTCTCTCTCTCTCTCTCTCTCTCTCTCTCTCTCTCTCTCTCTCTCTCTCTCTCTCTCTCTCTCTCTCTCTCTCTCTCTCATGTATTACACCGTCATTCACGTCCATTGCCACTGTGACGTAAGGAGTGTTGTTGGTTACTGCAAGGTGATGTTGACGGAAGTGATGGTGATGGTGTAGTGTCAGTGGTATGGTTGCTGTGTTCTTGATGGTGGTGGTGGTGTTGACGGTGGTGTTGGTCAGTGTCTTTGGGTGATTCCAGGTTTGTGTGGTTCAGAGTAGGAGGTTGATCATGCTTCAGTGATAATAGGAGAGGAAGAAAGCAGTGTCAGGAATCATCTATGTTCTCTCTCTCTCTTTTTCTCTCGTTGATTGAGAGTAGAGTCTTTCTTCTCTTCTCCTTACCTAAGTTGTCTCAGTAACTCAAAGGAAAAAAAAACACACGTGCGGAAACTGAAATTGATAGGAAAGTCTGTGCCAAAGAGAGAGAGAAGAAAAGGAAATAGGAAGAAATGGATGAAAGTGTTGGAACTATAAAGTATATCAGAAGTGATGAAACGAATAAGTACGATTTTTCGGTCAGGTAGGAAGTACGTTGTTCAAAAAGTGATCCAGGTAACCTTGCTGTTTTACGTAAGCGCGTGAACCGATTACCTGAAGCAGAAACTCAATGCAGCATATGTACACATTTCCACTTCAACCAAAGGACGTGCCACTATACTTTGTGTGTTTGTGTTAGCAAGCGATACATTTTTTGTAATAGTTTCCCCACGCAACTCGGGCCGAAGTCGTCTGGAGAGAGAAAACTGAATCATTTAAGGGTACACTACTCCAGAAGATTTAGTTTCAGTTGCTTCATATTGGTACCATGAGTCACACACACACACACACACACACACACACACACACGTTCCTTCATCGTTGTTAATAGGTAGTTCGCACATTTCTTCCATTCACTGCCTCCAAACGGAACGTCTAGGGCAAGGAAGCGAGGAGGAGAAGCAGAAGGTGGGGAGGAGGGGATGGCTCACCCTTAGGACGAAACACAATAGCCACGAAGACAGGGGAGTCGCCGTCTTCCTCGCCGTTGTTACCCCCGGAGAGTAATGTTAACCTTTCAATAGACTATCGTATCGCACAAAGGATAGTAATAAACATAGCAAATACTCGTAGTCCTGGTGAGTGTCACGTGCTTCTAGTGACTCCTTCCTTAATAATGCCGTCATCGTAGCCAATATTCGTAGAGAAGACCACATCCTGTCATCTTTGAGGGGACTACCGACTTATGCAACGTTAACAAAGGTTTCCCCGTTTTGTCTTTAAACTTTTACTTAATGATAGATTTTGTCTTTTAGCTTCAAATACTAAACTTAGTGTTTCGTGTTTGAGTGGTGTTTGCGTCTGTGGGGAGCGCGGGGCTGTGACGGGAGGCGTGGGAGAGGACGTGTGCTGGGAGCCGAGGAGAGGCACGCTAGGTCACAAGTAAAGCTTACAAAGACTGATTCAGTAACCGCGGTGGCCTTGTTTTGCAGTGCTGTTTTCGATCCAGCCAAGCGCCAGTAGAACCTTCCATCTCTCACACACACACACACACACACACACACACTGAGGCCGTGAGTATCATGTGCCTCTTATGTGGGAGGAAAAGGTCCCAGATCACCCACTCCTCCACCCGCCCTCCACCAGGCGGTCACGGCTGCCGGGGTGTCATCCACTGACGCTTTCATAAGGTCACTATTTTCTCTTCTTTGATGACGAGTGCGCAGGTGAATAGAAGGTACCTGTGCCGTTAGCTAGAGTGTTCAAGGATAAAACACGCAAAGGAAAGGTGGTGGGCACAAAACGGAAATGCGCAGAGGACAATCAGATAAGGTGTTTTTCAACTGATGGTCCGCCAGTTGAGGTGTTGCCCACGCAGTGAAGCACATCTATGTGGTCTTAGTGAGATGCTTTATTCATGGAAGGTATTTCTCTCCACTTCGTTATTCTCAAATGATCATTGAAGTGTTTTCGTTTTTCTCGGCGGTGCTGATGGAAGGGCGTGGTCGCCGCGGAGCTGTTGTGCTCGATCGTTAAATTAATGGTCCAAAAAATATTCCAGCAACTTGTCTTGATTTTAAGTATTGCGTCACGTTTATAACTTCAAATTCCCAACACCAAAGTAATTTCAAGGCTAAGTTTTGGTCTCCAATATGAATAGATAGAGAGTATAACATCATAAGTAATGCGGTGGCTAAGGGATACACAGTTTTGAAATAAGGTAACACAATCTTCACTTACTGTGCTTGGCCTGATAAAAATTTCAATCAAGAAAGGTTAATGTTTCATCATTTTTATGCATATGAAGTAATTTTGCAAATTATATCCCATGTTGTTGAAAATCACATTTCCTCGCACAAGAATGCCAGTGTTGTCAGTAATATTGTTAATCATCTAGATTTACGAGTCCGGTTGACGAATCACGTTTTTTTGGACAAACGTTCAGACAGGTGAGGCGCGTCCCAGGGCGTGGCTTCCGGCGCCTCGTCTCAGCCTTGCCACTGTCAACTCATGGTGCTATTGGGTGGTTCGCGGGGCGCTTCTTGTAGGCGTGACAAGACTAAAATATCCATACCAGTTTTGTAGGATTATTCTCTCTCTCTCTCTCTCTCTCTCTCTCTCTCTCTCTCTCTCTCTCTCTCTCTCTCTCTCTCTCTCTCTCTCTCTCTCTCGTGTGTGTATATATATATATATATATATATATATATATATATATATATATATATATATATATATATATATATATATATATATATATATATATATATATATATATATATATATATATATATATATATAACACACGCACACACACACACACACACACACATAAACTGCTGGGAAATTCAGATGAAGATCGTGTTAAGACATACGACGTAGGTTAAGTAACTGCCAGTAAGGTTCCAAACCTTTCCCATGATTGAGGGGAATAGTGTAGATCACATATAAGGTGTTCAAGTCATGACGAAACCTGGAGGCGCTGACTGCTTCGTGTATTTGTGTGTGTGTGTGGTCGGGGTGGGTGCGCGTGTGGGTGGATGGGCGGTTGAATGTGTGTGTGTGTGTGTGTGTGTGTTCATGTGTACGTGTGTGCGCTAGTGCGTGCGTGGCGCCTGCAGTTTTTTTTATTAGCTGCGGTGATAAAATTTGCCGAGCTTGGTGAAAGGCATAAATTATCACTTTATCCTGAGTAGCATTACTGGCGAAGAGAGCAGGCTGACCTTGGCCGCTGTCTGTATGAGAGGGAAAGGTGTCTTCTTTATAGGAAGAAAGCTTTCAGTGTAATGGCGGGTAGAGCACTGTCCTCTTCTGATGTAATAGCTAGGGAGCTGTTTCTCATGTGGAGATGAGTCACCGTTGCCTCAGACAGTGGTCGTGGGGTGGTGAGGCTGGTGGTCAGGTCACTGGTGTCCCCGAGGAGGTGTGTGGTGTGTGGCTTGTGGCCGTTGGAGGAATCAAAACAGTCCCCGGGGTGCAGCACGCGGGGCATTGCCGGTGTGATTTTGTAGTGTTCTTTGTGAATAGCAGAGGAAAAGTCACATCCAGCTAAATGCTCCTCCGGTGTCGTTTTTTCATCTTTAGGTGAATAAGTCGCCGGTAATCCAGCGCGCTGCCCACGGCACCGCCACTGAGGGCTCGGCCTCACGTCACATCAGTGAACTGCTTGACATGTGCACGTTGCTTGTGAACGTAGTGTTTAGCAATAGTGAATAATATTTTCATCAAGGCTACAGTGCCTTATTCAATGTATTTTTAGACTAATGAATTTGTAACTTTTTCATGCCACGCCTCGGACATCCAAGTCTAGTGCGATGTCCTAGCAGGGCAAGGTAACGACGCCCGCAGGTGTCCTGGTCTTTCCTCCTCATTTATCCAGTATTTTAGAGCCATAGTGTGTGCATTGTAGCTTGCAGTGAAGTGCATTTTTTCCTTTACCTAACCAGACATCTTTTTCATCGAGACTCGTGAGTGAAACACCCACAGCAATCATAATCCCTTTTTCCCGCCCTTTGCTTTTTGTCATTAGTTAATAGTTGTGCTTGCATGTGCATGAATAAAAAATATCCTGCCTTTTCACAGTGCAGAATCCTTATTGTTTTAAGATAAGCATAGATGTATTTTAAAAGATTACAAATTACATTTTTTGAATAATTTATTTACAAAGAGAAACTCTCCATAAAACGTCAGTTTTTTTTTTTTTTCGCGTGTCTGAAAGGCGGGATCTTATTACTAGTTCATCACCAGCATTGGTTCTCCCTATTGCTGCGGTTTAATGCATTGCTTTTAGCTTGCAAGGACACAGAAACATCGACAACATTTCCATGCATAAAAAACCTTTTTAGCCATTTGAGATGTTGCCAGGACTCTTGGTTCTTAATGTCGTGCGATGCACGAGTCCTCCACTCACAACTTGTACGCTTGTCAGTGACTTTATCCTGCTGTTTGTTCCATTGCCACCAGTGTCTGTGCTGAACCTGCTGTCCAGGAAACTACTTGCCATGAATGGGATGTTATCCATACTGGCTCACCCTCACAGCACCACACCTTGCTTCACCACTTGTGTTGACATCCACTACAAAGGTGATCCAGCGAACATAATATGCACGTCATTTTTGTGAAGATAGATTTGATGGTTTATTGACTGCCAATGAAGAGAGATCTAAAACTTCGTAAGACTTTTAGGATCCTGTGGGAAAGTATTCGTAGTACGTAACTATTTCAGGACCATTTTTTAGAGACTTTCAGCTGTGTTGTATAACTTCTGCAGTACAATTCTTAACTCTTGGAAAACCTTGAGAGAACGTGACCTTCATGGGGGAAGCCCTTCGTCATATTAAAATAAAAGGAAAAGCATTTACTTTTTTCATGGAAGTTTCCACATGAATTTCGAACTAACTTAAAACTTGGTAAATTATATCAAGCTGCTTTTTCCTTCTTTCTCTGGCCTTTGACTGTGTGTGTGTGTGTGTGTGTGTGTGTGTGTGTGTGTGTGTGTGTGTGTGTTGTGTGTGTGTGTGTGTGTGTGTGTGTGTGTGTGTGTATGTGTGTGTGTGTGTGTGTGTGTGTGTGTGTGTGTGTGTGTGTGTGTGTGTGTGTGTGTGTGTGTGACATTTCCTCTTCTTTTTCCTTTGAAGTAACCGTTTTTTCACATTCAGGGTGACTTTCGAGAAGTACTGAAGGCAAAAGAAAGTAACATTTTCCAGCGGTATTAATAACAACTCAAAGCAGCAGAATGATACACGTGACACGATGCATGACACATTCACGCTTACCTCCTTCCTCGCATTTTGCTTCCACTTATGTACTTCAGCTCATTTTATAGTTGATATTTATTTTATAGTTGATATTTATTTTATGCTGGCTGAGGGAGGAAGTTTTTGTATTATATGTATTGATTATTTTATTTATTTATTTATTTATTTTTTTTTTACGTAAATTCTCTTCACCATTTTTCAGAATGGTTCAATCGTTTGACACATTCGCTCTTGTGCTCCAGTAAAGTGCACTGTTTTCCACACATCTTTCTAATTTCTAATTATTTTGCCATCTAATCTGTCAAATTCATTAAAGGTATAAATTCAGTTCGGTGTCTGTTTTTTTTTTTTTTTTTTCCATGCCACAAAGATATACTAATTGCCTCAAAGCGTGTATAGTTTTATCTCACGAACTGTTGACTGAAGATGGCAAACACAAATAACAAAGACTTCTCTCTCACTACAAACTATAAAATAAATTTTCTCCTCAAATTTTGTGTTAACAAGACTGCTTGTTTTAGATGACTGTCTCTGGTCACCTTCTTCCTTTCATCATTTTTACCATACCTGAGCAAGGATTTAGTTATCCCCTGTATAGAGTGAGCTCGTTAATATGAGAATGTCACACACACACACACACACACACACACACACACACACACACACACACACACACACACACACACACACACACACACACACACACTAATAGTTCAGAGGTCAAGACACACACACGTAGCTCATCCTATTATCACCTTGTAGCACCTTCAAGTTATCACAGTCCCCTCAGCATTTTTGCACCATTGCCACTGCTCATTGCATGTTTTCTGTCGGCGATGCATTTTGAAAAATTAACCCAAACTTTTGCCCTTTTCAAAGCTGTGGTGCCATGCTGTGTGTTTTCACCAAATAAGGATTTTTCAGGCTTTTCCAGGTTTTGGAGCCTGCATTCCCATCTGGCAGATTTTCCTTTTATCATACAAACCATGCAAAGGAACTTGAAGGACATCAGATAAAAAATAGAATGATTAAGTAAAGGAGGCGTTTCTTAGTAGATTTCGGATAATTGTTGTAAATTTAATACGTATAGGCGACCGTGATCCGAGGTGAGCGGGACGACACGCTGTGCCGCCCCTCACTAGCCAGCACTGACTGTTACTGCCTGCCCGGCGGCGGCGGCGTGTCGTCCCGCCTGCCTGAGTGGCGCGTGCTGGGTGGTGGCGCGGCGGCTTGTGGGCCGGAGTGTGATTCAGGAAAGCCTTCAGTGAGGAGCATTTTCCTGGATAGACTACACCAATGCTGTCTTATGGGTAGTTCATCTACGCTAAGTATCTTGTTAAGAAAGGATAACAACATAAGTTTGCGTGTGTGTGTGTATATATATATATATATATATATATATATATATATATATATATATATATATATATATATATATATATATATATATATATATATATATATATATATATATATATATATATATATATATATATATATATATATATATATATATATATACACACATTACACGTAATAGAGTAATAACAACACTGCCTCTTAGACTGCCAATAAAGTATCATGTGATGAGGTTTTCTGATGTGTATGTAAGTATATGTTAATTATAAAGTTAGACCTATAAATAATGGCTGGGGACAGATCCGTGTCACTTGGGCTGTAGCAACGCAACACCCGATGTCTGACGTTTTCCTTTTTCCGTTAGTGGCGAGCAGCCTCACACACGAGCAAGGCCACGTTAAGGCTGGCTGCCGCCCCTCACTGTGTACAATAATGCACACACTTCTTGCAATGCTTCCTTCAAATGTGTCTTTTACTTCTTTCTCTCTAATCATCATTTACCTTCTAAGCCAGTTTTCAGCTTGCAGCAAGGTTACATTACACATTCCAGGTTTTGATCGACACGTTTCACCATCGGGTAGTTGATGTTGTGTTTTATAATGTGTGTAAGTGAGTCGGTGGAAATGAAGGTCCAAGTAGCGGCGTGTGTGTGTCTCCAGGGTGTGGTGGTGCAGCAGGTGGCGGTCAGTGGAGGAGTGTTGTGTACATAGAGAGACAGGGTTGAGGTGCTGACCGGACGGGGCTTGGAGACTTCATTACATAAGAGATCAACAAACACTTGCTTTTCATTTTTTTTTTTTTTTTTTACTGTGGAACAAAGTGGTTCATGTAGAGATAAGAGTCATGCTTCATATGCTGATACACTTGTTCCCCACACTGTTTGGCGTGGGCGTACGCTCACCCACTCAGCCTCCCTCGCACGCACTACCTCCACCACCCTGCTTGTAAGTTGTGTGTGCGTGTGTGTGTATGTGTGTGTGTGTGTGTGTGTGTGTGTGTGTGTGTGTGTGTATAGTGGTGGTGGTGGTGGTGGTGGTCGTGGTGGTGATGGTGAGATGACAGACAAACACAAAAAAATATTTTTCCTCCTACCGAAATCTAGGACTATGATGGTAATGATAATTATTGTAATGATAATAATAAAAAATCTTTATAGTCATCATAGTAATGATGGTAATGATGATGATGATGATGATGATGATCATAATAATAATAATAATAATAATAATAATAATAATAATAATAATAATAATTAGTGATATTAATGCATTTTCACTGAATTTACTTTCAATCACTATTATTATTATTATTATTATTATTATTATTATTATTATTATTATTATTATTATTATTATTATTATCATTATTATTATTATCATCATTATTAATATTATCATTATTGTTATTATTATTACTATCATTATAAAAAAACTTCATTGCTTTTCATCGCCATCTTTACTGTCGTAGACATCACCAGCTAACTCGACTGTCTTCACTTTCTTGTACAGAGGAGGAAAAAAATTTTTTGCACAAACATTTTTTATCCATCAATGAATAAGTTGATAATGATAATGATAATAATAATAATAATAATAATAATAATAATAATAATAATAATAATAATAATAATAATAATGATAATAATAATAATCAGTATAAGATAAAACCAACATTTTGAAGATGATAGAAGACTCACTGCCACATTTCTTAATCTTTTAAGAAAATATATTGCAAATCTTTAGCATACCAGGGTTACAAAGATACTAATGCAATACATGAAATACACCAATGGTTTCCTCGCAGGTTAATGATCTCTCTGTATAAGTGTGTGTGTGTATGTATGATTAACCGAAAATTTTCCTCCCCCCTTTTTTCTGTATGTATATAGTGCTAATATTCTCATTTTAAGGACTTCATGTATATCAGTGGAAAGGATTATTATTATTATTATTATTATTATTATTATTATTATTATTATTATTATTATTATTATTATTATTATTAGTTATTATTATTATTTTTGGAGATACGTATTGCTGCTGTTGTGTAGAAGATGTGTTAGTTCCATGTATAGATTAATTTATTTACTCACCTTTATTTCCCCCACACACACCTTCTACCTTACTTACCCTTCTCTCTCCGTAATATAGTGCGTGTGTTATTTCGCTCTCATATATTTGATTTTTTTTTTTTTATTGCGTGTGTATGTCAGAGAGAGAGAGAGAGAGAGAGAGAGAGAGAGAGAGAG
>NC_087171.1:19960766-19983266 GCF_035594125.1 Scylla paramamosain | reverse complement strand
GGATGCACGTATTAAATGCACTTTTGTTTTAGAGGATATTCATAAGTATAGAAAAATATGAACAGTACTGATAATTTTTTCTTTTTTTCAAAGCAGAGGCAAAATAATGATAGTAATAATGATGAGAATGATGATGATAATAATGACAATAATGATAGTAATACCAGAGGAAAACCCGGAGCAAGACCTCGCTCTCTCTATTTGGCGATGATAATGGTAATGGTATCTTAACAGAAGAAAAGCCAAAGCCCAGTAGCCCACGCGACGCTAGCCAGAGGACAAGGGTGTAGGAGCCGCCACTAACAGCCCGTCTCCCACAGCAGCAGCCCCGCCGACACAGCCACACGGGGGACTCGGCGGCGCTCGGCAAAGCCCTCGCCAAGCCGCCCGGCTCACACCACCACGCCCACGGGCAGCGCTCCGCCCACGCCCGCAAACAGTACGATGACTTTGAGCGGCCCTCAGGAAGTAGAGGCCGCGAGGATTACGATGGATTGGCGTCCTCTCCGTCCCGTTTAAGGGATGAGTACAGCAGGTTGTCCCCACGCGGGAGAGAGGAGTACGACCCCCAGGGAGGATGAGGGACGACTACGACTCGTCGCCTTCACGGGTGAGGCACGACTATGACCATTCATCTCAGTCTAGAGGTAGAAGTGATTACGACCAGGCAAGGAACGACTATGAGGAGTATGAGAGGCCGAGAGGGAGGGACGAGTACGAGCGGCACTCCCCCGCCCCCCGCGTGAGGGACTACTCCCCGTCACGCGGCCTCAAGGACGACTACCCCTCGCTAGACGACTACGAGGACTCCCAGGACCCGAGGAGGAGGCGGGACGAGGTGCGGGAAGACGAGGCCGACGAGGACGTAGGAATTGATTTTGACCTTCAGGAGTCCAGCACCAACCCCACCGCCCCCTCCTCCGTCAGGGTCCTGGACGAGTATGGCGACAATAGACTCCGGAACGACTATGATTACGACCATTCGCGCCACATGGACGACTATCCCATGCGCGACGAGTACCCGCACCACCCGCACCACCACCACGCCCTGCAGCGGGACCACAGTGACGCGGACGACTACAGGGAAGCCGAAGGAGACTATGAAGGCTATGGGCGTCACTACAGGGAGGTGATTGAGCCAGCCTCGCCCACCCCGAGGAATCCCCACCACTACCACCAACACCACCACCGCCACCAACACCACCACCTCGCCACCGATGCTCGCCAAGTAAGCCATTAAATGTGTATGTGTGTGTGTGTGTGTGTGTGTGTGTGTGGAAGAGTGATAAGAGCAGAGTAGCTAGAAAACTGTGTACGTATGTGTATGTGTGTATATGTGTGTGTGTGTGTGTGTGTGTGTGTGTGTGTGTAGAACAAGTAAGCTAGAAAACTACCCCCATTAATCCCCATCGTATTCATTAAAGATAAAAAAAAACAATCAGGTCCTATCAATATAACTATCACATATTCAACAATGCCTTAAAGAAAAATAGCTGCAGTGATGGAAATAATAAGCAGCAATGAAAATATACAAAGGTGACATTGCAAGAGAAAAAAGAAGGAGGAGGAGGAGGAGGAGGAGGAGGGCGAGGAAACTGTCACTTATCTGTCAGTAAATTCAGTGCCACCCCACAGATATTATGCTTCTATTTTGATCGGTTGCCATACATAGTTCTGAGCCGCTCTGCCAACTCCCTACGTGTCTTTCTATATACAAACTTCGCAGAAACGAATGTGTATAAATCCCAGTAACCCCTATTGAACCTTGTGGACTTGATGAGTAATAGGAAAAAAAAAAGCAGTAGTAGATAAGTGGACTGGACGCAGTAGTCAGGTGTAGTGGTGAGTCATAAGGCAGCTTTAAAAGATTAGGTAGATTTATGGATAGGTGGAAATAGGCAGGTATGTTTCATAGAAGGACTGTCATGTGTAGGCCTGATGGCTTCATGCAGCTTCCCTTATTTTCTTGTGTTCTGAATAGCTGCGTTCATGTGAGATTTGTATATAGAGAAAGTTCTGTGGCTTCTTGTCCTTGGTTGGGTGTTGCCATACTGATGAAGCAATGCTGAAGTGACAAAATAACATACATAAACTCACGCAACACAACGCAGCACACTATCACGTCTACATAAACAAATTTTCTCTCTGTCATCTCTCTCTCTCTCTCTCTCCACTAAAAAGAAAATATATCAGACATCCTTCTCATAACGTATAATTCTGCCACCCACACCAACACACCAACGCTGCACAAGTTCTCGTCCCCCGCATGGCTGAGAGGCATTGCCCTTTTGTTGTCCCTTTAGATGGTGCATACTTCATATTCCTCGTGGGAGTGTGTGGGTGTCGAGTGGGGGCGGCTGCTGGCTGGCTGGCGAAGCGGCCTACACGATCTTTGCCACTCTTCAGTTCATTTTATTCTTTTATTTATTTATTTTTTTACTATGTTTCATGGATGTGTTTTTTCAACTGTCCGCTGCCCTTCAAGAAATGCGTTTTTTTTTTTTTTTTTCCTCTTTCTCTCAGTGTTGTGTCGTAAATCTACCTTCATCTGCCCATTTCTTGCATTACCACTATCTCTACGAATACTAATAGTGCCTCATGAAATACCTTCGCCTGATATATTTGCCTAATCTTTTACTGAACCACTAATGTCATGGATGGAATATATTAATAATGTCTTAAAATCGACATCAGTTGCTTCATTATTTTTATCCCCTTTCCTTTTCACTTGACTAAACTCACAGTCAAGACCGGACAGAAGTAACCGCTCTGGGCTGCTCACCTCTCCCGTACACACCACATACATATAAAATCTTACATTATAAAGACGAACAACGATTCAGCTCACCTACCAAATACAATTAAGAGCCGATATATGTAAACATTACGAGATATTGGGAGCAGAAATAGATGCACTGACAGGCAGACAAAACAGCACACCGAGTGATCACAATTCCACATACTGCCGCGTACCGTGCATCAAGTTATCATCTAATATTTACAGAGACGCACATCACTGGTCTTGCTGAAAGTGAAGGGAAGCATTCACGCATAACAGTGACATATAAACAGCTTCCCACACTCGCTTCCATTGTGTTCAGTTTTTCTCTTTAATCTTGCGTCATGTGATCTGCTGACTCGACTCCTTATGTAAAAAAGCTGATAAAGGATAGATGGTTAGAGATCAGAGGACGTAAAATTGAGGGGAAGCGCTAAATAGAGTGGTAGGAAAAGTGACTAGGTTGAATGTTACTAAGTAGAGCGTGACTGATCCTTCCTTAGACGTGAGACGAGAGTACTGTACGTGTAATCCTTTATAAACAACGTGTACGTGTAATCCTTTATAAACAACGAATAAATAAACGAAAGGTTGTTCAATAGGAACTTCGGTATTTAACGTCTCAGGACACACATAAAAATAAGAGAAAGTAAAAAAAAAACTGATTTACTAACAAAAAAGAAGAAAACTTATTTATATTCCTGAAACGTTTGAATAAAGATTAAATTTCCTACTTCTTCTTTCGTTCACTAAGGGTACGAGATTCCGCAAGAGCAGCTTTGATTAATCCCCGGCGTCTTGAATATTTAGGTGTAGTAAACGCACGAATAAACAAAAAAAAATAATAAAAATAAAAATAAATAAATAAGTAAATAAATAAAACTGAAAAAAAAAAGGCCGTTCGCTCTTCATCTGTTTTCATCTTACGAGAAATATTCGCTTCTCACTCAAGTCAAAAAGTCGCATATTGTTTTTTTTTTTATTCCCCTTGAAAGAATTGTACATTTCTTCGCATTCTTTACATTTACTTTTGATATATGACGGAACTTTACTACTACTACTACTACTACTACTATTATTACTACTACTATTATGACGTATAAACATGCTTCCCGAATTCAAAGATCCCAGTTTTATTATCATTTTACGTATATTAGGGACTTGGATCAGAGAGAGAGAGAGAGAGAGAGAGAGAGAGAGAGAGAGAGAGAGAGAGAGAGAGAGAGAGAGAGTGAATCTCGAGTTTCTGTGAGGTGATGCGTGTCCTTTCAGGGATGACTGTGTTTCCTGTCCAGCGGTGAGAAGTACACACACACAACACACACACACACATACACACACACACACACTTGCGAGAACGGACGGACGGCTCTTCCTGTGTGTGTGTGTGTGTGTGTGTGTGTGTGTGTGTGTGTGTTGCATATTTCTTGATAATTCTTAGTCATAGTTTATCTTCGTTCTCTCCTCAGTCACGATTTCTTTATTATCTCTTTTTTTATTATTATTATTATGTTTTTTTTTATTTTTTTATTTATTTATTTATATTCATTTATTTATTTTTTTTTTTTTTGTGTGTGTGCTTATTCATATTTTCCCTCGTTTTCTTTGACTTTAGTTTCGCAAGGACAATAAGCATTATAATCTATCAGAAGGGAAAATAATATATAGGAAAAGACACACAGGTTCTCTCTCTCTCTCTCTCTCTCTCTCTCTCTCTCTCTCTCTCTCTCTCTCTCTCTCTCTCTCTCTCTCTCTCTCTCTCTCTCTCTCTCTCTTCCGGCCAAGAATAATTATCTCCGTCAGATGATAGCAAAAAAAAAAAAAATAAACAAATAAAAAACTATATTTTTATTAAGAATCCTTGTAAAATCCGGTTATGGAGTTTTTTTTTTCTCCCCTTCGGCGGGAGGTACATTTAAAAGGTTAGACGTTGAGTGGAGGAAGTTAATGAGAGCCGCAGCAACGTTAATGGAATCGATAACCGTGACGCTGTCGGGGAAAATACAGGGAATATGAGGCGTCACTAGCACATTGTATTCTTGTGCAATATTCGGGCTGCTGTCACATTCCCCTCTCGGACGCTGTCATCACCCCCTTGACATTCTCCCTCCGTATAGATTCCGTGTGGCCATTTCCTCCCCCCATCCTCCTCCCCTTGAGAACATATACAGTAAGTCAGTATGTGTGTACGTGGCAGATCCTGTATGTATCTGTCATTAATCTCTTACCATAAATGTATCTAAATTTTAAAACTCCTTATTTACTTTGCGCTATTAACTACATTTCTCGATCTATTACAGCCAAAAAAATGTAGTTAATCGTAGTTTTCTATAGTGTGTAATACCTCTAGAGCATTTTTTCCCCCCTCTGCTGGACATTTAAACACAAGCTTCAATTCCTCCTCGCCGTAAACTGTGATTAATTCAGTGTGACCATAAATTGAAAACCGACTGAAACTGGGACTGAAGGGTAGCGGGAATGCAGGAAACTACCAAGGACTCCAGATGATAGGAGGAGGTAGCAATTAAGGAAGGGCAGGACAGGATGGACAACGAGTCATGGAGTTTCGGCAGGAAAAAGTAGAAGTAAGATTTTCGTCAGCAAGAATTGAGGCAGAGATTGTAGGAAGACAGAATCGTGCCAGGAAGAGAGCGGCTATTAAGGAAGAAATGTCAGGAAAATAGCGAATAACGAGGAAGTTAGAGAGAGAGAGAGAAAGAGAGAGAGAGAGAGAGCGCATTTTTTTTTATCAGGAAGTGAACGAAGAGGAAAAAAATAGAGGGAAAGATATATGCCAGGAAGATAACAGCTAAGAAAAGGACACAGGCTATTTTATTTATTTATTTTTTATCAGAAAGCGACTCAAGGAAAAGAATTATCGACGAAAGCGAGGCAGGAAGAAATACGTAGAGAAACAGAAACTTTGCCAGAAATGAAAAGATTATAAAAGATTAAGTAGTTAGGTAGAAAGTTTGCCAAGAAGGGAACGACCAAGAGAGGCAATAAAGGAGCAAGAATTTCACCAGGAATCAGCACTCGCAGATGACAAAGTAGGCAAGACCAGCAGGAAGGAAGCAGTTGAGGAAATACAGACGGAGGAGTGGACAGGAATGGCCTGGAGGAGAAAGTTATGATGGAAGCCCGGGATAAACTAGAGTGATGAGACAGTCACGGTACAATGAAACGTGACGCTTATTTGAGGGTGTGTAAATGACGCGGTGTGGCGAGGGAGGGAAGGGTGGCGATCAGTCAGTCCATATAGAGGCGGCGACTACACTGCCCCGGGATCAGTCAGTGAACTCATAAGGCTGTAGTAAGTCAGCGGCTCTCTCATTTCTTCTTTCTTAGATTTCCACGTACTCCTTCCTTCCCTCGTTAGTTTGTACATGCTCCTCCTGCTCTCGATTTGGAAACGGATGTGTATCAATAAAGAAAAGGTTTGTCTTTCGGTCTCTCTCTCTCTCTCTCTCTCTCTCTCTCTCTCTCTCTCTCTCTCTCTCTCTCTCTCTCTCTGGTGTCTGTAGCAGCGTTGTGGGCAGCGAGTCGATACTCCTTGGGTTCATCTTAAATTATTACACAATGGAAGGGAGCGACGCCCCCCTGAATGCCTGTGTGTACCACTCCTCCTCCTCCTCCTCCTCCTCCTCCATCAGCCTTTTGTGCTTCTTCCTCTTTCTCCTCCCGAGCAAGGTAGTTATTATGGACAAAACAAATTATAAAGTGTTTATTCTCACATAACTAAACACGGATATGTTTTCATATGTGTATTTTTTAAAATTCTACAACCAGAGATTAGCCGTGAGCTGGCCAGGCGCTGTGTTCACTTTGTACTGGGTAATGCAACACTGCAGAGAACATGTACTTGTAAACCATCAAAGAACATGTAAAATTTCAGGATCACTTCTCATCTTTTATTATTCATATTTTCTACAAAACGGAAGCGTCCATTGAGGTTTTGGTCCCATTATTGTTTCACCACAGACTCGAGAGGTCCGTGTGATCGCCCCCAGCCCCTACGCCCCCTGGGTCTCAGTCCAGGGGAGGCCGCTGAGGTACTGGTGATTAAAAATATAATAATAGTTGTTACCGATAATTAAGTTAGTTGAAACAACTATATTTATTATTGGACGGATATTATTTAGTGTTCGATGATAAGTATTACCTGACGAGATATGCTCACGGAGCACCCCAACCTTCTTATTAATAGTATATTCTGGCGTGTGTGTATATCTGTACATACAAACACACACTATAACCCTGAAAATATTTACTCTCTCTCTCTCTCTCTCTCTGCTCTCTCTCTCTCTCTCTCTCTCTCTCTCTCTCTCTCTCTCTCTCTCTCTCTCTCTCTCTCTCTCTCTCTCTCTCTCTCTCTCTCTAGTGACGTTCCCTCTGCAATGCGGGCTGGCTTGGTGGTGGTGGTGGTGGGTGGTGGTGGTGGTGGTGGTCCCCCAGCAAGGTGCCGCCACAGACCACACTTTTCACGCCGCCCCACCGCCCGTGCCGCCAGCACAGCCCCTCAGGCGTGGGATTATTTATTTCCCTATATGTCATTAATTTAGTCACTTCACACACACACACACACACACACACACACACACACGAGAAGAAAACACTCCGGATATTATGAACAAATAATAAAATATTATAAAAGAGGCCAATCAGGCACACACACACACACACACACACACACACACACACACACACACACACACACACACACACACACACACACACCACACACACACACACACACACACACACACAGAAGTACAAGACACACAAATGCTACAATAAAAACATTCAGTACACAAAAAAACAACAACACAACTCACACACACACACACACACTCACACACACACACACATACATAGATACATAAACTTTCCCTCCCCTTAAACCTTGACCTTCTCCTTCAACGCTATTCCCAACTCCTCCACTTTACTCGCTGTGCTTGCCATCACTCCCGCTCTTCAGCTGCTCGTGTGGCTGCTGCAGGAGGACGTGGTGGTCGCCCTCCAGGTCTAGGTAGTCCTTAGGAGGCTCGACAGGGTACATGAAAGAGGACTTAGCACAACAGAACTTCGGGCGTGGGATCCTCATTGGTTTGACTTCGGTGATGAGTGAATCCATGATGGCTGCCAGGTAGTGTTGTTGATGTTGTTGTTGGTGGTGGTGGTGGTGGCGCAGCTGTGGAGGGAGGAACAGAGGGAGAGATTAGCTGATGCGTCCCACTAAACTGCAAAACATGGAGAAGTAGACCACGCACGCACTCAAGGTGTCTGGTGATGCATAAGTTACTGTAAGCTGGCGTAAGCAACATGTGTGATGCGGCGAACAGATGATAAATGAACGGGTGGGAGGAACGAAACTGTAATGATGAAAACAGGAGACAGAGCAGATGGAGTAAAGAGGTAATAGATGAGGAATTAGAGGAAAAAGTGGCACAAAAGTTGGTAAAGAAGGCAACATAATGGGAGAACTAGATGCAAGGATTAGATAAAGTTTTGTTGTGGTAACCAGGAGCAGATGAAAGAGACAGGCAGCAGATATAAGTGACGAAGGGTTAGGTTCCTCTGTATAGGTTGGTAATAATGATACTGAAACTCTATAAGTGCAACAATAGGATCTCTTTTTTCAATAGACGTTTAAATCAAGATAGAATCGGTTCCTTTATTTTGCTATTGTTGCTGGTGATGCAAAAGCTGCCTGTGATTACCGGCCAGACTGGAGGCGAGGCGCTGCTAGAATGTTTGAGTGTTTGTCTGTCTGCTTGTGCATTTGGCGCGAGTTGTTTGGTAAGTGAGATGAAAGGGAAGTTACTTGTTTAGCTTCAGCATTAGTAATATGCTTCCCGAATATCAAAGCGTGGCATTGAGCTTTGATGTGCGAGGAAGGAAAGAAAAAAAAATAAGAGTAATCAATCTTCCTGCGTATGCTAAATGGTGGAAATAACACACACACACACACACACACACACACACACACACACACACACACACACACACACACACACACACACACACACACACACACATACACAGTCGCGCGCCTCTATAACGGTATTTGAAGAGAATGCGTGCATGTTACTCCCACGATTTTGTGTGTGTGTGTGTGTGTGTGTGTGTGTGTGTGTGTGTGTGTGTGTGTGTTGTGTGTGTGTGTGTGTGTGTGTGTGTGTGTGTGTGTGTGTGTGTGTGTGTGTGTGTGTGTGTGCGGTGTGCAAGTTCCGTACGCAATGGCATATTTGTTATGTTTTCCTGAAATTGAGTAATGAAACAGAAAACAAAATAAAATAGAAACTCTCACGATGATGTCAATAAACAAAATACGAAAAAAAAAAGAAAAAAAAAAACTTAATGACGAGATGAAAACAAAATCATATTACGCATCATTTTCTTACACATCCCCCCAAAAATAAAATAAAATAAATGAATAAAAAAACGAATCTAGAACAATTTCAATCCACTCTCTCTTATTATTACCACCACCAATACTGCGCTGCATCGCCACCATTAGAAACCTTGCAAATGTCAATGAGCGCAGGAGTGACGGATGAAGCACACCTCTTACAACACTGCGGAAGGGAGAGCGCCGTCCCTTGCAGTGGCGCGCGTGGGTGGAGAGACAGAGAAGGGGGAAGAGAGGGAGGGAGGGTAAGAAGGGAAAAGAGGGGAAGGAGAGAGGGGGGGAAGGGTCTTGTGAGTCTCTATTCACGGATTTGAACGGGCGCATCAGGAAACTGTGATTCATAGCGCTAATTCGAGAGAGGAGAGAGAGAGAGAGAGAGAGAGGAGAGAGAGAGAGAGAGAGAGAGAGAGAGAGAGAGAGAGAGAGAGGCCCGTATTCAGAAACACTTTGCTCTCTCACCACGACTGTTTTCAAAGACCACAAAGATGATTAGCCGCGTTTTCAAGAGTGTTACAAAAATACGAAAGCAAATATTTGTGAGTCATACATACATTACAAGACGATACATACGCTTAATAAGAAGAAGAAGAATAACAGTTGCTGAAATAATAAATATTCACGCCTCTCTCTCTCTCTCTCTCTCTCTCTCTCTCTCTCTCTCTCTCTCTCTCTCTCTCTCTCTCTCCTCTCTCTCTCTCTCTCTCCTCTCTCTCTCTCTCTCTCTCTCTCTCTCTCCCACGTACACGGAAACCTTACTGCATTATAACTAAGTACAGCCATTCCCTCGCTACAGACCACACATTACACTCACTGCTAATGTCTGTGGTTATTATCGCTATATTATGCGTAATTTCACCCCGCCTGACATGCACCGCCGCGAGGAAAGAAAAACGAGGAAGGGGAAGAAAACGGGAAGTGGCGATTACGTCGAGAAGAGCGGGACAAAACAGCGTGACGAGATGGAAATGTGAGGAATGAGTGGAATAACTGAGAAATGTAACGCGGATAAATGGAATGCTAGGGGAAATGTAACCGGAATGAATGAAATACTTAGGGAAATGTAACCTGAATGAATTACCACATACTTTGTAAACTGTGACTGTAATGAATGGAGTGCTCAGGAAAATGTAGCTGAAATGAAATGAAATACCAGGGGCATGGTTGCTGGAGTGAATAAAATGCTTGAAAAAAAATGAACCTGGAATGAAAAATTAAATACTTAGGAGAATGTAACAGAATTGAATGAAACACCAGAAAAAAAAGGGACTGGAATAAATGAAACAGTAAAGAAAAAAAAACTGAAATTAACTACTTGGAGAACCATAACTGTGATAAAAAGAAAAAAAAAAAAAAGCTTGACACATAAAAGGAGACCAATCTTCAAACCTCCAAAGGGGATATGAATAGAGGAACGAGAATAGGAAGCCAACACGCAAGCAAGCAAGCGAGCAAGCGAGCAAGGGAAGGAGCAAGTTACCAGAGCAGCTCGAAGTGATGCAAAAAAAAAAATATGCTAAACAAGACAACATTATAATGGAAACAAGTAATATAAGGAAGTGAGAAGGAGGTGAAGAAGTGAATGAGGAAGGAGGAAGTGGAGGAAGAAATAAATTATGGTAGTCAGGATAACGAGAGAGAGAGAGAGAGAGAGAGAGAGAGAGAGAGAGAGAGAGAGAGAGAGAGAGAGAGAGAGAGAGAGAGAGAGAGAGAGAGAGAGAGAGACTGGAAGTTAGTAACAACAGTAGAGCGTGCGTGCGCACCTTCGCATTGTGGTCATTCATTTCCGCCTCCTCTGCCCCTCTCTCTCTCTCTCTCTCTCTCTCTCTCTCTCTCTCTCTCTCTCTCTCTCTCTCTCTCTCTCTCTCTCTCTTTGCTTACCACTGACAGTTACGTACATTCAGCGCACACACACACACACACACACACACACACACACACACACACACACACACACACACACACACACACACACGTTGATATTGGAATATTAATCATATATTTTATACCCTAGTCAGTCTCCGTCTATATTTGTGTGTGTGTGTGTGTGTGTGTGTGTGTGTGTGTGTTTCTGCGCGCGCCAGGAAAACGTCCCCAGTAACACATTAATTTATTATGAGTTGCGTCAAAGCACTTTATTTCGGAAATCATTTTTGCTTCCGTAACTGACAAGAATCCTGCATAGTCTCTCTCTCTCTCTCTCTCTCTCTCTCTCTCTCTCTCTCTCTCTCTCTCTCTCTCTCTCTCTCTCTCTCTCTCCCCCTACTTACTGAGCTGTTCTTTATAAATACTCGCGTTAATAGTGTAAATTATGAACCACGAGATAAGAAATTAAAGACTTTGCAGCCCCGGAAATGTTTGAACAAAAGATGATCAGTCCTCGGAGGAAACGTTCTGGTAGCTATTCTGGATCGTGTTTTTTTTTCCTACTTAGCTTCAAACGTCTTGTCTGGTGTGACTTAGAGAAACACTGAGTCCATTCCCTACCAACTGTTTAGAAATTAAGCAGAATCAATATATTTGGTAACTCTTGCATTTTCGTGTGTGTAGTAGTAGTAGTAGTAGTAGTAGTAGTAGTAGTAGTAGTAGTAATGGTAGCAGCGAGTGGTGAAGCAACCGTGAAACATGGCTAATGATATGTAGCAGTGGTGATGGCTGACCGTATCGCGGCTGAAGGTGGTGTGTGTGAGATAGATTGAGGAAGTGGTCAGCGGCGTGTGTGTTTGTGTGTGTGTGTGTGTGTGTGTCGGATGATGGCCACTCGTCACTTTTTTTATTCTTTTTTTTTTTTTTGTGTTTGTGTGTGATTACTATTTTCAGAGACCTTCTATGTTATTTAAGAGGATCAGATTTTTTTTTTTTTATCAGTTTTTACTATGATTCAGGAACAGCCCTTCTCACCCCCAACACTTCCTTTTCTTCTTATTACTTTCCCTCTCGCGATTACTAAAGTACGTAATTCCTTACTCATAGAATGCAGACGGATACATACACACAAGAATACACTCTTGCGCATTCCTCCAGGAAAAACGCAATTCCAAAACTTTGCAAAATCTCTCTCAAGATCAAGACTTTTTAATCTTACGTAGCAACTTTTGGACGGAAAAAAAAGTAGAGAGAGAGAGAGAGAGAGAGAGAGAGAGAGAGAGAGAGAGAGAGATAAGACGTGCCGTTTAGCGAAAATAACTCGACGTTTAACTTCTGCGACTTATTAACAAGAAGACACAAGACTCATAAAGATGCAAGAGGTGTGTGTGTGTGTGTGTGTGTGTGTGTGTGTGTGTGTGTGTGTGTGTGTGTGTGTGTGTGTGTGTGTGTGTGTGTGTGTGTGTGTGTGTGTGTGCTGACGAGCTGGAGGAGGGACAAAAAATAGATGCGAGGCTTGAGGCAGAGGGCGGGGAGAGATGATGAGGGGGGGAGAGGGAGAAACAGGTAGAAGGAAAAGAGGAGATAGGAAGCGAAGGATAGAGAGAGAGAGAGAGAGAGAGAGAGAGAGAGAGAGAGAGAGAGAGAGAGAGAGAGAGAGTACAAATATGAGGGACATAGTGTGGTAGACGAGAGGACGAGGATGAAGATGAGAATGAGGAAGAGGGCGAAGGTAAAGAGGAGGAGGAGGGAGAGGTAGCGGTGGTGGTGATGGTGGTGGTGGTGGTAGGAGACTTAACGGAACACAATCTTAAGATCACAAAGCTTCCGGTCACGGCTATGCTTTATTTACTGACTTTAACTTCCTCTTCTTCCTCCTCCTCCTATTCCACATCCATCCCCTTCCCTCCCTCTTCCTTCCTTCATCTCTTCTTCCTTTAATCTTTCATAAGCATCCTGTTTGTACTGGATTTCCCTTACTAGGTGTGTGTGTGTGTGTGTGTGTGTGTGTGTGTGTGTGTGTGTGTGTGTGTGTGTGTGTGTGTGTGTGTGTGTGTGTGTGTTCGTGCGTGCCTGTTGCGCCCACGTCTTGTATCCTGAGACGCAGTTGTCTTCATTTTTAAAGCTTACTCTCTCTCTCTCTCTCTCTCTCTCTCTCTCTCTCTCTCTCTCTCTCTCTCTCTCTCTCTCTCTCACTCGTGGGAATCGAGGGAAGAGGACAAATGGAAGGAAGGAAGGAGAGGATGGAGGATGTAATGATGGTGGAGGACATTGTGGTGATGGTGGTGGTGGTGGTGGTGGTGGTGGTGGTGGTGATGGTGGTGATGGTGGTGATGGTGGTGGTGGTGGCTGTGGCTGTGGTGACCTTTCTGCTCGGAAATGACAAAGTTTCTGCGAGTGTACGGGCAAGGGGGATGGAGGAAAAGAAGTAGGGAGGGAGGAAAGGGGATAGAGAGAGAGAGAAAGAGCGGGAGAGAGAGAGAGAGAGAGAGAGAGAGAGAGAGAGAGAGAGAGAGAGGAAGAAGGAGGGAGAGGGAGGAAGGGAGGGTGGGAAATAAGTAGGTCAGGAAGGAGGAGTCACGGGTATCATGGACTCCTTTTCTCCCTCACCTAACCTAAGAGGAGGAGGAGGAGAAAGAGGAGGAGGAAGGGGAGACAAAGGAGAATAAGGGGATTTTTTTCTTTGTGTGTTCAGATATCAGAATATTCCACCATCTCTCTCTCTCTCTCTCTCTCTCTCTCTCTCTCTCTCTCTCTCTCTCTCTCTCTCTCTCTCTCTCTCTCTCTCTCTCTCTCTCTCTCTCTCTCTTGTATATGTTAAGTTGAAGGAAAAGTGAAAGTACAGTGCATGTAGAATAAGCTTTTCACTCACACTCACACACACACACACACACACACACACACACACACACACACACACACACACAAGAGAGAAAGGGAAAGGAATATTGATGGTTTTCTTTGTCTGGATACGAGAAATGGACTGCAGAAATAATCACTTGTTCATATCGCGTTTTTGAAATACAAAATACTAATGTGAATCTCTTTTATTTCTCTCTCCTTTGTATTTCTCTACTTTTTCTTCTTTCTTACCTGGACTTACTCACTGCTTCTTTCTCCCTCAGTCTTCCTACTTCCACCTATCTTCTTCTCACGTCTCCATTTTTTTTTTCTATTTCACCTGTCTTACCTGAACCTAATAACTCTTATCTCCTTTATCCACCTTTAAATCCACCTGTTATTTATTTTTTTTTATGTATCCTTCCTATCCTTTCTTTCTCCCCTTCTCAATTTTTCATCCCTTCTACATTTCTGATATTTCTCGTTCTCTTTCTTTTGTCTCCATCTTCCTTAGTTTTTTTCTTTAATACTTTCTTTTATTTCCTCGTTTCCTTTTATTTCCTTTTCTTCTCACATTCTCCTTTATCCCTAAAACTCCACGTCTCTTTTTATCTCTCCATCTTTCCTCTTCCCTATCCTTTCTTTCCCTTTCAGTTTCTTTTTCCACCTCTCCCTCTTTCTCTCCTCCCTAAAACCTCGACTTTTCTCCTTTTTCCTTTCTCTCCAATATCTCCCTCTCTCCGCGCTAGACTACGCATCACCGCTCTTTCTCTTTCACCTTTTACTCCTCCTCCTCCTCCTCCTCCTCCTCCTCCTCCTCCTCCTCCTCCTCCTATTCCTTTCTCTCTCTTGCTTTCACTGCACACGAAAGAAAGTAAAAGTCTAGGCTGGGTGCGGGAAACTGGATTTGGTCCCATTTGTTGTTAAGTAAGAGCTCTGGCGCTGAGTTTGCATCACGAGAGAGAGAGAGAGAGAGAGAGAGAGAGAGAGAGAGAGAGAGAGAGAGAGAGAGAGAGAGAGAGAGAGAGAGAGAGAGAGAGAAAGTGGGTGTGTTTTATGCTTTTACTCTACAAGCTGGTGGTTGTAGTAGTAGTAGTAGTAGTAGTAGTAGTAGTAGTAGTAGTAGTAGTAGTAGTAGTAGTAGTAGTAGTAACAGCAACATTATAATGAAATGGTAACAAAGATCAAAGAAAGTAATACAATTTCTTTTATTTTTTTTCTAATTTTTTTTCTAATTTCTCTTATGATGACTGACTTGCTTTTTACTCGTACTATATTTATGAAAGTGAAAGAGAGAGAGAGAGAAAGTGAGAGAAAAGTATGGGTTTCTGTAGAGATCTTCCTCCTCCTCCTCCTCCTCCTCCTCCTCCTCCTCCTCCTCCTCCTCCTCCTCCTCCTCCTTCACTTATAAAACCTGCCTCCCTTCCCTTCCCTCCACACAAGTTGTTTTTTCATCTGTAACTCAGCGCCATTGCCTGTGTGTGTGTGTGTGTGTGTGTGTGTGTGTGTGTGTGTGTGTGTGTGTGTGTGTGTGTGTGTGTGTGTGTGTGTGTGTGTTTGACCTTGTTTCCATTATTGCACGTCTCTCGCCCTCTCCCTCCCACCTACTCTCTCTCTCTCTCTCTCTCTCTCTCTCTCTCTCTCTCTCTCTCTCTCTCTCTCTCTCTCTCTCTCTCTCTCTCTCTCTCTCTCACACCGAGTATTCATTTAAGAACCGTTGTTTTGGGGATCACCTGTGTGTGTGTGTGTGTGTGTGTGTGTGTGTGTGTGTGTGTGTGTGTGTGTGTGTGTGTGTGTGTGTGTGTATTGTTGTGGTCACTTTCCGTGGTGAGCAAGAATTGTTCGTTTGTGATGCTTAGCGCTCACTACTACTACTACTACTACTACTACTACTACTACTACTACTACTACTACGTGTTTCTGCCTCCCTGCGTATAGTTAAAAAAAAAAAAAGAGAAAACTAAAGGGAACGAGAGTGAAGGGGTGCGAATTTCTCTTGTGGGAATCTTGATCTCTTCTCTCATATGTAATTGGATTTCTCGCGTTTTTTTTTTCCTTTGTTTCCTTTCTCTTCCTATTATCACATTCATTTTTTTACTATTACTACTACTACAACTGCTCCTTTTACTATTACAACTACGAATAATGCTACCACCATACTACTACTACTGCTAAGGCAACGATTTACTAATACTAATATAAGCTTTACAATAATAACAACGATAAAAAAAAACTCTTTCCTTTTTTCATTAATCTTTCGTAGTCCCAACCTGTCCTTTTGTCTTTTTCCTTCTCCATCTCCGTAACGAATCATCTTACTCTTCGTATACCTGTCAATCTTTTTTTACAACCTTTTACTAGCTTGTCCACCACCACCACCACCACCACCACCACCACGACCAGCCATTGCATTTAACGAAACTTTTTTCTTTATCGCATCCTTTTTGCAGTCTGTTTCTTGTTATTATGTTCAAATAGAAGTTTTCTCATTAACTGCTGGGTGCTAGCGTCCTCTTTCCCTCTCCCTCTCTCTCTCTCTCTTCCCCTCTCTCTTGTATCCTGGTTCACCTCCCCCACCACCTTCACCGCCTCCATCGTCAGCCTCTCCATCAGGAAACGCCCCACACCCTGCCTGACCTTACGATCTCTGAGGCCAAAAGGTCCTGTCCTAACCCGTTCCTCCCCCAGCCCACCCCTTCCTTGCCCTCGCCACTGGCCACTCCTCCCTCCCACACCTGCTTGCTGACCGCCTCCTGCCCGCTGCGTCTTATTGTACACCTTTGTATTGTGTTTTCCAAAGAGAGAGAGAGAGAGAGAGAGAGAGAGAGAGAGAGAGAGAGAGAGAGAAGGGGGGATAGGATGCCTTAAGATAAGTAAAAGAAGAAGTGATGATAAAAATGGAAATGTTAGAGGAGAGAGAGAGAGAGAGAGAGAGAGAGAGAGAGAGAGAGAGAGAGAGAGAGAGAGAGAGAGAGAGAGAGAGAGAGATGGATGGATGGGGTGGAAAAAGGAGAGGGAGAGAGTAGGGGGACGCGAGATGAGGTTGGCCTCTCTCTCTCTCTCTCTCTCTCTCTCTCTCTCTCTCTCTCTCTCTCTCTCTCTCTCTCTCCCCGTATTAGGCACCAGTTCCTTACGAGAGATGCATGACGTCATGGCCCACACTGACTCACCCACCCTCCTCCTCCTCCTCCTCCTCCTCCTCCTCCTCCTCCTCCTCCTCCTCCTTCTCCTCCTCTCGTGTGCCGCAAACCTCAGGGGCGGCCGCACCCTTTGCTAGCCATCAAGGAGAAGAACAGAGAGAAAAGTTGTCTCCCTACAGGCGATCTATCACGCACCTGTCTAACTTTACGCGCCTGTTACCTGTTTACCTGTTGTGTGTGTGTGTGTGTGTGTGTGTGTGTGTGTGTGTGTGTGTGTGTGTGTGTGTGTGTGTGTGTGTGCTGGTTAGGTATTTAATTTACATGCTAATTATGGCTATGTTTAGTTTCGTCGTGGCAGCATTTAATGAAGAGAGAGAGAGAGAGAGAGAGAGAGAGAGAGAGAGAGAGAGAGAGAGAGAGAGAGAGAGAGAGAGAGAGAGAGAGATTCCTTTGTCGTTTATTTATTTTTGTCATTATAGAAAATTTAATTATTATAAGACTGATGGTAGTAGTAGTAGTAGTAGTAGTAGTAGTAGTAGTAGTAGTAGTAGTAGTAGTAGTAGTAGCAGGAGGAGGAGGAGGAGGAGGAGGAGGAGGAGGAAGAGGAGGAGGAGAAGCAAGGCAGGAAAGCAGGAATGAGGAAGAGTAGTAGAAAGGAGGAAGAAGAGGAGAAGGAAATTAAGAAGGAAGAGGAAGAGAAGGAGAAGGAAACAGAGAAGGAAAAGAAAATGGAGGAGGAGGAAGCGGAGGAGGAGGAGGAGGGAGAGGAGGAAGTCTCATAAAGCTACAGCAAGACCACAACAGGCAGAGGTGAAGGGTAGTGACATCACCTTCATTAGTTCTCCCACACAACGAGGACACGAAACACTGGAGCGAGACACACACGCACCTCGCCCGCTGAAGTCTGACGGTTCATGAAAGGCAGGCGGCGGCGGGTGGCTGCGTGCACTGGCTGGCTGAGTGATGCCTGTGCTCTGTTACACTTTGTACTTGTCTCTCTTGTGTAGGTTATGTAGGTTACGTTACGACCTGCGTGTTATGGAAGATTCAAGAGGAAGATGGTGTTTGTGATAGGTTGCAAAGATAATATTAATGGGAAAAGCGTATTAGAATGTTTCTTTATTGGTGTATATGCTTCGTTATTGAGGCTCTAGAGATTACTGAGCAGAATGGCTGTGTTTGGAAGGTTTATTAGAAAAATAGTGTTTGATTATTGGTTAAAAGAATATTACTGGAAAAATCGTATTGGAATGTTTCTTTATTAATGCTTCATTCATTACTGGTATTATTTATATACGAGGCTCTAAAGATTAACATATATAACAATTAAAATAAGTACATCGTGGTATCTCGTTATAATTAATGATCATCAATGACTTTTCACGTAATGAAACCACCTCAGGATTATTAGATGAAATAATACAAAATTTCCCACCATTATCTCGTTATGAATAATTATGAGCAATACATTTAAGTGCTGATCCAGGTATTCCCGTATTAATTAGTTGTAATCTTCCGTGCGTGCGGCTGTGCAATAATTAATGCGATGCTGAACGTAACGACTCGAGGTAACGGGACTTGTTCTGTATGTGTTTTGACCTTGACCTTGTGGTGTGGGGGTAGTACACTTTACCCAGGTCTGTTTGTCTGCCTGTTGGTTGGTCAGTCGGTAACTCTCTCTCTCTCTCTCTCTCTCTCTCTCTCTCTCTCTCTCTCTCTCTCTCTGGGTGTGTGTCTGTGTGTGTGTGTGTGTGTGTGTGTGGTTGCGAAACACATGGAGAACAAAGTATCACACACACACACACACACACACACACACACACACCATTTCCAGTTTCGCACCTCACCATTACCAGCTCCACCTGTCTGTCCTGTAGAGTTACTACTACTACCACACCCACCATCATCACCACTATCATCATTCCCATCACCACCTCCGCCACGACTATTTCCATCAGCTATCTACTGCTACTCTTGCCACACCCACCATCACCACGACTACCACAACAACTGCCATTATCACCACCACTACTACTACTATTTTTGCAACCATGATCATCACCACTACCACCAGCACAACATCCATCACAATTTTTCACCATCACACTCACTATTACAGTACATCACCCGTAGCATCACTGTCAGTCTGCACGCATCACCACCGTCACTATCACCACCACTACGTGCACCGTTATCACCACAACTAGGAGCAACACGAGCACTCCAACCCACAAACACACTTACACACGCCACATCAAAACAGATCCATGTGCCTAATCATTCACCAAAACTCGATCTTTCAATCCTTTAATCCTACCTGTTTGAACTGCGGGAGGAGTATGAGAGCGAGGAAGATGCAGAGTAAGACGGAGCGAGGGCGCGTGCACACTACCCAGGAGTCCTCAAAGCACTGTTGTATTTACTAGAAGGTCTCCGAGTTTCATTCTGGTCACTGCGGCGCTCTGGAACCTCCTTCTCCTCGCCCGGGAAATGTTGTCGTACAGTCGATCCAGCCCTGCTGTGACAGAACCGCCAGACTGTATATATAGTGTTCATAGTGTTGCCGTGACTTCCAAGGCTGTGTAGAGGCGTTTTTTTTTACCGTATTGTGATGGCTTTCGTGGCTGGTGAGTGTGGGAGAGATGTAGAAGAAGCAGCGAGGGCGAAGAGAGGGCGTCAAGAGGTTCCATCGTAGCGGTGTTTGCAGCAAAAATCCTCGTACGTCAGCCACGCGTGGTTAAATTATAGCGTGCGTGGGAGGGCGGGGTGAGAGAGACTAGGTGGGTAAGATGTGTAGGCTCTGTGGGGGGGGGGGTGTTAGAGCGAGATGCGTGTGCTCTGTGTATGTATGAATGTACGTGCTATGTCTTTTCTTTTCTTGTGTTACTATAGGGCTGTGACACCTCTCCTCCTCCTCCTCCTCCTCCTCCTCCTCCTCCTCCTCTTCAGGGTCTTCCTTCTTTCCTTCCTTCCACGCCAAATGCCACTGAGCACAGGCCGACTCGATTCTGCATCCCATTCAATCGATTTCATTTAGACTGTCAAGATGTTTATTTAATTTATACTACTGATTCTGTTGCTCCTGCTGTTGTTGCTATTCCTACTGCTACCGTAACATTACTGCAATAGCTATTACTACTACTACTACTGCTGCTATTACTAAGGCTAAAATTGTTGCTATTGCTACAGCAACATCAACTACTACTACTACTACTACTACTACTACTATTACTACTACTATTACTACTACTACCGCAACACGTTCTGCTACCAGTGTTCATGCTCTGTCAAAAATCCCATGTAATTTGGCACCACTTCCCCCAATTTACCGATGAATGGAGATGCAAGACGATAAACAGCACAAGCAGAAGCAGTTTTCTAGAATCAACCAAGTGTACATGAAAGTAAAGAGTTGAGGGCTGAAGACACCAAGATGAGCACCGCGGCGAAGTGTTTCCGTGCATCTAACCAGTACACGTGTTTATGAAGGATGGCAGGCAACCAACGTACTCGTATTAGAAACCAGTCATCCACTGTTGCTCCCTATCTCCATCTATCCATCCCTGCTACATACCACTCATTCACGCCACTGAGTCACATAGAAAGTTAATGCTGTGGTTTTGCGGATACAGGAGAGACTCGCTTACAAGTCCTTGGCGTGTCGGGGAGAAAACTTAACTCTTAATGAGACACAAACCTCTCGACCCGCCGCCGCCACCGCCGCCGCCTCCGTCAGGGCCATTCCAGCGTGAGTGTGAGTGTCAGCGAGGCGAAATCTTTAACACCGGGAGGTTTGAGTCAAGGTGGATGTGAGGATTAATGCGAGAAAGAGAGAGAGAGAGAGAGAGAGAGAGAGAGAGAGAGAGAGAGAGAGAGAGAGAGAGAGAAAGAGAGATTGACAAACGGAAAGACAGACAGGCAGACGGACAGGAAAATAGATAAGAAAATCAAAGAGAGAGAGAGAGAGAGAGAGAGAGAGAGAGAGAGAGAGAGAGAGAGAGAGAGAGAGAGAGAGAGAGACAAGCAGACGAGGAGGGAAACAGATAATAACTAAAGATGAGACAAAGATAGAAGGAAAAAAGTGACAATCCTTTAAATAACTTTCCCCTTATATACGAGAGAGAGAGAGAGAGAGAGAGAGAGAGAGAGAGAGAGAGAGAGAGAGAGAGAGACGAGTGATGATATTGTGTCACTTTCGATGCTTCTCTGCACTGACGAACACAAAACACACGCCTCCTCTTTGTTCTGTATTGCGCATTACCCTCCTCGCTCGCACATGCATATTATGATTTCACCTCCACCTTTTGACTATATGAAAAGATTACCACCGATTAATTAACATGCAGTCCCCACATAACAACAGATCTATAAGTTTATGCAGCTTAGGTTGATTTCACTACCATATGCTAATTACAACCTAGATTAACAGCAGGAATGTGTAATGTACAGTTGCTTGTGCTTGTGTGGGAGGGTGCAGTGAGACGGGTGCTCCTTGTGGCTGTGAGTAGATAGGTGGATGTGTAAAGAAGTTGGGTGATAAGGTGTATATTAAGTAATGTGCGTTAAATTCGGCTGCATATTCATCGTAATTTAGCATTTCGTAATACTGTGAAAAGCTACGTTTCAAGAGAGGCAGAGAGAGAGAGGAGGAGAGAAGAAAGTGGATGTGATTATCTTTCATTTCACGGCAATTTATATTTTACCTGCAAGAATCCAGTAATGCTAATTGTGATCTAATAGTCAGGAGGTGATGGTGAATGGAACTCGTAAGGAAAATGATAATTCAAGATAGTGAGGGTAGTAGTAGTAGTAGTAGTAGTAGTAGTAGTAGGAATAGTAGTAGTAGCAGGAGGAGGAGGAGGAAGACGAAGAGGAAGAGTAAGAGAGAGAGAGAGAGAGATACGGGAAAATTATCATAACAAGAGAAGGGAAGAAAAAAAGTAAGTAAGAAGAGGAGGAGGAGGCAGCGGCACTAAGGCTTTCATAACTCTTGTGCCTCACCGTGGCCAATCTTTTTTTCCCCGCTCCTTCACTCCTGGCCTCCCTTCCTCCCTTCCTCCCTCTCTCCCTTCCTCCCTCTGCCGTCACTCCGTCCATTTGCCATTCTCTTGCACTTTGCCCCACTATTCCCCTCCCTCCGTGTCTCCTCCCTTCTTGTCTCCTCCCTCTGTGTCTCCTCCCTTCCTATTTTCACGTCATTTTCCTATACACTTAGTTGACAGACAGTTAGGTGACAACTCCCTCCTTCCCTCTTACCTGCGCGTGTATGTGTGTGTGTGTGTGTGTGTGTGTGATATATTCAACAGTTACATGACAAGTCGAGATAGCGTTCTAGAGAGAGAGAGAGAGAGAGAGAGAGAGAGAGAGTATGATAGAAGCTTCCTTTTCCTTCACAATATCACTAAATAACAAGAACAATAGCGAAACAGTGAGCGAATCGCAGTAAATTATTGACGTTGTATAAT
>NC_087171.1:19755766-19958266 GCF_035594125.1 Scylla paramamosain | reverse complement strand
ACCGCAAAACATCAACGTTTTGGTACAGATATAGGACGTTAATACTAAAACACTTCTGGCCGCACCTCCACTACTTTTCAAAGGCTGCAGTTGAAGTGGCACGAGGTTTTAAGAGAGATTTCATGTTTCTGTTGACAAATTGGCAAGATTGGTTCATTATTAACGGGAGAAACACTCTTGAAAACTTAGCTAATCATCCCTGTGACCTTCGGAAATTGTCGTGGTGAGAGAGCAAAGCGTTTCTAGATACAGGCCATATTCCAGGAAATATGATGCACGATTCTGTGGGGACAAGGGTTGGTTACAGGCAGGGCTTGTCTACACGTTCATGGGCAGTCATAGTTCCCTGATCCTTCTCTTTCTCCTATTTTGAAACTATTGATTTTATTTGCTATTTCTAAGCATTTAATCAAGAGAAAGTTATTACTGGTAGTGTGATGACATAGATGATAATACTAAGATTGATATAAAGAACTACTGCAACAACAAAAGATACGTGCAAGGTTAGTGGTCACACGTCACAATCTGGTTTCGGAAAGATTCTTCAAGCAGGCGACAAGCAAACTGTATCAATTCCTGGCTGGAGAATCGAACCTCCGAGTCTTGATTGTGAGCGTGTTAACCGATTCAATCTGACAACAGCAGTAACACCACCACCACCACCACCACCACAAACAATACCAACAATAATGATAGTAGTAATAAAGATAATATCAGCAACAACAGTAAGCAGCAGGTTTGGCTTACTGTTTTTACTGTGTGTGTGTGTGTGTGTATGTGTGTGTGTGTGTGTATTATTATTACTATTTTCCGTGCCCTCCACTCGTCCCTCGCTTGGCCTGCAGCGTTGTGGCGTCGTGGCGGTGACTCAGTGACTTCCTCGTCAGGCAATCACTGCTGTCAGAAGTGTGTGACTCAACTGTTTCCTCATGTAACTGCCGCTCCCTTGCAACGATTACGCGCGCCAACGTAAAGTACAGCCCGTGGTCAAGCCAGTTTTTTTTTTTTTCTCAACGTGTTTTCTTAGGTTACTCATAATCCTTAAATAAAATCCGGATTAAATGTTTCTGTAGTCAAGTGTGTTCTTTTCCTACGTTTTTCTTGATGTTACTCTTGTTTCTTCCAGTACAATCCGCGTTTCTATAGTTACGTGAATTTTCTCGTATAATTTTCTTTACTTATCTTTCCTTCAATAGAATCAACACTAAATTTATCAATGGTCAACAGTTTTTTTTTCCTAACGGTTATGGAAAAAAAAAAACCCAATTCAATACATAAGTAGTTTTAATTTCCGTTTTTTTAAGAGAAGATAAACAAAATGTCTTTACACAATATCGGGCCCAGTTATTTTTCGTTTCCAGAAAGCTCAGAACAAAATACACTCGTAATAATTTATTTACAATGCAACGAAACTATGAATAGAATAATGTTTAACTCCACTACGACTCGAAAGTTTGCGTGAAATTATATAAGGCACGATACGTTTTCAAATTAGCAAGAAAAGAAAACGGTTAGATTATTGATAACGAGAAGGAGTAAAAAGAAAACAGCTTTGAGTTCATTATATCTCGAAAAAAAAAAAAAAAAAGTTCAAAATCCCGTTGTTAACATTCAATAACATTCAGTGTAATACATTAGTTAGTGATACAGAGGGAACAGAGAAACGAAAACGCTATATTACAAGAACAGGCATGTAAAAGTCACGGAAACTACGGTAAAAGGAAAAAAAAAATAAACACAGTAGAGAAAGAAAAAAAATCATGTTAGAGAGAGAGAGAGAGAGAGAGAGAGAGAGAGAGAGAGAGGTGGGGGTATGAATAGAAAACAGGAAACTGAGGCTTTGAAGAGACGGACCGAAAATTGGGTGGGACTTCCGCCTCGTCAAGATGGTGTTGACCTTCTGCCTGGGTGTAGCTCTCTCTCTCTCTCTCTCTCTCTCTCTCTCTCTCTCTCTCTCTCTCTCTCTCTCTCTCTCTCTCTCTTTTACCCTCTATTCAGTGTCCTCGTCTCTCTTCTCCCTTGCTCTCCACACAATGAAACGTGACCTCAGTTTTATAGGCAAGAGGGAGGAAGGGAGGAAGGCAAATTAACCAAGTAGGAAAGGGACACGACACCTTGAGCTCAAATAGACGGTGAGAAAGTTTGACGCGACTCTGAAGTGAAATAAATGGAAATGTGAGAATGAGTGTCGTGGTATTAGTGATCGTAAGAATCCATTAACTTTTTTTTCCGTTTTTGTTTCATTAGGGAAAATTGAAGGACGTGAGTGGATGACGTTTTGTATGCACTTACGTTTACAATGGAGTTTTAATTCATTTTATCACAAAGAAAAATCGCTAAGAAATAGTTAACTGTATTAGGACAATATATTTTTTTCTTTTTTTTTACATACTTTTTTTTGTTGTTTTTCTTGTTGTCTTTTACCACACACGATGGAATTTTCCCGCAAGTATTAGATAAAGGTTCTATCTTTTCTGCGTTTTCTTAACTTCTACTTTTTTTCTATCCCTGTGCTTGATGTCGTGTGTGTGTGTGTGCGTGTGTGTGTGTGTGAGACGATGCTATTTTTGGTACTGAGCGGAAGTGGCGGTCAGTACAGTCCACGCGCTCTCACAAGGATAGAACAGTGTGTGTGTGTGTGTGTGTGTGTGTGTGTGTGTGTGTGTGTTTTACCCACTTTTAGAGAATCAGACGGTGGACTCGTGATCGGCAGCAATAGCATTCCTGAGAGAGTTTACGGGTCATTACAATCCCATCTCGGGGTAAGGCTGTGACCTTTTGCACGCCACACGCCGCATCCTCTTGCTGAAGGCCAGTCACTGCTCGCTCATCACTGACACCCTAGCAACCTGAGCGGGGCGCGAACCTCAGTCTGCCATGTTACAAGGCAAGAACATCACCACTGAGTGAGTGAGCAGTGTGTATCTATGTACGTGTGTGTGTTTGGGGGATAGTTATTTCTATTATACTTTGAAACACATCATTTCCTTTCACCTCGACAAGGAAAAAATGAATAAATAAACAACTAAACTAATACAAACTATCATAACAAATCAAACAAACTAAAAGACAAAATTATCTTCCTCATTTCACTTCAACGGGAAGCGGAAGAGGCGATCTGATCTGTAGTAATAGTAGTTGTTGTTGTTGTGGTGTTGAGAGAAGACTGGGCGTGTTTCAGGTGTGTGGGGACGGCGGCAGCGTGGGAGGAGGCAGCAGTGGTAGCGGCGGGGGGTCTCCTTCCTCACCTGGAGGCGGGAAGGTGAACAGCGCGCCTCCAACAGTGGACGACGCCAGGGAGGAGACCCACACCCCTTATGCCTGCACCAGAGGACGGCGGGTGGGTGAAGGACGGCAGGTGGCTCTCTCTCTCTCTCTCTCTCTCTCTCTCTCTCTCTCTCTCTCTCTCTCTCTCTCTCTCTCTCTCATCTTGTTTTTATTGTTTTCTTGTTCTTGTTCTTCTGCTTCTTGTTCGCCTTCTTCTTTATCCCAAAATTTAATCTATATTGATTTTTCCCTTAGATTTTCCTATTTCTTCGTTAGATTTTCCTATTTCTTCGTCGGATTTTCCCATTCCTCCGTCAGGTTTCCCCATGTCCACTCCTGTCCTGCTGTAGGTGCACTGTTTCTGAGACGCTCATTGCCATCCGCCACACGGCAAGTTTTTTATCTCAGTTGCTAGAATTGGTCCACTCACTCGATTTCTATTTAGGGATCTTCCATTTATGTTCTTGATCTTCCCAGTATCTTGACTTCGGTTTTCTGCTTTGCTTCTTTTAGGATATGTGTGAATTTTACGTTTTTTTTTTTTTTTTATTTTATTTATTTTTGTAAGTATGGTGTGATTTTTTTTCTATTTTCATAACTGACTTCATTGTTTATCTTTTTCTTATTGATGCTCTAAGACTTCTTCAGGATTTCTTGTATTAAAGGTCACATTGGTAACACACACACACACACACAGACACACACACATCAAAAGCTGGACAATAATGATAACAATAATAATGAATAGATAAAAGGGACTTCTATTTTCCTCTCCTCTTCCACCCTGCTATCACTCACACACACACACCTTCCTCACCCAGTCTCCCGTCATCCTCGCAGCGCCTCTGAAAGCCTCCCTCTCCCTCTCTCCCTCACATCCCAACCACTTACCGTTATCAGAAGACCCCCACCCATCTTCCCCTCATTCCCCTCCCTTTCTCCTACCATGCAATTTTCAGAGGTTCATTCTTGCTTCCCTTCCTCTCCCCATTCCCTTCTTCAGCCACGCCGTCAGTGCCAACTCATTTCAGTGTCAACTACCCTGCCTTCTTTCCTTGCTTCACTCTCTTCTTGTCAGTCCCTTTATTCACGTCTTCTCTTCCTCCTTCTTCACTTAATTCTTCCGTTACACATCTTCGTCATGCGTTATTATAAGGCCTTCTCTTCTCTCTCTCTCTCTCTCTCTCTCTCTCTCTCTCTCTCTCTCTCTCTCTCTCTCTCTCTCTCTCTCTCTCTCTCTCTCTCTCTCTCTCTCTCTCTCTCTCTCTCTCTCTCTCTTCTTTTTATCTCCCTCCCTTCCATCAATTACTACTCCTCCCTCTTTCTTTCCTTTCCTTCACGCCCTTCGTCACACTTACTAGAATTTCTTCCTCCCTTTTCCTTCCTCATTCCAGCTATCAGTGCCAAAAATTCTTTCCCTTCTCATTTTCGCTGTCTCTTCTCTTCTTTTTCATTCACGTCCATCGCTTTTCCTTCTTTTTTTCCCCACTTGGACGCTTTCAATGTCAGTCGCTCCTCGCCGCACCACTACAAGATCTTCCTTACCCCGCAGACTTCCCTGGTGGTGAGCGACAGTCAAGGCAGATTCCGGGTAGTGGTGAAGAAAACGCGACCCAACCTGGGCATCGCTATCGAGGGCGGGGCGGACACCAAACAGAAGCTGCCGCGAGTCATCAACATAGCGGCCAACGGAGCGGCGTTCGAGGCGGGTGGCCTGAGGGTTGGGCAGCTGATCCTGGCGGTAGATGGACAGAAGCTGGATGGTGAGAGACTATTGGGTTGATTAATTGATTTTTATTATCGTTTTCACAGTCGTTATTTCCACAGTCGTTCGTCGTTTCCACAGTTGTTCGTGTCGTTTTCTTAGTCGCTCCTATGATTTTCACATTCGTTCGTCATTTCCACAGTCGTTCAAGTCATTTTCACAGTCGTTCGCCATTTCCTCTCTCTCTCTCTCTCTCTCTCTCTCTCTCTCTCTCTCTCTCTCTCTCTCTCTCTCTCTCTCTCTCTCTCTCTCTCTCTCTCTCTCTCTCTCTCTCTCTCTCTCTCTCTCTCTCTCATATATTCTAAGCATGAGTCATTACATGCATGCTTCACGTAATGTGTTTCATCCGCTCTGCTTGGCTTGATGATTACTCTTACTGTTACACACTCATCACCGCTGTCATGTAATACTAATCTGTGTCTCTCGCCCCCTTTCCTCGTTTCTTCCTTCTCCATTGCATATTTTCGTACTATCACTATAATCCTCACTTATTATTTTTTTTATTTCATTAAGGAAAGCAGCAATGCCTTTCACTTGTATAATTGATAACCATTTTTACATAACTCCTCATTATTCTTCAGCTTTTTTAACCCTTCCCTCCCTTGGCAGGACACAGTCACGAAGAGGCGGCCCGTCTCATCGCGGGGTGCTGGGTGAGCCGCTCCAGACCAGAGGTGGAGTTCATGGTGGTGGAGAGGAAGCAGACGGCAGCTGACGTGCGGCGCTCCTCCATCTCCTTGCTCTCCCAGATGTGAAAGAACGACGCCCTGGACGACCTCTTGGTGCCCCTCGGTCGGTCCGCATGCCGCTGGCGTCTCCTGCGGCCCTGAACCTTACATGCTTTCGTTCCTCGTGTGCGTCCTGCGGTCATGGGCGGCGATTGTAAGTATTATGAAAGGCAAGGTGAGGGGACGTGGGGGTGATGCCGTGACTTGAGTAGTGTTTCTTCATGAAAGGGAAACTTTAGAATCGCTTCGTTCAGATCGCTTCTAATACGTGCCTGCCCGCGGTTAACATAGGTCGTAAGAATTCAATTAAAGGTGTATTGGATGCTATTATTACGCAAAGAAGAGCTTCCGCAGTCCTTTTGATCCACTTAAGAGCAGAAAGGAGGAACAAGTAGCAGCAGGTCTGTTCGTGATAAGCTGCAGTATCTAATGTAGAGCAAGAGATGTAGGATAGTCAAGGCTGAGGCGCCAGGGAGAGGGAGGAAAAAGAATGAAGAAGATAGAAGAGAGGTAGAGGTAGAGGAGGTAAAGGAAGGAGAGACGAGACCCTGTGTTGAGTCCACTTGATGATATTGTCTTTAAAATTTGAAATAAATGAAACAAAAACGAAGAACAAAGAGCAGAAGACAGACAAATTACTGATCATTACAGGGCTGCTTACACTGTCTACTGTTAGCAAAAAAAGGCTTTGATTAGCAAAAGCAAAGACAAGAAGTAGCGAGAAGGTTGTCCACTGATCAGAATAGAGAAATATATCAACTGAATCACGCCTGTCGCTGTTAAGAGAAAGAATGATTAATTATTTTCTCTTCACGATCGACGCCCATGCCTGCAGCGCGCCTCGAGGGGGTAACGCGGTGGGCCTGCTTCCTCTACCTGGCAGCGCGGCCCAGTAAGGTGATCGGGGTCGTCAGGTGTACCGCTCCAACCCACTAACCCAAGACTAACAAGACAAGGACTAACCATGGAGTGCTGCTAGTGTGCACGTGTTGTCTGGTACTAACTGACGCCGCCACCACTAGTGCACGTGGTGTGAGGTGCACGTCTAATACACTAACCTGTACTATTGCTGCTGTTGTTTTGTGTTTACTGTTTATGAAGTTGGATGAAAATTCTCTCTCTCTCTCTCTCTCTCTCTCTCTCTCTCTCTCTCTCTCTCTCTCTCTCTCTCTCTCTCTCCTCTCTCTCTCTCTCTCTCTCAAAGTCTACTAAATGGTCAGGATCATTGGTTCTGTGAAGACTTTTGGTATATACAGATTTTCCGATGTTCCTTATGCAACTGAGAAATCTGGTATGACTATATACACGTGACTTCCTTCCTGGGTATCTGTACACTCTAGTCTGGCTTCACGTGGGAGAGAGAGAAGCTTTCGACATTATGACTCGAAAAAGTACCCACATTCCAGAATAGTGACTCATACTGCCGGAATTATAACCATGACTAATGTGCCAAAGCTGAAGTGACGCCCGGCATATCAACACAATCACACAACACTGAGTAACACTATACACGAGGCAGATAAGATATTAAAGTGTGTATATTGCTTGTATCTTCAGAAATATCCATGTATGATGAACGCTGACTGATGCTCACGAGAGTTCCTTATAACGCAGTGTACATTTTATTACTGCAGTTCAGCTCTATGCATTTCTACAAGCGAGGATGAACGTGGACGGCGGTCACAATGAGAGATGACATGAATGACCCTGGAAAACACATCCATTAAAAGTTATATGTAAATCACCCGTCCTCTGTATATCAGGCCGACATCCATATCGCTGTCATGTGGGCCTGGGTATATGGAAACACTCAAAATAAGTCATATTTATACAAGGCATTTTAGTGTTGTGTGGCTGGATGGTGCTCAGCGGTGAAGGGGCAAAGAGTGCAAGCAAAATCTTTTATCCCAGATTAAGATTGCTGCGTACTTTCATTTGAGTCTTAATGAAAGGACGAAGAATGGGGTGTAACTAATATTTACATGCATCTGAGAGTCCCCTGAGAACGTGTTGCGCTCTCATTTACCCCCACTTTAAGGTGCCATGGCCCCTGCGCATGTCGCCGCAGCCCACCCGTTAACACTTGCCACACTAGGAAACACTGGAAACACATATCTGATGCATAATTTTGTTGGTGAAGGACACATGATGTATTTATACCCAGCACTGTTCCTGGGTAAGAGTGACACCAGTCCCCTTCCTTTCACCTCCTTGTGTGGATGGACGTGTCGCGGTGGTGTCATGGTCGCGTGTTCGAAAGAAAATATATACCTCATTAATCCCATTGCTAGTTGTTCGTCTCCATTCACATGTTGGGGTGCACCGTCCCGCCAGCACGAAGGACCACGTACTAGTGTTGCGAGAGCGAGGGAGGCGCGTGAAGCTGTAGGCTACCTGAAGGCGCCGCATAGCAAATAGAAACAGGTGGTTCAGGAGCGGAGGTCGATGCGTCGGGCCACATCACAAGGCTGTTCTCCTTTAATGGCGCCGTAACCTAAGACCACCTCATGCTGTGTGTCGCTATGTATCTTCCATGGTGGGGTTGTGGCCGGGGAAGGGCGGTGGGCAGCGCGGGCCATAAACACCACATGGTTATTAGTGTAATTCGTGCCCATAACGCCGTCAGGATAAATGGTCAACGTGGAGCTAGAACTCTGCCGCTGCCAAGACCCTACAGTGGCATAGATTTGTATTGTTGATGTTTGAGAACGAAAGGAGACGTACAAGACATTACCAAGTGGAAAAATTAGGTTACTTAAACAAAGAAACAATACGTACTTTAAATTATAAAGGAAAAAGAAAAGGAAAGCGGAAGAAAAGAACACAGGACCCATGCAGCCAGTTACAAGAAACACATCAAGGGAGTGCCGTTACAAAGACAAAATCGTTGACCGCCTGAACTTTACTGAGGGCCGCGAGTTCTAAAGCTATATTAAACCACGGCTCTTCCCCAGACTCGCCGCCACTCAGTGAAAGCTACAGTTAGTGAGTTACGTGTAGTAATGTACCGATGTGTGTGCATCGGTGGTCGTAACCCGCTGCAGTAACTGGTGTCTCGTTAATATATGAGAGTGTTAATTTTGGCGGAAATGTTGTTTATGTGTCCGATGTAGGATTTCTCTACTATTCCTTTTAACTTGTGGATTCGTACTGGCGATGCGATTCAGCATGATCGTTGGTCCGGAAGCGGGGGTATCCGTTTTACATCAACTAAATGATATCCGGTGCAGAAATAATGGAAACAAACACAATCTCACAGCGTGCAGTACTCGTGCATTCAAGCAAATTCTAGAACAGCAAGGTAAATATGAGATTCGTATACAGGTGAATTACAATCTAAGAATGTCACGTTCCTTAAATTTTATCGTAACACCTAAAATATTACAATATAATCAACCGTAGATGTTTCTTCCATTCTTTTCCATTATTTCTATATCTTTCATTCATTTTTTTTCATAAATAGGAATTCTGCTTAAGTAAATCTTGAGGGACACAAGTATTTCGCTCGTAACTTCGAAAATCGTAAATCACACTTTCGTAACTAGAGACTCATGAGTATGTAGTCAGCCAGCGGTGTATAAGAGGCAAGAGAGTGCCTTGTACACACTCAGTTCGAGGCAAGGATAACGTGGACCATCCTTTAGAATAAAATACTCAGTCCCTTTACTCAATAGTTCCCCATCCCATAGCTGCTATGTTCCTTGTAGCCTCTCCGCCTCTCCGCATGTCAGCCCGCAGCCACCAGTGTTATGTTGCTTCCCTCACTCACTCCTTGCTGCTTCCCTCACTTTCTTCCCGTTCATCTTTCCCGAGCGCTTCCCAGGGGCTTGGAATGACCAGTAATGGGCCAACACACGCTCCTTATCGGCGCTACGGCTATATCGGATTCTTGCTTCACTTTATGCAATATTACCGTCGATATGCAAGTCGTTTATGTGTGTGTGTGTGTGTGTGTGTGTGTGTGTGTGTGTGTGTGTGTGTGTGTGTGTGTGTGTGTGATATTAAAGTCTGGGAAAATTTCTCTCTCTCTCTCTCTCTCTCTCTCTCTCTCTCTCTCTCTCTCTCTCTCTCTCTCTCTCTCTCTCTCTCTCTCTCTCGCATCACTGGTATTAGAAAATTGCATATTGATCAGTTTCTATCCTCCCACTCTCACATAACCACTCCGTTTTCTTTCTCCTTCTCCTCGCGTCTCTTATCGTCTCGGTCTCCTTTTCTCAATGCTTCTCATCTGCGTTCCACGTAGTCGCGCTTTGAAATGCTCGTCTTAGTTAATATATGACCTAATGATAATAACGGTCAGTGTTACGTAGCGGAGGCACGTTAATGTTATGCATCAAGGCAAGAAATTACAAAGGACAAGCGAAAAGAAAGTCATATCGTACCTTAGTGTTTTTATATTGTACAAAATCAATGGCAAGTAATTGGAGAGAGGAAATGTTTATATTCTATTTTGATCTAAAGGATTAAGGGGCTCAAGTTGAACGTTGAATATCTATTAGTGTGTATTTTGTGTAGGCTCGTAAGGTAAACTGTATTAGTGAGTTTACGAGAGAAAAAGAGAGAGGAGGAAAAAGAAATATGGTCTATTTTTTTATGAAGGCTCTGTATCGTGTTGCTGTTGTCGACTTATCTGTTAAATTCTCTGTAGGATGAAGCTTTTACGTGTCATCCGCAGTGTTTGTCTGACTTCAGATATATTTTTCATCTCTTAAACTAAATATATCCCGTTATGGCATCTAATATGTGTGATAGGTATGCAAGAAATTGTTTTAGGCATATATTGTGTCATGATGCATAAATATAATCCCTCTATTAACTAAATAATTCAGCCTATGAACTTGATAAATGCAGGAATTATACATTATGACACAATATAATCTTAAAATAATTAGATACCATGCATATTGGTACAATCCCAGAATTATTAGATACATTACATAATATATATTAAACACAGGTAGTTAGCGAAGATACTATATTCTTTGTCTCGATTAGCAAAAAAATATATATATAAGACTTTGATAAGGTAACGGAAAGGTGCAGTGCTTTAGAGAACATGGTGCAGAATTTTAATGAATAATGACCACTGTGTACCTGCCTGAAAACTTAATTAGCGCTGGAGCAGGTGAGGTGAGTCAGACAGGTATTGTAGCTTGATTCATTGGAAGTGAGGTGGGTTGGACTGGCAGAGTGGCTGAATACTGAAGGAGAGAACAAGTTAGCATGGCATGGTGACTTAATGAAATGGAAAACAGGTGGGTTGGATTGTCAAGGAGATTAATTGTGATTGGAGGTGACTTAAGTGATTAGAGGTGAGATGTGTCAGATTGGTGAGATGGGTTAATTAATTGGAAAATAGGTGCAGTGCGATTGAAGATATGATAAAGGAGTCTTCTTAATGGGATCCTTGTTTTCGGTAAAGGGGGTGATCATTGTATCTTCATTTATTACACTGCCTTCCGATTATTCACATTCCCAGCAATGCCACTTTCTTGAAGCAAAAAAAAAAAAAAAAAGCCTTGATTTTTTTCTCCATATATAAGACAGGCGGTGTTGGCGGTGATTGATGATGATGATGATGATGATGATGATGATGATGATAAATAGGATTCTTGTCATCTTTTCTCAGCTTCATTAATTTCAATTCACATTTTACTTGGAATTTTCTTTCCACTCTTTTATATATTCATTTATTTTCCTTTTTTGCTTCCTGTGGCTACAATTTTGATCTCCCGACACAAGAATTGCTGATTTTCATGCATAATAACGACACGGCTACGTCCATCTCTGCTTCCCCTTGGTGCTAATGATCCCTTAGCCTTCTTTGCGCCTCTGAGCCGCCCTTTGCCTCTCACTCTCTTAGCGCCTTTGGAGGATAAGTGTCTTGAAACCTCATAGGAAGGAGGAAATACAGAAGCAGGCAGGGAGTTCCAGAGTTTACCAGAGCTACTGTCACCATCACCCTGTTTTCGAAGACAGTAGTTATCTTATTTGGACCACAGTTGTGATCCGTGTGTGTGTGTGTGTGTGTGTGTGTGTGTGTGTGTGTGTGTGTGTGGCTGAGATTCCTTACCTGTGTCTTTACCTGAGTGCATAATGGCAAATGTTCAGGAGTAAATGTCAGAGATGGAAAGTTAACACAATCACCACCACTTCCGGCCTTAAGAGTATTACTTACCGAGTAGTGGTGCCGCCGCCGTGAGAAGCTGCACGAACATACCTGAGCAGCGCGTGTCGGTCAGGTGATGTCAGCCAGAATCACGCTAAGGTACCGGTGAGCGTTACTAAGTGATCCTCCCCTTGCTGCTCTGCTCCGTCAGCAGCTTGATGTATAGGAGATCCTGCTCTTTAACTGAAACTACTATTTTCATATCAAGCAATTGTTAAGACATGTGTGAAAGAACAACAAGCTCTAATAATTGTAAATCTCTTAGTACAGAAAAGTTTAGGCCGAGCATGTAAACATTTCGAGTGTTATATAAAACATGGGCAAAAAACAACGTTAATATATTTCTTTTATTATTGTTATAAAGAAAAGCGTTTGACTCAAAAAAAAAAAACATAACCGCGTTTTTTTTTTTTTTTTACTGTTACATATGATAAGAGTTACGAAGCAAATCCTTCAGGCAGTGTGTTAGCGTGGTGAGCTGCCATCTGGTGTGAAGCTCAACAAAGACGATGGTGCGAATGAGGCAAGAAAAAAATATAAAAAAAATACTCAACCTGGAATATTACATACCGCTGGAGGCTATTGAAGTTAATGAATTTTGCTATAATTTCACAAACAGCAAAGCAGCAAATACAACTTTTAGAGGCAACCGCTGCAACTCCCGCTTGGACGTATTGATAGGTACGCGATTACAGTTATGAGACACATTCCATAATAATGACCTTGGCTGGAAGAGAAACATTGTTGCCGCGTGACACACTAAGCGTTACCTTGACTCAAACAAGTGGAAACAATTGCAGCTTTAAATGCTCAGTGTCGTCACCACAGCAGGGAATGTGGACGCTAGTGTGGGGACATTTTCCTCCCTCGGGCCTTTTTTTCCTACGAACATTTTCCCTGCTAACTTATTTATCCTTGACGTTTATTCCTCTGAACACTTCCCAGCTCTATTTACTCAGCCATTAGAAACTCAGAACAGCAGTAGTTTTTCCTCCCTCGGGCCTTTTTTTCCTACGAACATTTTCCCCCCTCGGGCCTTTTTTTCCTACGAACATTTTCCCTGCTAACTTATTTATCCTTGACGTTTATTCCTCTGAACACTTCCCAGCTCTATTTACTCAGCCATTAGAAACTCAGAACAGCAGTAGTTTTCTAGGAGCGTAGATGTTCACAAGGGAAGGTGTCCAGAGGGAAATATAGCCACGGAGGAATGTGTAAGGAAGGAAAAACTGTCCAGGTGAGAATAAAACCACGCAGCGCTGAGGAAGAGGAAGGAAATATTGACCCATTTGACGTACTCAGTTAATTAGTCATGACTCCTCACTGTGGCGTCACACTAGGAAACAAAACCGGATCACTGCTGAGATGGAAATGAAAGCTTTAATTTCGATAGATAATAGACGGTTTCCGCTGAGGCTCCATTCCTCTCATTGTTTAACATTCTTTGATTTCCTCTGACACCCTCGGCTGTTTCAATGACGTTACTCAGACACAGGCGCGAAACAAAGGCTCGGTTTTAAAATCAGAGCATTCTTTCTTGCTTCACAACCCTTCGTGGGATTTGTAAAGGATAAAGGATAACAAACAGCATTCGATCTTTAACTTCGACATTGTTCGATTATACGTATTTAATTAGATATGTTTAGTATCGTAAAGTATCAAATGGAGAGATACTGCAAAACAAAAACTAAACGGCTTATCGAAGAAAACAGAAAACGATTACATTTACTAAGTATTCATAAGAACATAAAGGAAGCTCCAAGAATCCAGTAGGCCTACACGTGGTTGTCCCTCTGTCTATGATTCCTGTCCATAAATTTGTCCGATCTTCTTCCTCATCATAATTACTCGAGATTCCTCAAGGTGCTTCGGATGTAAGCTTCGAGTCTCCATTGTATTTGACTGAAGTACCTTTCACGAGTCCTCTTTACTTATCCCTTAATGCTGAAGAAGAAATGGTACAAATCAGGCTCTTGTTGGCAAATAGTTGGTATAGTAATGAATGTAAGAGCAATGGTTTAGGAAGTGAATGCGGTTTTTTTTTTTTTTTTTATGGCAGTTTTGCACTTATTTTTTATTTACTTATTTATTTTTATTTATTTTTTACGAACTTTCCGTTACTTCTCGAGTGATAATGCTTCTGGCTGTTGTTACTAATAAGTGCTAGCTACATATCACTTTCTTGCATAATAATAATAATAATAATAATAATAATAATAATAATAATAATAATAATAATAATAATAATAATAATATGAAGCCACTACATGCCTTTATAAAGCTCTTGACTACGTACGAATAAAAGAGAAGGGCCACCAAAGTAAGCTGAGAAACGCAAACCAGATGAAGACATTGCACGAAAACAGGAAACAATATAATGTGCAATAGGAAAACATGGCGAGGTTATGTGACCGTTCAGAGAGAGAGAGAGAGAGAGAGAGAGAGAGAGAGAGAGAGAGTTATGGGCATGCTAGTAAGGTGACGCAGGATAGCCTAAAGCATTGTGTGTCATAATAAGAAGTTAATGCAATTGGAACACGTGGGCGAGAAGGAAGTTGTGACGAAAGCCTCAAGATGGAAAGGGAGGGATGGGAGGGAGGGGGGAGGGGGGGAAAGAGACGTGTTTTACTGGATGACTCGAAAAGTGTTTATTTATTTATTTATTTATTTATTTATTTATTTATTTATTTATAAGGTACAAGAATTGAATGTGAGTGACCGTGACTCTCATTTGTAATTAAGTGTTTTAACCATGATAGTTTTCCTTCATCCACAGATTGTTTATTGCGGCAACAATACATATTTGCATCTTTTATGGCTGCTACTACTACTACTACTACTACTACTACTACTACTACCAACGTAAACATAACCAGACACTAACTACCATTAAAACTACCACAGTTATTGCCACTATTGCTGTTACCACCACCACCAAGTTTGCCATTACAACCACGACCACAACTAGTGCCATTGCGACCACTACAACTACCATTACTACCACTACCACTATTACCAACACCACTACAATAATTACTACCACTACTATTACTGCCGCCGCCGCCGCCGCCGCCGCCGCCAACGCCGCCGCCGCCCTTATTAATCTAATCGTAATGAACTCGACCAAACGAGTTAGCGTTGAAACTGCCATTTTAATAATTATGTCGTTAGCGTGTAGCTCACCTTAAGTAGATTAAACTTTTAGACAATTATTCAGTACTTTTAATAATCAAGCAAGATATTATATGCATTGATAAGAAATTCCATACATACATAATATATATAATGAATACTACATACGATTATGGATATTATATTATCTACATATTTCTTCTTTTGTAACAAGATGCACCTTTGTAACAGTTCGTGGCGCACCTTTCCATTTCATCATCTTGCCTTTCGTTCTGCATGACGTTATGTCGTTCAGGTGTTGTTGTTCCGTGTGTGTTCCACTCGTAGATTGTGGGTGACTTCGGGTTCTCTCTGATTTTCATTTGCTTCGCAGCTGTATCGTGTTGAGTGAGTGTGGATTCTGTTGGCGTGTCTGTCTGTGTGTGTGTGTGTGTGTGTGTGTGTGTGTGTGTGGATGGGTGAATGGGTGGGTGGGTGTGTGTGTGTGTGTGTGAATGTTCAGAGAGTACCTCAAGAAGTTATATTTGTGTATTTTGAACATTTTGGAACGCTTCATGCATATTTTATAAAGCACGTTTTCTCTAATAACAGCCGATATATAAAATTGATAAGCGGACCTGTAACGAGTTTTCAGATAGAATATTTACGAATTCGTTAATGTCAGTCTGCCCATTTGGTACATTTTATTGATTTATTTTGATAGAACGGAAGACAAACGCGTCACTCACCACCCAATGCCGAGTTCCGGAGGTTGCAGCTGTAGGGGCAAACACGTACTTGCATAGGCGTGTCGCTGTGTCTCAGCTGCAGAAAACCTTAGAATTTGCCACTGGATTACCTGATGCTTATAGTTGAGGAAAAATAGCCATTCACAAACCATTCAGTTAACTTTTCCTCTAGTTAAGACACGCCATTTACACAGTTTTCCCCTCGGAGCGCCAAAGCGAGTCATACCTCCCTTCGGATCTGCGTTTCCTGTGTTATCTCAAAGGAGAAACGTTTCATATCGCATTTTGGTGTTAAGTGAGCTTCGGGAGCTATACTTAGATAAGTTGAAACAGTAGGTACATATAGGTAGGTAGATTTTTTCGTAGGTCTGTTGTGGAGAAGGAAAGGAGTGGAGGAAGAGCCTGACGGGCCAGCCGCCAGCACTCAAGGTCCAGGACGCGGTTCGGTCCATAACGTCAAGAGTATATGTAAATAAACCTGAAGAGCTATATTTGTACTCCGATCTGCGTGTTCCAGTAACAATCTCGTCTGATCCATGAGCCTTATAGTTGCATCCCTTGTAAACACTTAATGAAACAAAAAGAGGGAGTAGGTAGAATATTTTCGTGTGTAGTGTTTTTCGGTCTGTAGTCCCGCACCGCATCTGCCGCTTGTGGCTCTTTCTTCATCCTTACGTACTGTTATACTTTAACCTTTTTATAGCTAGATTTATTGATATAACTGTATGATATCTATACGTATGCCTTAATTGCCTTCCTTGAAAAGTACTAAGTAATATTTGTGTATATGTGCTCGATTGTTATCGATCACCTTATTTTAAGTTTTTAGACTTTAATGAAAGTAGTGATTAATTGACGAATTACAGTTTTGTTAGAGCGATTTTGTCCTGAACAAATAGAGGTAAATTAGTGCCGCTATGGCCCCCTTTTAAGGCAGTATTTTTGCAAAACTGACTTGTGGACGTAACACATCAACTGATGGAGAGGCGCGCGCCGTGGCGGCGTGTCCACAGAGGTGAGGGGGAACATCTGTGTGGTGCAGCAATCTGGTGCAAGTCACAGGAATGTGTCACCATGCGGGCGCCTCCCTTTCCCTGGGTGCATTCCGCCACGCCGCGCACCGCATCACATACCATACTCGTACTGACGCTTCGCATCAGCCTGGAAAGCAGTGGACAGCGCGAGTCTCGTTCCATTTAGAAACTCAGAACAACATGTGGGCACAGCAGCTCGTGTCCCTTCGTGGGTGTGTGCAGCGTGTGGCGCATGGAGCGTTGTCACTCCAAGACCGTCACAGCTTGGCACTGAAGGGCGTCGCTGAGTTCTCCTGTCGTGCCATGGAGGAAGGGAGGAAGGAGAGTGTTGTACGTGGATCCTTGTCCTTACCTTCCTCGCTCAACAAACATTTATTATTTTCTGTGAATATCATGTTGTTGACTGGCGCAGAGGACTCACCACCTGGGCCACCAAGCGTATTAGTTTACATCTTTTGCCGTGCTATACAGTCCTTTATTTCACTTATATATATATATATATATATATATATATATATATATATATATATATATATATATATATATATATATATATATATATATATATATATATATTATCGTATGTGTGTGCGTATGCCTGTTTGTGTGTGTATGTGTGTGTGTGTGTTTTGCTGTGCGCGAGAACTCCTTGTTGTGTTTCATTAATTATATAGCAGAGTCATTATTGCTATTATATATATATATATATATATATATATATATATATATATATATATATATATATATATATATATATATATATATATATATATATATATATATATATATATATATATATATATATATATATATATATATATAAGAGGACGTAATGTTGTATGATGGATATATTTATTGTTGTTATATAAAAATAATAATTGAATGGTTGTATAGTTATCCTTCCTCTTGTTAAAACTGTTGAATTGTTCCTGCCTCTTCTGGTCCACTGAAATCACCTTCTCACTCATATATGCTGTGTGTGTGTGTGTGTGTGTGTGTGTGTGTGTGTCAGAAGAACCCTGTTAATCAGCTTCCATCTCCACTCCCATGCATTGTACAAATGTCATCGCCAGCGCGGGGCTCCTCGCCGCGCTGCACCGCGGGGACCGTCCTGCTCAGCGTGGCTCAAGGACACTCGCTTAATTATCGTGAATTGCCTTTTACTTCCGGAACAAGCAGAGTCAAAATATTATCATGCAACACTGCAACAACAGGAATACTTCGTGAAATAAATGAAACTTAAGGAAATGCTATTGGTGTTTATTTTATTTATTAGTCTCTCTCTCTCTCTCTCTCTCTCTCTCTCTCTCTCTCTCTCTCTCTCTCTCTCTCTCTCTCTCTCTCTCTCTCTCTCTCTCTCTCTCTCTCTCTCTCTCTCTCTCTCTCTCTCTCTCTCTCTCTCTCAAGAGGAACTGAGATTGTGTAATTGCTAGGTATTTGATGCGTGAGATTCTTGTCAAGAAGAAAACTTATTGCAGTGCTGAATGACGCTGAGACTCGCAGCTCCTCATGATAGTAATGAAGCAGCAGTCTTCAACCGTGACTGCTGGTGACGGTGTGACACTAGTTGCTTCATTTGCGTGACCCTTGACGATTGTAGTGAATGTGCTGAAGAATCCTGAGGAATGAGGTACTCCATCACTCAATCTGTTGTCTGCGGTGTGTGTCAGACTCACTCCAGACCAATATGTTAAGCTTGAGAAGATGCCATAGCTGTCAGAGTTAATATTCCTTGAGCATAAAAGCTACTGTACATACTGGAACATATGAAAGCCTACTACCCATACAGGCTTGCATTCCTTGTGATCCCTGCTTACACTTATCGTACTTTCATGTCCGCATCGCCCACCTCTTCCTTATGTCACAGACCTACGTGGGTAATATTCTTGCTGTGATAACGTCTATCTTTTATCGTAATCTTATCTCCAGGTGTCGGTGAAAACCTCACGAGCGGGAGGGAGGCAGAGAGAGAGCCCGAGGTGTCCAGAGCCACGTTCTAAAAGTTTCATGTTGTGATCGTAGTGGCCAAGAGAGATGTGTGTGTAGTGTTGCGTGCGTGAAGCGTTTACCCTACCGTCTTTTTTCCTCATTTCCTGTGCATGCACTTCTTCACTCAGTCGTGCTGGCGACGAAAAACACACAAGATTGGAGGAAGCGAGGAGGGGAGGAGGTAAACCGGTGGTATCTGAACACTACACCCTCCACTTCATTCCTCACAAGCATTACAAATGAATCGCTGCTTGGGAGAAACTGAGGAAGAAAGACGTGTAGAGTGCTCAGTGTGAACGCGATAGGTGAAGCTGTCAATATAGTGTGTGTCTTTGACGTACATACAATAGTTTCCAGGTGTTCATTCATTGAGATGGGCGAGAAACAGTGATGCCTTGCGCCTGAGAAGTGTTGCAATGGTCATGAGGACTCAGTCAAGCTTGGTAAGTGAGAACGGGACGGAATTGTCGTGTGCCTGAGAACATCCATTCAAAAACATTGTCGAAAATGTGGTGATGACACACACACACACACACAGTACGCAAATGTGCTTTCTCGTCCATATCTTAAATATATTGTCATTAACAAAAAGACAAATTTATTCTTGAAGAAGGAAACATTTTCACTCTCGTCTTTCGAACACTCGAGCAACAACAGTGACCAGTTAAGTGCTCATAAGATGGTTTCTGCTGTGAGTATTTCTGCAACATGAAACAAAAGTGACGGTAAAAATTGCCATGGTTCCTGTTAAAGTACCGAACATACTCGTAATATTTAATAAGAGGAAATATTTTGAGAATGACAGGCAACAGCGAGTACAAAATCAGTATAATTATGAGTGGCTTTAACCGGGACTACAAAAAAACAATATAAACATTAAACACTTCATTATCAGAGGAAATTACTGCTATTTTTTTCCCTCAGTCTTAACAACAATATCTGGTGCAAGCTTATAGTACAATTCAAAAAATAACCTGACACCAGAAGCAGTGATCGAATGATTAAAACGCATTTGCTTTATTTTTTCGCTCAGTAAGATCACCCAATATTATTCGAATATTACAAGAGTATAGTTAATCAAGGGTTTTAATTCTAAGTCTGGAATCTTTGTCGTCTGCAGAAGTGGATCACCTGCTCGTTGTATCGCCTTTCCCGGCCCACGCCTCTCCTCAGTCGCCGCGGTTCGTCGAATTCTCTTGTTATCAGGATCGCTAGTCGCCGTGAAGGGAGATATGACAACTTGCTCCCCGGAATTTGCTTATTGGTGGTCCCTTGAGTCACTGAAGCAAGGGTCTCGAGTTTCCTACAGTGCGGTTAAGTTCATTGTCATCACACACGACTTATAGAGAGACAATAGCGATGTCATTATATGGGCTGATGCACTGTGATAAACTGAGTACTAAAGATAGAATAATTGCATAAGTTCCTGTTGTAGAACACTAAAGATTTGCTTGAGAATTGCATGCTATAAAAGACAGAGAAAGAGTATTTGACGCGCTGGATTCTTAAACATCAGAATGAAATTAATCTAACGAAATTTTTGTTTTTTTTATGTACATTCGTATTGAGAAGATTTTTCACTTTCCTAATTAACTTGTTAAGGAGACAGAATGTGCGGATAAACATATCATATTTATCAGTTTAGTATGAGATAATCTTGAGCAATTTAAACTTTCCACTCATCAACTTTCTAGTTTGAATTATTTGCCAGCGCTTGAAGGGAATCACTTCCCAACCACTAGTCTTCATATATTCAGTTTAACCCAAACGTCCTGTATAGCTTGGCGGCGAGGCGTCGTAATAATGATAAGTAAATAACAGTTGTGAAAATAATTTATCGGCGCGACACTAAGGGACTGATACGACAGCTGATAATGATAGGATAAAGAACAAAAAGTAAGACTCAGCATTTACATCAGAATTTATAGTTTCAAATTATGAAAAGATGTCTTGAACTTAAAATGTTGAGCTGTGACGTAATGAGCTTAAAGTTATATTATTGTTTTCCTCTTCCTGTGTCAAGGCAATGTTTCCTGCCCGTCTTCACGTGCCCCGTGTTCAGAAACGTTTTGTTCTCTCACCACGACTAATCTTAAGGGCCACAGAAATGATTAGCAGGATTCTCAAGAGCGTTTCTCCTATAAATAATGTAGAAATCGCGTTAATCTGCCATTAGAACTATAAAAATATCATTAAAAACTCGCATAGCTTCAACCAGAGCCTTTTGAAAGTAGTGGAGATGCGGCCCATGACTTTCAGAACATGGCTTTATGTCCAGATGGAACGAAGAAGCCTAATGACGTGCAGAGGAAGGCATCGGATAGCAAACCAGACCAGAATTATGTCCACGAAAAGCCACGATTGAACCTTGAAACTAAACCCTCTCATGACAGGGTTCAATGTGTACAGCCTGCTATTTCCGTGGTGTGTGTGTGTGTGTGTGTGTGTGTGTGTGTGTGTGTGTGTCGGCGGAAATGACTCATGGTGGTGGTTATTATTATTGTAGGTCCGTTTGAGTTCGCCATTGTGGTGCAGAAGGATGGAACACAAGCTAGGATGTTTTTTTCCTGTTAATAACGTAGAAATCTCGTTAATCTGTCAGTAGAATCGTTAAAAACACACTTAAACCCCAGCGTCACTTAAACTAGAGGCTTTTGAAAGATGCGGAGGTGCGGCGCAGAAGCGTTTCACAATTCAACGCCTTACAGAGACTATATCAGGTAATTAATTTGTCTCTTATTCCTTCTCGTTCTTCTAGGTATGTGATGGGGTGAACAATCATTAGCCACATGTAGTGAAGACGGCGAGATGGTTTAAACTCTGGCTATTTCGGTACGTTAGATCGATAGTAGATGTCTGCGATGCGTTTACGAGTGAGTCATGTCGGCTGTCCATCACACTCAAGGTGGGACGCAGAGGACGCGGCGCGGGTAACGTGTCGTTTGTTTGGGTCCGTTTGCAGTGACCAGCCAAGTCCCTCGCGGCCACCACCAATCACTTTGTCTGCAGTACGCCACGCAAGGCTTCCTCCTCCTCTTCTGAGAGTCAATAAGGGCAACAGGGAGCGGTGCTTCTCGTTCAGTCATTCCGAAAAGAGTACATATACATCGCATGGCAAAAAACTGAAGCTTATGTGAATATTGTGCCGGGAATACTGAGAATAATGATAGACGAGCATTGTTTTGTAGTTGATAAGCACCCTTTTTCAAATGTGTGTGTGTGTGTGTGTGTGTGTGTGTCAGATTCATGTGGCATTTCGTAGTGTTCATTGAATAACCAGTTGCGTTATGTATATTTATTTTCTTTCATGGTAAAAAAAAAAATCAGGGAAAAACTTGTCATCACACGACTATATTCTGTAATTACCTACATAACATTTCAGCTACATGCATTTAAAATTCCGTGATGCGTGAAATTAGATTAAGGGAGGGAAAAAAAAAAGAGACAAAATGAAGATACTGTGAAACGGACACTAAAAGAAAACGGAAAAGTACAAATCTAAGAAAAACAAACTGATATCATCGTAAATTTATATAACTATCAATCTTCTTCTTCTTTTTCTTCTTCTTCTTCTTCTTCTTCTTCTTCTTCTTCATATAGTTACCATCTTTTTCCAAATTTACCAATACTGACACCATTATAATGTGCCTTTTTTTTTTTGTGATTCCATGATTATTAAGCGAGATAAGTAACAAAGGAGGATGACTAGTGCGGAGGAGGAAATACCACTGATACCAATGGAGGAAAAGGAAAGTAAGGTGAGTCTATAAACAATCTCTCTCTCTCTCTCTCTCTCTCTCTCTCTCTCTCTCTCTCTCTCTCTCTCTCTCTCTCTCTCTCTCTCTCTCTCTCTCTCTCAGTAGATATCTTAAAAATTGGCTGGGGGTTCTGAAGATTAAAGTTAATTTCTAATCTAATTGATGTAGATTCTTGTGATTGATGCCAGACTCGAAAGTTTCATTTTGCTGACTGTCTCTTTTTCCTCCAGCTGTGATGTGTTGATTCTTTATGACACATAGACGCGAAAGCACATTTGTTTCTTTGTCTTACTGATGTGTGTGTGTATGTGTGTTCAGTAGTGTATGATTATAAACTCGGCATACTAAGCTTTCTCAAGTTAGAGGAACATAAATGTATTACCATTTTTCCGATTGATTCAGTTTATTTCTCTTAAAGTGAGGTTAATTTCATTTATGCCTTTAGATATTCTTGGTGTGCTGTGTCTTCTTTTTATCAGCTAGGCGGTAAACACGTAGGGGCTCTCTCTCAGTTTTTATTACTATCGTATGGACAGGAAATAGGAAATGCAGTAGATAATTGGTCTAGTCTATGGTAGGAAAAGACAATGTAAATAGCACACACACACACACACACACACACACACACGAGGTTTGGAGACATGAAGTATCTGTGATTCATGAACGTGAGGTGTCACTGTCATGCATATGTCACCACGACAAATGCACAGGACATTACTCGCCTAATTTTTAATCTCTAGTAATAATTATGCAGTAGTAGTAGTAGTAGTAGTAGTAGTAGTAGATGTAGTAGATGTAGTAGTTCGAAGAGTGAGGTTTGAAGGCACTATCCTCCAATTCTGAACTATTGTTTTTCACCTTTATTTCGGGACTGGCACCTCAGTCGGCCTATTTTTTTTTTCTTTCCGTTCTTTTTGTTGTCCTAGACCAGTGCCCCTCTTACAGAAAAAAAGCAGCAACAATAGTATTGTAGAAACAGTTTTTTTCTGTTATTGCCGAGCTTCTAGCATCATTTCCAACTAATGTTCCTCTTACATCGTAAACGCGCCCCGCCCCCCGCCGCTGCAGCCGCCGAAGAGCGTGGAGGGTTTCAGTGACTGGCGCGATGTGTGGTACCGCCTGGATGAAGGTCGCGGCAAAGTCAACCTTGAAAACTTCCAGAACAGAATCCGCTGTACCGCCAACAACCACCAGGCGATACCCAAGGCCGTGCAGGTGTTGCAGGCCGTGGACAGGACAGGCAAAGGCTACGTGGAATATGGCGAGTTTAAAGATTATGTAAGTAGGAGATGGAAACGCTAAACAGATTATTCCTTTGTTTTTTTGTTTTTTTTCTAATAGTGAATTTAAATAGTAATAACCATCAACTCCTTACTAGACTTGTTGATTTTACTGCACTACACTATACTACTCTCTCTCTCTCTCTCTCTCTCTCTCTCTCTCTCTCTCTCTCTCTCTCTCTCTCTCTCTCTCTCTCTCTCTCATTAACTGCAGTATGAAAATGAGCTGCAACAAGGGTCTTGGGAGCGCGGCGTCTTGGCACGGGTCGCCCTTGACATCCAGGACTTGACTCCACAACCTGAGGAGGAGGTGAGGCACGCACGTTACCTTGAGGGACGTCATTGCTTGTTTATTGAGTGGTAGTGAGCTTGAGGGACAATGTTTAGTTTAGCTAGTTAGTAAAGGGACGTGTGTTTATTGCTTACCTTTATTGAGATGAATTTTTTTGTTGTTGTTTTACGTGCTAGTCTGATTCATGATTGTGTACGTCAGTTTTTTCTCCCAATCAGTTTTTAAGTCAGTGTGTTTCGAGATTCATATCAGTTGACACCTGTTCCTGCAGCACCTCATCATGATTTCCACTATTTGCTTTGAAATAAACCAATCCATCAACTACCAATCCTCCTCCTCCTCCTTCAGGTAGTCTTCCGCGCCTGGGAGAACCTGGTGAACTACGTGAAGGAATCCCCGAGCCCGTCAGACTTCAAATGGACTTGGATCCTGCCGCGGGAGTATGCACGGGACTGCCTGCTTTACTACGTGTCATACCGCAGTGAGCTGGTGCACCCCTCCCGCCTCAGCGAGTGGCTTATGAATGCACAGGCAGTGGACAACCTCCCGAACAGAGCAGTGATTGATCTACTGGAGAAATGCCAGGCCACCATTCGAAGAGCAGACACCAACAGAGACGGATATATTGAGTACGACGAGTTTCTGAGATTTGTAAGTACTCGAGATCTTAGCGTACATGTCAATACAAGCCTCGTAATAGCCAACAGGTCAACAGTTCTGATGCTGTTTGCTCTACCATCGTGTGTCTTGATGTTTATGTATTTTGATCTGCGTAGAAATAGAGTAGGTAAGAGATGATAGAGACAAAGAGAAAACTAGCTACGTGTGGAGGGCCACACGAATGTACCTCAAGCTATACCGTAAATAATCGTAAATAGAAATGAGTTACAGTACCTTTCCTTTCATTCCTCCTTTCACAGGTGAGAGTCAAACACGCCAAGCTCCGCGGCGCCACTGTGCTGCGTCGCGGGGCCTTGGCTGTCCTGCCTCGCAATGCCAAGTCCCTGGAGAACCGCCGCTACATTGAGGAGTACTCGTGCTGGCCGCCCCCGCTCTTCATGCTGCTCATCACCCTGTCTGAGGTGTGTGCTGCGGTGCTCTAGACTCAGACCCTCCAGATGGACCTACCCACTTCATTCACCGGCTTCGTTTATCTTGTCTATAGTTTATTTGGGTTTCATTTTCTTCCTTTGTTATTTTCCTTTCATTTTCTTTGCCTTGTTATTCCGTCTCTCTCCGATTTGTCCTCCCCTGTGCGTCTCTGGTGCTATCTTATTATTATTATTTGTTTTCTTTTTAATGAATTGACTTTTCCGTTCTTTTTTGTCATTTCTCTTTCTCCTCTCGCTCCTCTGCCTTCCCCTTCATTATTTCTTTGCCTTCCGTTCCCACTCTTCCTCCTCACAATTCTCGGCTCCATCCTCTTTCTCTCTTTTGCTCCTCTGTCTTCCCTTCCATTCGTTCTCCGTCTTCTTCCTCCTCCCATTTTTCGCCCTCGCCCTCACCCTCTCTCTCCTCACGCCACACAGATAATTACGTTCATCATCTACGCTGTGGACATGAAGCTCCCCACCACAGGCAGCGGGCCGTGTCCCACCTACTCCCCGCTGGTGTTCAACCCTCGCCGCCGCTACCAGGCCTGGCGCTTCATCACCTACGCCCTCATACACTCCGGGTACGGCACACACATACGCGCCCCGAGTAGCATTAATATGTTCTTCACCATACACACCCCAGTCAAGAAGATCAGATTAATTCATGGATGGGGATGAAAGATGGAAATAGATAGGCATATTTTATACCCAGACTGCCACGTGAAGGCCTGATTCCTTCTCTATTTATTCATACTAAGCTTTAATTTTCTCTCTGCATTCCCTCACTTTCTACTCAGCTGGGTGCACTTGGTCAACAATATCCTGGTGCAGCTGCTGTTGGGTCTGTTGCTGGAGATGGTGCACAGTTGGCGCATCATCCTCATCTACATTGCGGGCGTGGCGGCGGGCGCTCTGGCCAACTCACTCTACATGCCCTCCTTCTACCTGGCCGGGGCGTCTGGAGGCGTGTACGCTGTGGAGTACGCCCATATTAGTAACTTGATTCTGGTGAGCTTCGGTGAGCCGTAAGGAAAAGGCAGGAAGGTTGTACGTCATTGAAAACATTTGCATTACTGATTGATTAATTGAGTCACCGTGTTATTTGGTTTAGTGTACTTTTCCATAAGTCAGGCAGTACATTTCTCGACTGATATCACCTCGTCATTCAGATACGTATTCAGCAACGTTTCACTCCTTCACCACGACTATTTTCCAAGGCCACAGAAAAGATTAGTCGGGTTCGCAAGACTTTCTCCATTTTGATAATGAAGAAATCTTGTTAACCTGTAAAAACACCTATATAATCCTGTGTAACTTCAATTAGAGCCTTTTGAAAGTAGTGGAGGTGCGGTGAAGAAGTGTTTCAAAATACGGTCCTTAGTCAGGCAGTTGTAAAGCAGTCAGATTAGAGCATTCAGTTAGGCACTCAGTAGAAGTCACACGTTAGCCCAGTGAGTCACGTGGTACACTCTGCAGAACTGGTCATCAATGGAATACCCGCTCGTGCAGCTGCTCATGATCCTGGTGGTGATGGGCATGGACTTGGGGTACGCCATCTGGGATACCTACACCTCGGAAGCCACAGCGGTGAGCCTCCTCGCAGCCCTTATATTCTCAGGAGCCTTCAGTCTCTCTCTCTCTCTCTCTCTCTCTCTCTCTCTCTCTCTCTCTGATGCTGCTATATTTATAGATTAACTTTTTCTTGATGATTTTGAGTGACGGATAAATATTTTTCCTTTCCGGCATCAATTTATCATGAAGTTTGTATAGAAAAGGGTAAACATAGGAAAAAAATATATAAAACTTTATTTCCTGGCCCTCCCTTTCCATACACGATATTTTTCCTTCACCCACTTTCATTTCTTTCCTCTTGATCCTGCCAACTCAGACTGGACACATGGCGCACTTTGGCGGGGCCGTGGCAGGAGTTCTGGTGGGCGTCCTTGTTTTGCGAAACCTGGAGGTGGAGAGGTGGGAGAAATACTGCCGCTGGGTGTCGCTGGGACTGTTCGGTGCCCTGATGTTGTGCGGGGTGCTCCTCCAGATACTGCTGCCCATGCCTGAGTACTTCCCAGAGAATGATTGGTCCCCTATGGCCGAGGATCGAGAGGAGTGGGAGCACCAGCAGATGTGGGGGTTGCCGAAGCCAGGTTAATTAATGGTGTGATGTTGTAGGGTTTAGTGTATTGGATGTGTGTGTGTGTGTGTGTGTGTGTGTGTGTGTTGTGGTGAGGTAATAGTTCGTGTTTCTAGTAGTGGATTAGTTGTAGAAATAGTTAAGATTGAGGTGTTTTTCTATGTTCCTATTTTTTATTTAAAAGTAGATAAGTTAAGGATTTTTTTATGCTCCAATTCTTTATTTAGAGGTAGCTAAAACTGAAGATTTTTTTTTTTAATGTCATTGTGAATTTTCTTTGTTATTCCCCCCCCCCATTTTTGGAATAGATTGATATATTAGTTGTGTGTCTCATAGTTTTTCGTTCTGGTGACAACTAATACTGAAGAGTTTTTTTTTTATTTTCTAGAAGTCTTTTTGAATTCCATGTTTCCATTATTTTCATACGTTAAAGAGAAATGAAACTAGCGACTCTCCTTGCAGTTGTCTCAGAGGTATACACTTATCAAGCTCGTTTATTTTTATTTTATTTTCAATATGTATATGTTGGATTCCACTTTTCAATCATATTTTCTCCGTCATCGATATACGAACTTAAACTGAAGACAATCGATCAATATTGTGGTGTTAGAGTACCAGACTTTTCTTCCTTCAACTGTGTTCGCTCAGAGTTTGAACATGCTTGTGTGAGAGGCAGGACAGCTTTCCATAACCATGTACGTTTGAGGGCGCTGTTCCAAGACGTGTAAGGGAGGAAGACAAGGGATCATGAGTAATAGGACACCTCTTCGTTGCCTGATTATTCCTTGTACTTCTCTGCGCATATCAGAGCCTCTGACTGAGGACGTGAGGGTGATTGTGTTTACGATAGCGTGGAGCTGGCGGTGCTGCAGTGTAGAGTTAACTGTTTTAAGAAGGATATGTTGAACTTGTGCCTGACTTTGGTTATAATTCGTCCTCGTCTGGTATTCTTGTTATGATTAAGATGTAATTGAAGTATTTGATTCTGTTATTTATGATGCAGCCATTATAGATTACGGACTGTATCCTGGAACACTCCTGCGCCGTACCTCTACTACTTTCAAAAGGCTACAGTTGAAGTGACACGGGTTTTAAGGATGTTTCTATGGTTCTAATGACAGATCAACAAAATTCCTATATCATTAACAGGAGAAACACTCCGAAGAATCCTGCTACTCATCTCTGTGGCCTTTGAAAATAGATGTGGTGAGAGCAGAGGGTTACTTAATACAGCCCTAAGTGTTAGAAGAGATACATCGAGCTGTTACTAACTACATAACGATGATTTGTTCTCGTGCGGTCGTTCCGTTATAATTTAAGACATATAAGGACTATTGTGATTCATTCTTTTAAGTATGGGATGTGGAAGCGGAATGAGAGAGTGAAAGTGGAATGAGAGAGAGACTGGAAAATTCTCCTTGTAGAACCTGGATCTTGTTTTAACACGTGTCTTATCCAGCACCAAGAAAAGCTGATTTATTTTCCAGAGATGTAAATTACAGGTTTTTATTTTTAATGTGTATCTCCTTTCCCTTTTCTTTCACATCATTCACGACCTCATATTCTGTTCACATTCGAAGGTTTAACATCCACTAGAGGGATCTCACCTCGCCCTTCACCTCCGCGCCGTGTTGTTTGAGTTCCTGGTGGCATGACGTGGTTCATATTGGAAGTTGTTACAACTGGCAAGTCTCAGGTAATACTTGGTGTTGACTGCTGGACGAACTTACAGTAGGTGGACAGTTAAGGAGCGCCGATCTTGTAGTGGTGTTATTATCAGTACCATTGTTATTATTATTATTGTTAGATTTTATAGTTATTATGCTTTTTTATTGGTCTTGTTTTTGTTGTTCTTGACAGATCTATTTTCCTCAAGCCACAATCCTCATCTCCCGCACTTCTGATTATGCTTATTGTGTCCATAAACACCTTTCGTCCCCACTCCACGTCATCATTTATCATTTTCTCTTCATACGTGTATAACTTGAGCAATCCATATAACTCCTCTTCCAACCCCGTGTGGATCATCTTTTATCGAGCACATGTCCTACTTCCATCACGCCAACTACCAAATAATGATCGAAGAGTCTTCCACCTGCTTCTCCTAATGGTTTGAGTCTTTCTTTTACTGTGTATTTTGGCATGCAGCCCATACGCACATTTTTTTTTATCTATGGTCTCCACTTGCCCACATGTATTTATGGGTATATTAATTTGAATCGCGTATCTCTTCATATTAACCCACTTTCACCATACGTGTCCATATCGAGGGAAATACAAGAGTGATGATGTCTATGAACCGGGAAAGTGGAGGAAGCTGGGAATGGGGAGGTGGTGTCAATGAACTGAGTGGAGGAGGCTGGTCAAGTTCAGTTACCTCTCGTGGAAGGGAGAAAAACTAAAAATAAGAAAATACTCAAGCACTCCTTACGCACCAATTTCTCCTTCACTTCACTGCTTCCTGCTTGCGGATTAGAATCTCCACCAGTCACTCTTACTCCCTCCCCGAAGCTTCCTTGTTGATAGCCATAAATTCTTCTTCCTCTCCCTACATCCGTCACTCTGAGGGCCGTTTTCTCTCTACCTACCACTCGTGAGATTCATAAGCACCACTATCTATCTTCCTTTTTTATTATTATTATCATCCACACCTGCCTGGAGTTAAAAAAAAAAAAAAGTGATGTAGGGGTAGAAAGAAAGGGATGAAGGTGAAATATGAAATGTCTTCGAGAAACTGCTGATCAAGGAGTGAAATAAAGGGAAATAGTGTTACGCAGAGGAAGGAGAAGAGGCGGTGGGAGGAACGCAAGCGAGGGACGAAAAATAAAGGGAGGATAAAGTCAGTAAGATAGAACGTAAAAAGTCTCTCTCTCTCTCTCTCTCTCTCTCTCTCTCTCTCTCTCTCTCTCTCTCTCTCTCTCTCTCTCTCTCTCTCTCACCACACATTTAAGGCGTCAGTAGGAGTAAACAAAGCAAAACGTCCCTCTTAACCTTCCGCAACGCTGTTTAAAGAAAAGATGTATTTGTTGAAAGTGCCTCTTAAATCTTGCTTGTTGTGTGTGTGTGTGTGTGTGTGTGTGTGTGGAGTGGGTAGGGATTATTTTAAGAGTGTTCGCAGTATCTTGAGAGTCTGAGGTACCCCATAATATATAATTTGTACAGGGGCGAAAGCAGCGTGCGACTGTCGTTGAAAGTCATGACCCTTGAGAATATTCTAGTTGTTATCTTGTTTTCATTATTATTATTAGCTCTCCTCCTCCTCCTCCTCCTCCTCCTCCTCTCCCTATTACTACTACTACTACTACTACAATGATTCAATACAGTCGCCGTTGCTGCTGCTTTCTGTTCTATCTTTGGCTGTGCAAGAGCAGGCAGAGTTCAGGTTGTGCTTATGAGGAATATTTATAAGACGTGGGATGTATGACCCCATGCCAAAGACAATTACCAGGGTGACATTGACAGGAAGCGCAGCATATCAGAGCGTGGCAGAGCAGCATAACACAGGACAGCATCGGTTTAGTGCGCATATTGGAAAGAATTACGTTGCCTTGTAGTGTGACTGTCGCCAAACGTTACCGTAATTTAGATTCCGACTCAGAAAATAAGTTGTAGAAAATATTGTTGTGTGATGTTTGTCAAGAAAAGGGGTCCGTGTGTAGAGTGCGTGGTGAAGCAAGTGATTCGATGTTTCGTTTTATATAGGTTCGATTTTTCGCGTTTAGGCAGCGCCATTCCACTCTGCAGGCCACTCTGGTTAGGCTTTGTAACCATGCTGGTGTTATTTGTCCAGTAAGGCGTTAAGACTAGGAAGGTTTACTGTCCTCTGCACTTCAGAGTGAGCGCAGAAGTGAAAGATTCGTACAAATACACATTCAAGTTCAAGTTCAAACACAATATGTACAAGGTTATTATTAACATGGAAAGGTTTGACGGGAATAAAATCCTCGACATTTAATTGTTGAGTGTTTACAACGTGACCCCATAGCTCGTCTTTATTGGTTATTTTCATGTGATCAGGACCCAGCATCATACAGTAATCTGACTTTCCCTAAAACTTCTCATTGGACAGAATTGTGAGCATTACCAGTGTGCTGTTGTGCCACACGAGCAGGTAACTGAGTACAGAGAATTGCGTCACACAGGCTGACTGTCCCGTGTTGCCCTGCTTGCCAGTGTGCACGTCAATAGTGAAAACAGCGAGATTTTTTTTTTTCTGCCTTGCTTCGTTCTGCACAGTGTTGCCTGTGTTTTAATGTACGTTCGTTAAACACACACAAATGAGTTCCTGACACGTAAACAGTTTGCGCATTACAGCATTCCTTCATCATAACTAGAATGCTATAAACACTTCGCCTCGGTAAGCTTAAAGGCGGCACTGCAGCGAGCAAAGGAAGGCGTGGAGCAAGAGAGGAATTTAGATGCAAAGCCACGGATGCCACATAGACTAATGCAGAAAAAGAAAGTACGAGTTATCAGGACACACGTTAAAATCATGCCATTCAGGTACGGACTTTTTTGAAACCCACTTTAACTCTCGGCGCTCACGATGATGAAGTCAGAATCAAGATTACAGTGAAGTGCTGAATCTGAACCACTCGATAAGCGGAAAATGGTCACCACTGGCACGATTCGACCCCGGAACTCCTCCTCCATCACAGCTGCAGACGAACCGCTGGGCCATCGCCTCCCTCCATCATCACCACCTGCATGTTTTCCTTCATCCACCGCCTCGAACACCTTTCCGCTTACCACTGAACTGCTTTTTAATCTTTGAAAGTCTTTCATCGCCATGCCAAAATCTCTCTCTCTCTCTCTCTCTCTCTCTCTCTCTCTCTCTCTCTCTCTCTCTCTCTCTCTCTCTTTCAAATTTTTTTTTTGTTTATCAACGTCTTTTCAACAATAACAACAGTAGCAGCATCAAAACCACAACAACAACAATAATTTCAACTACCCCCTCTCTCTCTCAAATCTTATCTGCTCCTCCATCCCATACACACTCATACGCACACACACACACAGCCTCCCTGGCCCCATCAATGTCACACGCGGACCCGCCTTGGCAGCCTCGGTCAATGTTGCGGGTGAGTCACGTAGGAGAGGAACTGGGATGGAGATAGCAGGCAAGACGGCACTAGCTAGCAGTGGCAAGGGTATTTTCAGCCTGACACATTCCCTTCTAGGCGAGGCGGGTAGAGACGTGACTGTTGTGCTGCTGTCTGGTGCGGTGAGAGAAGGGGGAGAGAGAGAGAGAGAGAGAGGGACTGGCGGGCGGACTGGCGAGGCGAGTGTGAACCGCGAACAGAGAAGGGACTCTGGGACAGGGAGGAGCATAGAGAGCATAAAGCAAGGAAGAAAGGGAACAGACATACGAGCCAGGGAAGAATTCTTGGGAGTGTTTACTACTGGCTCTGCGTAAGGTGAGTTGGGCAAGAGAGAGAGAGAGAGAGAGAGAGTAGATATAAATTTCATTCCTATCAAGCTGTGACACATAAATAATACTGTTGTAGAAGTATGATAGCTTAGTTCATAAAATACTCACACACACACACACACACACACACACACACAGAGAGAGACAGGGTTTAAGTCTCTCCTTTCATCTGATATTCTTGAGGTAGGTTAAGGAAGACGTTTGTTCGCTGCACATCTGTTAGAGAGAGAGAGAGAGAGAGAGAGAGAGAGAGAGAGAGAGAGAGAGAGATTCTTTTAGTGATACTTAAAGTTGTGTTTCATCTTCATAAACGGCAAAGGCATTTCCATACCGATAATAAACACATGAAAAGTAATAATCATAATAGTGCTTGTATGAATTCTTGCAACCATTATTATTATTTCGCTATCGTCATCAATGCGATTATGATCAAAAAACGTATTAGTTATCATTGTTGTTACTGTCTTACTCTTCGTGTCCATGTATTCCTTCGATAGCTCAGTTGGTAGAGCGGTGGACTGTAGTTGGTTCATAAGAGCAGTAATCCATAGGTCACTGGTTCGAATCCGGTTCGAAGGATTCACTTTTTTTTTTAGAGGCTTTTGAGTGGCATAACAGTGGTACTTAAGTGGCATAAGAGGTATAGCAAGGATGACCTAAACACTGCTTTCTGAGTGTGTTTTTTTTTTAATTATATAGTGAATATACTGAATTTAGGTCCGGACTTAAGAAAAATACACTACTGCTACTACTACTACTACCATCACCACCATTTTTTTTATACTGCCACTCGTAGGAAACTTCTATACTGTACTATAATAACGGTGGCATATAGCATCAGCACCAACAGCAGCAACAATATTAACAGTAGCAGTAGTAGCAGTAGTAGTAGCTGGAGGACAAGGAAAAAGAGGAGGAGGAGGAGGAGGAGGAGGGGGATTAGGACTGCAATCTAGTATAGTCAACAAGAAGAGGAAAGAGGAAGAAAGGGTACGAAGGTGTTCATTATTATGACACATGAGAGAGAGAGAGAGAGAGAGAGAGAGAGAGCCACACCCACAACCTTATTCATCCATAACTCTTTGGCCTCTACGAAATGTCAGTCACCGCCTATCCTGTCCTACACAAAGAGAGGAGACATGATAACATTTTCCCGTGAAGTGGGACATCACAGGGCTGGACTGGAAATGAAAGTGAGGAAGCTGCTCGGTTTCAAATTCCGCGATGATTTTGTTGTAGTTTGTATTACCATTATTATTGTTGTTGTTATTGTTGTTCTTCTTGTTGGTCGTGATGGTGGTGGTGGTGGTGGTGTTACTATTATTATTGTAGTAATTTTGTTGTAGTTTGTATTGTTGTGATTATTATTGTTATTGTTGTTGTTGTTCTTGGTGGTGGTGGTGGTGGTGGTGGTGGTGGTGGTGGTGGTGATGGTGGTGTTATTGTTGCAAATTGAAGAGTGACAGACAAGGTGAGGTATGAAAAAGAAAATTGCTATTATTACCTCTACTACAAGGGGAGGGAGGAAGTTCCTGGCACGAGGGCAGGTTGGGGCATTCCCCCGAGTAAGGCGTGTCACCGGGGACGATCACTCAGGATATGCACATACAGGTGTGAACAGTGCACGCACATCAGCCAGATTTTCCAGCATAATTATTATTTATTCATTTACTTTTTTTAGAGAATGAATATATATACGTATATAATGCTCACACACACACACACACACACACACACACAGGGTTGGGTGGGTGCACCACTCACATCGTGCTCGCCGAGCCACGCCCTGGTTGTGCCGCCGAGCCGTGGGTGTCTTGCTGATTTGTTGAGCAACATTCTTCGTGCAGCAGAATTTGATTTAGAATTTTATTTAGGTAGTTGTTGATTCTGCGAGAGGCGGTGATGATGTGGCAGTCTTTCACAGAGAATTATGTGCATCTCCATAATGTTCCCTCTCCCGACTCTCCTTCACCTCCGCGACCTGACGTAGGTGACGACACCCTCGGGACGCATGCATCTGTGCCGGGCTCATAATGGCACTGCAGGGAGGCAGGGAGGCGGCCGTGACGCGTCGCGATTGCGGCAGGAATATTTTCCAGTCTGCTGGCGAGACTCAGACAATAGAGACTGACAGTGTTGTGACTCAGAACGATACTTTGGGGAGCCTTTATTCATCCGTGAACGTCTAGCTGGACAGAAGTTAATATATTTAAAAAAACTCATTCTAATTTTACATTTCTTTCACTCCCAATGGTGGAGGCAGATGGCCCCGGAGGATGGTATCATCCCCACCCGCAAATCCGGACCAGCCACAGTCCACCTGCTCGGCCGCGCACGGTGAGTATACCAGTACAACGAACAGAAGCTGAAGTGTGATGCTACAATGCTCTGAACATTATCTAGATATTCATCTCTTGATTTCTCAGTGTTTTAGTATCAATCAGTCATCCAATGAAACTATTTTATGCCTGTCTTTCTGTCAATACAAATATCTGTTAATCAAGTTATCAATCAGTCTATTTATATTGTATACATACGTCAGTGTTCTTTACTCTGCATTTTCAGGCGCGCGGTGGAGGCGGAGCCCCACGCCCTGGTCGGGGCAGCAGGCAGGACGGTGTGCGTCATCGCGGGGCTCAGGGGGGAGGGCAAGTCCAGTCTAGCGCGCACACTGCTGCAGGACGAGAAGTTCCAGGTGAGGCAGGCTGAGAGGGTTCGACAAGCCTACAAACATGTCAATAAAACACAGTGTAGATTGACAGATGCGCGAAGAGAAAGACTGATGTGATTTGTCAATGAAAACGGGACTAGTTTTCTGTTTTAAGAGGAAACAGACGAAAACATATAATAAGATAAAAATAAGATAAACAATTCAAAGTACAAGTATTTTCTCAAAATGGTATTTTGCCATTTATGTTACTATTCTTAAAGACAACAATTTATCTTTAAGTATAACACCTTGTTTAATTAAAGGATGTGGATTTTTTGGGGCAGTGAAAGGACATCAGTATAAAATGTTTGCATGTTTCCCGTATATAGTAGCTTCGGTAAAGAATGGAAACGGCCTAGCAGCAGCAGCAGCAGTAGTAGTAGTAGTAGTAGTAGTAGTAGTAGTAGTAGTAGTAGTAGTAATAGCGGCACCATCTCATGACAGGGTGTGTTCGTGCTGCCCGGACCTGTGTTGGACGAGATGGGCATCTGGGAGGCGATCAGCACACAAGTCTTTGAGAAAACACGACAAGGATTGACAGAAAGTGAGGACTGGATGGCGACCACTAGGACGCTAGTCATCATTGACGACTTCTTACCTCGGTGGGCTGACGAAGCACTGGTAGCCCTGAACCAGTGGAAGACAATGTCCCTGGTACTTTTCACAACCCCCTATCATGCAGTCAACACTCAAGAGGCATTGTCGACGGCGGGGATACAAAACGTAAAACAGCACCGCTTGGCCGCCCTAGATAAAGACAAGGTGCTGGACTCTGCCAAGAACCATTTGGTTGAAAATCACCTGCCCAAGCTTGCCACGTGGCTCACTGATAACTGGTGGTGGGCAGGTGCTGTGCTGCGCTACAAGGGACTAACTGAACCATTCTGCGCAGCCTGGAAATCTGGTTTGATTGAAACAGTCTCCACAGAAACGGGACTCTTATGGGCCATCACCGACTGCATGACGGAATCTCTGGAGAAAAATGGACTGCCGGAAAACGCACTGGAAAGATGGTGGACTGCCCTGGGTGGACTTTGCCGAAGAAGCCTCGAGACTGGCTATCCAATGAACGCCTCGGAGGTTGAGTATGAGGCGCGAAAGATTTTCCCAATAGGATCCAAGGGCGTCACTGCCAAACATTTGCTTCCTGCGCTGGGAGAGTCTGCCGGCTGCTGTGGCGTCAGGTGGCTGTCCCTTCCTCAACCTCTGATGGAGTTCCTTGCCGGCTTGAATGTCTTCCATCAAAACCTGGCTGGAGCTCCCATCAAGTCTCTCGTGAAACGGATTGTTGACGAGGATGCAGTGGTGGTCCATGTGGCGGGTCACCTGGCGCGGGCTGCTGAGCGCGGGACAACTCCACCAGAGAAACAATTGACAAGACTTTTTCGTAACCTAGTGCTTCACATGGACCGTGCCAAAGACAGGTTCAATTACACGCTGAGGATCCTGTCTGCATCGCATATTTATCCCGAACTGCTGAAGTACATAGTGAACGACGTTGATTTCACAAAGCTTTGGGAAATCAGCGATTCTGCAATGCGCTTTCGGCCACTTGAGGCATTGCTGGAGCACACTCGTCCCGTGAAGGCAGAGGTGACCGTCGCGAGAGGAGAGGCAGCACCTGAGATACCCCAGGTGGCGCGTCTGCTGGCTGAGCGCGGTATCTTCATGTTCCTTGCAGACATGAACCATCTCACTTTTGGGAACCCCGCAAACTCTGACTTGCTGATGCAGACGATTCAGAAGCACGGCACCAAGGGAGTGTTGCAGGACTTCATGGGGTGTCTGTCTTCTCGCTGTTTGAATGACCTTGGCAAACACATGACCACCCAGAATCTAGTATGTCTGCGAGTGCGTGTAACTGACACACAGTCCATGAAGGCCGCGTGCCTCACCCCAGAGGCACTTCCTTCCCTGATGTGGCTCGAAATTGATTTTGATCTCCCCTTTGATCAGCTGGTGAAGGTTCCAGTGCCCAAGGTCAACACGCCACTCATGGACGTCACTTTCAGGGGTTTGACAGACGACGACATGGTGCGTTTGGTGGCCTTTCTGGCTCTGATCCGAAAACGCTACTCCGGCATCCACCTCATGCAGTCTGAGTTAAGCCCACAAGGGGTCCGGACATTTATCAAGGGTCTCTTCTCAAAACTCATGAAGACCTCGGCCCACCCGGACGCCATCAATAGCTACCGGGCATGGCGCTATCCGATCGTTGGGCAGTCACTTCAGACCGACCTTTCTGATGAGAAGGCAAGACACTTGATAGGTCACGACGATCGCCCGCAGTACAACGACAACGAGGTGGAGGCTGTGGGCGTTGTGGCAGAGAGGACGGAGGTGCTGACCCTGGCCACCTTTCTCGGGGTATTGGAGGACCCTGTCTGCTTCCGTTATGAATGTGCGAACTTCAGAGTGGTGAAGAGTGTGGACGGAAAGGTGGAGACTAAGGAGGTGGCGAGTTACATAGGCTAGATAGTGTAGGTAAGAATGATGTACTTTGAAGGTGGCGATGTTTGTTTGGCAGCTGGAATACTAAGGACGCAGTGGCACATCGAAGGGTTGGTAATGATTAGTGGATGTGATGGTGCGCTAAGGAGATGACGGTACAGTAACAAGGTGATATGATAATTGCATGATATTAGCGGGGAAGTAGTGGTCTTGAAAAGTTAGAGTCTGTGGATGTACTGATCGAGGAATTAAGTGATGTATGATGCCTTTAGTTGTGCTCAAAGTTGTGGGTGTATGCTAAAGTGATGTTGGTGTACCTGGGGATGCATGATGTTGTAGGGAGAGGATGTTGTACTGCTAGAGACTATGAAGTTACCGTGACGAAGAAGGGAATCGTAGTGTGTGAGTAAGTACCGTGCAGATATATAGAAAGCGGACAATTTGTAGTATAAAGTAAATAACTCTTGTACTTTAGAGAGATGGCAGTGTATTGATCATTATGACTGGTCACACAGCAAAGGGAAAAAAAGTCTGCTAATCATATTGACACTGCTACTCGTGAATATTTCGTCAGATCGCATGGCCACTATATAGAGACTGTAGTTTTGAACGTGCAAGACGCTTCATGAGCGACTTAGGACCATATTATGAAATACTGCGTCGCCACCTCCATTACAAAGGCTCGAATTGAAGTTACACGGGTTTTTAATGATGTTTTTATGGTTCTAGTGACAGATTAACAAGATTTGCTACATTACTGACAGGAGAAACACCCTTGAAGACCCGGGTAATCATCTCTGTGGCCTTGGTCGTGGTGAGACAGCAGTGTTTCTGAATACAGCCAGCGCGCCGAGCTCACTTGACTAATGCCTGTAGCCGCGTCACTGTGCTGGGAGTTGCATTAGGCATTCATGTATGCACGCTGATTTAAACAGGAGCACTAACTCGCGCAGCCAATAAGAGTGTGATATTTAAGACTGCCGATGCGCGGTGCCTGCGAAGTGTCAAGTGTGTGGCTAAAAGCAGCTTATGCCGCCGCGCAGGAGATGCGTGATTGGTAGATCTAGGTTTTGATAACAAACGTGATAATTTTGTATACGGCGAAAAATGTGCACATTGCTGAATATTTTTGTTACGTGTTTTGTATGACCAGAATAAATGTTTTTAATTCAGTCTTCATATATTTTTTTTTCTTTTAATTTCTTGATATGTTACTGTTTTACACTCGATAGAAATTATATGAAATCAAGAGGAGGATTTTATATTTGTGTATTATCAGTAAGTATTTACCTTTCGAAATGTCGTGATGCTGCTGCTCTCCGTGAACCTTCACTCTAGACAGGAGTCTATGAAACACGCTGTTAACTAAGATAAATAAGGAATGAGGCATAAACGCTGTTTCGATCAGGTAAATTACAATGATTTTCAGTACATGGCATTCAAGGAAGCGCTGGAATATCGAACAGCTTTTAAAGTTCTTTCCAGCAAAACTATTCGGTATCCTCAACCAAAGGTACAAAGGAGTGTTCCACATTGTGCCGCAGTAGATCAACGAAGACAGGAAGGAAGCTGACGAAGGGTTCCTCAGCAAGACGAAACATGAGCTTTTTACTGTAACTAGGGAATATTGACAGATGCTCAACTAGTTGGGTGCCTTTTCTGTGATTAAGGGTGGCTTGTCCACCTCATCTGCGAGGCATCACTGTAGAGAGTGCAACCAACGTCCTGCTGCAGGCGTTTTCTTTGTTTCCATTAGATGCAGGATTGCCCGCTGCTCACGCAGTGCGTTATCACACACACACGTCATATAGTTGCTCTACAATTGTTATTTATTGATCTTGTCTTATATATCGTCCTTAGTTGATACATCAATATTATGTTGTTATTGTTGCCCACTGGCGGTAAATATAGTTATGGGAACAACACAAAAAATATCCATCTTCAGCAGTTATTTTACAACGAATGTCCAACTAACTCACTTACTAACGACCTTTTTAATGGCCGTAGCCAAGGAAACTGCCTTACGGAATGTACAAGTGTGTTGGTATATATATATATATATATATATATATATATATATATATATATATATATATATATATATATATATATATATATATATATATATATATATATATATATCATTTACTTGGATTGCTCCCGCGTTCCATTATGACGTGACGAGACGTTTCGAATGCGGCGACTCCGGCCGTGACGAACCAATCGCTGCTAGCTCGCTCTACCGTTAGGCTGAGTAATGCGGAGGCTCTGGGTTAGCGCTAACACGGTCACGTATTCGCTCCTTGCAATACGCAATTAGTGCTTTCCAAGGATAACCGATTCCCAAGTGACTCCATAACAACGTCAGAGGCTCTGCACATGGAGAGATGGCTGTCAAAAGAGGTAAGAGACCTTTTCAGTTTCAAAGCTGTAGTTTCTTGTTATCGGGCCGTGACTCCGCTTGCTTAGTGTTAGACTTGTATCATTGTAGCCTAGATCAAAATCAAGGTATATCAGTATATGATTACCTGGAGATCCATGAGGTTCATGAGGGTGTGTGTGTGTACATTGATTCCAAGTAGGTGCATGAGGAATACTTGACCACAGGCCAGTGCCTAGCCCACCCCCAAGCTAGCTGATTCGCGCTCAAAGTAAAATATGAGATGTGATTGGTTGCAAATGGATTGATACAAATCAAACAATCATTGACATTGACTTGCTGCAGCGTCCTGTTGGTGTAACGTGTGAAACATTTCAACTAATCGTTAGCAACACATCTTGTCCGGTGTTATTTTCGGGAAGATAAATCAGATTAACTATAATTCGTTATCCATTTTTTCTCCGTCGCTTATTATTGCTTATTTTAATGACAAAAAAGCAGTGAGTACTCGATTCCATGTGCTCTTCACCGCACTGCATTGGTGCCACGCTCTGCACTAACGCTGTACTGCCTAACAGGGCTCAACAAAACGAAAGCTGTCCGACTGTTTCTTGTCCTTTCAAGAAAGAAAAAAAAGCTTCGAAGTTTACGTGTCATGATAGCGAGACGTGAGACGTATCAAATAGTGATTTCGCAACGCTCCATTCGTTGCCAGCCTACCATGCTGTTAGGCTGCGTGTTGGCAGAGACTGTATAGGCTACAAATACAAGTGTGAACGTAAACCGCTGTTGTAATACGTAATCTAGCCACCAAGTTACAAGTTGATATCAATAAAGGGTCTACACTTGGAAATCTAATCGTCAGTAAAGGCAAGAAACCTCTAAGCATTAACTCTCGCTATGATAAAGTGCCACAATTTGATGGACCTCTTGAGCCATAAGTAATATCAGTAATAATGAGTAATAATTCATGTTGTTTTATAGAAAATGTTTAGGTTAAAGAAAAAAAAAACATGCAGAAAGTTTCCCTTTTCTTACTATTCATCCCACAGTTTGATGGACATCTTGAGCCGTTAGTAATATCAGTAATATTCATTGTTTTATTGAAAATAGGTTAAAGAAAGAGAAAACGTGCAGAAAATTTTCCTTTTATTACTATTCTTCCCAGTTTCAGCCAGGCCGTCATGTAGTACACAAATGTTATAGTGAGCTTCTAATGTAAAGGTTTTGATTCTATAACAAGATTTATAGCTGTGTAACATTCTTTATTTGAAACAATTCCATTTAGCTCTCTGAACATACACGGTATCTTAGATGATATTGGTTCAATTCTGACTTTATAGATTAATTCTCTCTCTCTCTCTCTCTCTCTCTCTCTCTCTCTTCCACTACTCTATATTTTGTATGACTGTGCAAGCCTCATTTGAATTTGTGTATCGGCACGTTACAAAGAACTTGGTGTACTGGTGTTGTGAGTGTTCAAGCAGTATGGTAAATGCAACAATAAATTCTGTGCTGAGATGTGTGTTGTGCATGTGTTCAAGCGTTACCATTGCTTTTGGCTAATCATATCTCGAATAATTTTACAATGGAACCTTTAGGAAACACCTTTCAAACACCAAATATCAATACAAATTGAACATTTCAACTTGTTAATAAGTTAATAAGATCTGATAATTTCATTTTTACTAGCAATGCTATAGCTAAATTGAAAGGCTTCATTCATGTACAAATTTTAATAACTCAAAGAAATTAATTATTTATATTATTTTCCAATTTTAAAAACTAAGCTGCAGGCATATGACTGAAAAGTTAGGTCTTGCACCGCATCTCAAAATAACTAACATTCACTTAGTTAGGTTAATTATGGAAGTATAATACTATTTTCCTTAAACATCCACATCTATGTATCTATAATCTGATGCCCCTCCTACAGACTCTTCCCCAGGAGGGTGGCCTGTTCTTCCATAACATTCATAATAGCACAATTAGAAACATAACTTTACTACTGCATTTCATATTTATGTTGTAAATACGCAACATACATTTCAAGCACATTGATACTTATCAGTTATTCTAGATAATGTTGGCTTTCATTTCCCCCATCAGGAAGACATTCCCATGGATTCCATTATTTTTCTCCGAGTCCATCACAGGTACTAGAAATAAATGTTCTCCCTTTAATTAAGTATTGATAGTCATCAGTCAGAACATAAGTATATCCATGTAACATTAATGGACAACATTGTTTACTTTAGTCAGTGGACATGAAAAATGGAGTCACTAATTTGATGTGCCCAAGTTACATACAACTAATGTTGGCTTTACCCTTTTCAGAAAACATGGAAAACCCAGATTCCCATGAAGAAACAAGAGGATAATGAGTGTGCTTTCATCAAGCTGGACAGGTGTGAGTATTGCATTGATTTGTTAAGGAATCACTTTTTCACTAAAGCCTTTCACAGCAAAATCATTTTTGAGATGCAGAGATACAGGAATTTGACTTTGTCATCAGTAATGGCAGTCATGTCAAGAATGCCAGAAAATTTCAACATTTTCTCATAACTCATAAGACTTCTAGTTCTGAATTTTATTCAAGTAGATCTAGAAGCCACACCTGTTTCTCCTCCTCTTGCTGCATGGCATCTGATTGGTTACTTATGATGCTCTTGTTTCTCCCTAAAATATATATATAAGACTTTCCATTCACATTACCAATTTCCCTTACCCTAAGCCAATCTTCAAAGATGTTAATATGGAGAAAATATCAGCATTTACCTTTTGGAAAAATTGTGGAAACCAAAAACATTTACATAAACACACATGACTGTAGACAGGTCACATCTCCAGTGATGGAGTTGAATGTCACACAGATGTGTTTATGTAAATAAGCAGTTGAAAGCAGGTAAGGTAAAAGTTAATCAAATAAACCACATTTTTCCATGTACTCATTACTTGCATTAGTGACAAACTAATCAGGACTCCAAAACCTCAGTTTGACAACCATTGCCCTACAATAACAATCAAACAATCATTTCCCTGCAATTAGGAGAAATTCTTCACAGGTAATCAAATAGAAAACTTTCAGCTTTATATTCTTGACAGCTTTATATTCTTGATTTTGGATGAAAGATTTTCACCCTCAGCCTGTGGAAACTTTTACACAAATATGTAAAACCATTATGCTGCATAAGGATACATAGTGATACATAGTAGGTATATTGATAGCAGAGTAAGCTTGCAATATCCTGCAGCAACAGCTCTTTATTCTATCACAGGTTTACAGGATTTACATGAGTATTCATTGGAATTAATGTGTAAAATACTTTAAATTTGAGATTACATAGATTAATTACTTTATGGTATTGTCATATATTGCAGTAGCAGTGGTACTAGTATTGAGGTACTTTGCATAACAGATAATTTTATAATGAGAGGTTCAAATGGATGGATTTCGTCACTGATACAGAAGATGCTTTATATTTTCAGTAGAGGAAGCTAATAAAATACCACATGGTAATGTTTACATCCTACACAAGTGTACAGATCACATGACAACAGGAAGCAATCTATCACCTTGTCTCTAGACAGTTGTGAGTGTAAGGCATTCCATAAATTTGCAGTAGTGTTACACATAAAGCTTGAAATGTTTTACTTTTCCAAATACTATACACTCACAGATGTAACACTGATCAACAGCCAACATACCAAACTCTATCTTACGTTACAAAATGTTTCCTAGCATTGGAAGAGTATATGTGTAAGATTTTATTCTATATATCTTTAATATTTATTTATAAGAAATAATTATGATTATATTTTTGTCATGGTATCAAGAAATATATATATTGCTGGTGTATGAGTAGACTAAAAAGGAAAGAAAGCATTTCAACTCATCTCAAAGTAACACATATATATACACAGACTGCTAGGCTGACAATTTAATACTGATATATATATATATATATATATATATATATATATATATATATATATATATATATATATATATATATATATATATATATATATATATATACTTATTTAGGAATTTGATAGAACTTAGGAAGAAATTTAGTACAAAATTTTTAAATGATTATCTACATTGAGGCACTTTTAAAACTATTGGTACTGTTGCAGGCAGTTAGGTACAGCATGGTGCACTTACCATAACTAAAGACACTCAAATGTCACACACTGCACTACACATACTAACTATATAAAAATAAATTTTAAGTAATATAATTTCAAACACACACACAAACACATGAAATAAATAAATTATATAAAGTTTAACATGGTTCTTATAAATTGAACAGCTAATATCAGCAAGACTTTTTACTGTTAGGTTCAGGGAAGGACTGTGACAAGTATGATCACAATATCCTACTTGGATGTGTTGGAGGGACTAGTTGTTATACAGACAGTTCTGCAGTTAAAGTTTGCTGCATTGAATTACAGCATTATTTCAGTGAACAACAAAGGTAACAATGAGAAAATTAAGTTAAGAAATGCCATAGTGTTTTAGAAAAATTGAAATAAGATCTACATTTAAATTAATGGTAGGAAATAAAAACTATTAAAGCTTAGTGTCTTTAATACAGTTATGGATTGATTTTGCAGCTGAGATACAACTGCCTTTCTGAAGTAGCATTTTAGTTGCAAATTTCAAAGAAATTTTCATACAAGGAGAAACTGAGTGAATTAAAGCCGTCAACATGAGCAAAAATAAAGAATAGGGAGAAAGTTAAGGTCTGCAAAGAGAAAGACCATCATCCTTGCTGATATTGAGAAGTGTACCTTTGACATGGAAGTAGTGCAAGCAAGGAACATTTATGATAATGAAAATGAGGAGAATAAAAGGAAATATGAAGACACGACAAACATGACTTAAATCTTTCATATTACACACACACACACACACACACACACTAGAAGAGATTCAAAGAAAAGATCTTAGGATGAGTATTAAGGAAGATTAATTTAAAAGTACAGAAAAATAAGGAAGATTAATTTAAAAGTACAGAAAAATAAATAAGTAAATACTAAATGAGCAGGAACAGAATGTCACTGACTAGACTACTGAGTACACACCCAGGAATTGCAGTTCTAATTTCACTATAGCCAGAATAAGAAATGAGGTCTAGATAATAAATAATACCTAAATAAACAAAATTGACTAGAGCTCTGGATTGCTCTCATGCATCACAGATTTTGTTAAACTTAATACTTTGGCTACCTCCATTTTGTGAGGCTTTGTCAGTCTGGTATATAGAAATTAATATGTTCATATATTTAAAGCTATGTTGCATGGAATAATTCTATTTCATTATATATCATCACTTTTGATTCAGTGTTAACATTTTAATATTGTAATTTCTTTACTGATTCTTTATGAAAAATTTGCTTGAATTTCCTATTTACGAGCATAATAAGGCCTTGCTCAAAAGAGTACTGGCAGAGTATAAAAAAAAAATTTTGCTCATTTATGTTACATTTAAATTCTTATCCATAATAGTTCTGGAATGTCCATTAAGAAAATAAATAAATAAAAACCTGCAGGCACACACATTCACATACACAGAAAATGCTGTGAATATAAACAGTAAGTTGCAGAATGTAGCTGCAAAGATAATTGTCCCAGGCATCAGAACACAGATTGGAAAACACACAAAAAGTTAGTCATATTAGAAAGAAGGGAAGAGACTTGTTCATAATATTCAAAATAATCAAGCAGCCTCTATGAAGAGATGCTACATGAAATGCACTTGAGCAAAACAGCTGACTATGCTATGCACAGAAAGTAAGAAGCTTGGAAGCAAGAAGGGACAATGTTAACATGGTAGAAGCACAATGCCTCCTGAGCAGTTTTTTTTTTTTAAATAACTCAAGATAATCAGAATGTTTGTATTTCTGTTGATTTCTTATATCAATTCTTGACCATTTCTCACTGAATGGTGATGGTTTTACTTTCAAATTTTACCACATTGCTGTTACAGACAGACTCCACACTACTATTTGAAAATATGACAGGATACTTTTAAGGCATGACAAGGGGCCATGATTATTATATTTATTATTAAATGCACTTGGTCTGTCAGTCATCAAAGTTCTATCTAACCTGAAAGCGCTCAAATTTGGGATTAAAGTCAGTGCTATTTGGTTGCAAAGCTATATGTGAAACCAACAAATTCTCAAAATTCTAATTGTCAATAGTTAAAGGGAAAAAAACTACAACTGGATCCCAAGTACTGTGTCTTGTCCTTCATCAGGAAATGCAACTGTGTGACATGTGGAATGGAGGGGTGGTGGGATGAAGTCAAAGCAAGGCATTGGACAGATTCCAGGCCGTGACATCATAGCTGCCATCATACTTTGAAGTTTGATGAATGGATTTGCTCACTCAGGGATAATAAATGTCAGACAAGGCAAATATTATGCAACCTTCACAGTACTGTTTAAAAATTATACATAAATGCCAAGCAACAATTAGTCTGTATCAAACTGTCTGTTGGCATTGTGGCAAATACATTGTCCTTCATTAAATTAAGCTCTGTATTTTGTGATATAATTATTGCTTCAGTGATATACTCAAGATGTTTGTTTGTCAGGGTCATTTGTTAACTATAAACACTTTTTTAAAAATGTTCAAGATGTTTGTTTGTCAGGGTCATTTGTTAACTATAAACACTTTTTTAAAAATGTTTTTGTGTAAGTGTGATAAGCACACCCACATGGTCACAACAGACACACACTACTTGGGGCCAAGATATTAAAGGAAGAGATATTGTGCGCCCAGCAAGGACATGCCTGAACTGAGGTTATAATGTCTTCTTGTGAGGTGGTGTGCAGTTGAATATAATTTTTGTCCTAAGCAATTTATGCAGTATTATTGTCGACAGGTGATTATTAGTGAAAAATGCTTTAATGAAGAAAATCTTTCAAAATACATATGGAATGGATTAGAAGATAGTGTAGACAAGAGCTTATTGTATGAAAGTAAATATGTATGACAGTGAGCTAGGCTCAAACCCTGTATATGTAAACTAAAGTGCACACCTACACATGTTTACGTACACACACACACACACACACACACATAAATTAACTGAGATTTAAAGGCAAGAAACTCATAATTTCTGTGGCAGCACACACTATGAGGCATGTAATGTAACCTTGATCCTAATTCTTATCCTGGGTATTAAGCCTGCGGTGAGTTATTCAATATTTTCCTATTTAGAGAGAAGCTCATTGGAGTTCCTGAAGTGTTCAGTTGTTGATCATTCTTTGAGGGGTGCAGGTGGGCAGCTGGGTTGGCTGAGTCACCTGCATGTCCTGTGGCCAAAATCTGAACCCCATGCCATTCTTGGTCATCAGGTCCAGAGACCACAACATCCAGCTGCATGTCTGTAATAAAGACAATTGTAAAATGTTTGCATATCACTCCAGGTATTCGTAGATTATGTACATTTATGTCCTGGTTTAACAATTATAATGCAAGTGAAGTCATATTTCATACATACTTGCATCTCTTTTCTTATTCTGTATATCCAGAAAATTAATGTTTGGAATTTTTACACACAAGGGAACTTTTGGACATAATATATATTGAGTTTATGTATTTAAAATACTTCCTTTAGTTACCACATTATAAAACTGACTGAAATGCACATACCACATTATAAAACTGACTGAAATGCACAGACTGAAATGCACATACCACATTATAAAACTGACTGAAATGCACAGACTGAAATGCACATACCACATTATAAAACTGACTGTGCATTACAATGTACCAAAAGCTTTTACATAGATTATTTTAGTTAAGTGTTATAGATGTCTATTCCTCTATTTATCTACATCTATCCCATCTGTCTCCTACACCTTATATTTTATCTAACCCCATACCAAAAATACCTTCTTATATACTTTATTCTATTTACAGAGAATGGAAAACCTACAGCATTCAACAGCAGGCGTGACGTGAGCTTTATAATGCAAGAACAACATGGAAAATGTTAAGAAGTCACTATGCATAGTTACATTGAAACTGACCTTAGAGAGGCCGTGGCATGAAGCAGCCTTTGAGTAAGTTCCCTTGAGTGTCTTCTACAACAACCTCAATGTGGGTGTCAGAAGGCCAGTGGGGGACCTGAGCCCATGGCAGATGGAACACTGGAGGCGGAGGTCTGGTGACAAACTCCCAGTGGTGGAAGGCCATGGTGTGGAGGTCTCGGAGTTCAATAATTCGAATCCCTGGAGTGCTGCACACTACAGATCTGCAAGCAGGCAAATATAAAAACATTTGTGGCAGGGAGAAACTTTGTGGTTAGATAACTCAGTGAGATATATATTTGTCACAAGAATGAACTGCTTAACCTTATCTAAATCTAGATTAATATACAAAGATGACTTACCCCTTCAGTTCTGGGACCTCCCCATCAGTCACAGTATTGAGCCATCTGCAATATAGTGTTTTATTACCACCTGCATCACCCATCTCTCATATGGCACTTATTGACTTTTATAATCTTTTCAGTGAGAAGTGTGCTGCTACCTGTGGGCACCATGTCATCAAATGTCCATGTGCAGTCTCCAGCAATAATGGTGTGACAACCATACGAGCAGGTGACCAACAGATTGGCATATGTGGTATCATCACACCCCAGTTTCAACCCTCCCTTCTCGTTCCCAGTCATCATTCACCTACCTTCCACTCTCCCTAGTAGTCTGTGTGAATGAATGAATGAGAACAAGGGAGGTACAGTTGAAACTGGATTGTGGTGGTGCCACATACACCAATCTGCTGGTCCAACTGTTTGCACCATTATTGCTGGAGACAATACCATCAAGCACTGTCCAGCACCACCACCCCAATCATACCCAACACAAGTACTGCATCACCCAAGCATCCCACCAAGTACATACTGCAACCAAGCAATGTATTATCCAAGTACCACACCAAATAAATACTGCATCATTCAAGTATCCCACCAAGTACTGCATGACTGAAGTACCCGACTGTGCACCCGATCAAGTACTGCACCACCCATGGCTTGTGATTCTCTCAAGACAGCATCACTATCTAGTACATTAATACTGTTATTCCTGTTTCTGTTACTAATATTATTATTAAAATCATGTTTAATGGATTATCTATGCTGGAATAGATAATAATCAATAGTCATAATACCTAGCCCCAAAAAAGTTTACACACTCCTCTCTCTCTCTCTCTCTCTCTCTCTCTCTCTCTCTCTCTCTCTCTCTCTCTTACAAACCACAGTCACTCACCACAGCCTATCATGTAAACATGCAGTCAGTGCCTCCCATACACACTCCAGAAGAATAAATTCTTGGGAAATTCACCGAAATTCTGTAAAACAATGGTCAATAAATTTGTACAACCAATATATCTATTTATATAAATAAAAAAGCATGATGAAATTCTTTTTAAGAGACTATGGGACTCACTTGTGGAAGGCGAGCAGGAGTGCACTGGATCTTGCCCAAAAGGCTCGGCATTTGCTGCCATCGTCTTGGTTTCTATTGTTGTTGAGCAAACTATTGGCTATGTTAGGGGATGGAGCACTCAGGAGGGAACGAGTGCATGTTGACTTCTGGGTGGGTGAAGACAGTTCTGTCTCTTCAATGGTAAGAGGTGATGCTGAGCCAGAGTTTGCATTAAAAACTTTGCCGGGGTATTTCCGTGTGAACACAGGAGGACTGTACACTCCACTGGATGCCAAGGGTTCCTTTGGTGGTGCTACAGTGATGTTGATGTTGTCTAGAGGGATTTTGCGGACAAAGTCAGTTGTAAAGGTGATGGATTCCTTGATGAGAGAACTTGACATGGACTGTCTCATTACAGAACTGCAAAAAGAAAGTACAGCATTAGGTTTCTGTCTAAAATTGAGAAAAATTTAATTAACAAGATGTGATCCATTAAAGCATGAACTCCCTTTTTTGTCTGTCAGGGGCTCTTGGGATATCCTAGTCACACACAGCAGCTACATTAGAGAAGTACGGTATCCCTGGTAAAGGCAACAAAGAAGGTGCACCAAGGAGACTGGGAACTCTGTCTTCTGCATTCTTGTTTCTACAATGAGATGAGACTGATGTCTAAACTTAACAAGAGCCTCAACCTGTTACATAAATAAATATTGAAAGTTACGCTGTGCAATTGTGGTCCATATTACAGGAAGAATGTAGATCTGTAAGCATTAGTACAAATGAGTAAAAAGATACAAGGGATGAGAAGTATTCCTTATGAATGAAAACCGAGAGAGAAAAATAATAATGCTCAGAATATAATCTGCCATGAGTAACATCTTTATCTTACCTATGGTGGGGAGACTGAGGAAGATAGTCAGAGGTAAGTTTACTGGTGGTGAAAAAGATGTGCAGATCCTCAAAGCCACGCGCCATAATACCATGTGGGGTGTGGCCCAGGTCCAGGGTGTGGGCCAGCTCGTGCATCACAGAGCCCAGGTGTGTGCCATAACACGCTCCCCAGGTGCCCCTGTTGGCATACAAAATAAACATTATATTACCATGGACGATTATAATCTATAATTAAAAAACTGTCAAGGCACTTATGACAAACCAAAATGTATTTCCCACTGATGATATGAAATAACCATTTGTCACTCATGGTGTGATGAAGCTGATCTGTTCAGATATTCCTGCATTTACTCTGACATTGGAGAGAGAGAGAGAGAGAGAGAGAGAGAGAGAGAGAGAGAGAGAGAGAGAGAGAGAGAGAGAGAGAGAGAGAGTTTTAGATAAATGGTTAGTGTGACTAAGTGCAAGCAAGAGGACGGATGGTGTACTTGTGCATGCCAAGTATGGACACTAAATTATCAACAAAATCATGAAAGTGACTGAAAATGTCTGGGAGATTCAATACATCATCGGATTTAGAAGTAAACTTGTATTCACACAGCTCAAAAAACAGTTCCATGGAAATAAAAAGGAAAAAAAGGTAGGTCTCTTGCCTTGGAAATGATTTTAAAAGATGGTTTAGTGAGTTATGAAAATGTTAAGAGAGGATGAGTGGCTAACATAGGTAATATGAAGTCATACAGTGATTCCACGACTACAGTGAGAACACGTGGCCAGGAAATTATGGAGTTTCATAATTTTATCATATGAATTGGTGCCATGCCCTTTGGGAAGAAACTTCCTACATATATAAATGACCTAGGATGGGACTGTTCTGGGCAATATTGTCCTGGGAGACTGTCTTTCAAACTGCTAGAATTATTTCAGGTTACATGAATTACAAGGGTAAGTTATAACATGCAGTGTGGTTAGCTTTTAGTCCTTACCCATAGTGCTCATCAGTATTATGTTCCTATATCAATACTGGATTAGCAAACATACAAGGGGTGCATTCTCCCATCTCTTGAATACCTTTATATACCAATGACAAACATTACTGGTAAGGCAGGGCTGGTCTGGTGCAGTCAGTGCTGTGCCTGTCTGCCCCAGAAGCAGTTATATCTTCCTAGAATTTATAGAAAACCATATTTACTTACTTTAGTAACAACACTTTAGCAGTATATTCTCAAGGAACATTTTGCTTGTATAAAAAATGAACAGATACTTCCATGTACCAAAATTATTGATTACTGGAATTTAAAGCATTGGAATTTTGTCCATCTCAAACCTGACTGGAACAAAGACATATTTTAAAACTACCATATTCAAACCCATGCTTGATAAGCAATCTATTCTCAAGCCGTGCTACTGGAGTAGACCGAACAATGTCCTGTACCTTTCACACAAGTAACCTGTAACATCATGGCTACACTACTTCTTGAATGAATGAAATCATTCAACTGCCTGCATGTTAAAAGAGCAAAGACAACACATACAAATATTTGACCTCTTTCTTACCTTCCTCCACTGAAGTCCATCAGCTTTGTGGTATCAATAGATGAAGTACTCCTCATGGAATTAATTACTTCGTCCACTTGAGAGGCCCAGGAGTATAGAGCACCTGTGCCCACCAGTGCCAGTCCTCCACCACCCAGAGAGACGTGACCTTTGGTATGGGCCATGATCTCAGTCTCTGTCTTAAGTGTGTGCTTGTCTGGGTTCATGAATCTTGTCCCACCAAAGAATGCAACATATTTGCAGTTTTTATCAGCCAGGTGAGATGAAAGGATGTGCAGGGCAGCAGTCTCCCAGAGGCGCTCTTCAGTAAATTTATGTGATTCGAGGAGTGTAACAGGAAGTTCTACAACATGAACTATAGGATTGCCATTCGTGTCCAGCTCAAAACGAAATGTTCGCCGGCCCAAGCCCTCAGCAGCAAGAGTCTCGGCTACAAATGCTTGCAGTGTCAAGACTCCTGTTTGAATTTTTCTAACTGCAGCATTTGGTGAGCAGTCCATGTCCTTCGGTCCTTGAAACTTGTCTTCATTCATGCATGTGATGTAAACCAATCGGATATACCTGGGAATGTCTACAGGTTTGTGAATTATGTGTACTGTGGTTTCTTCTGTTCCACAAATGATTCTCAGATCATTCTTGCCCTCGACAAGTGGGATCAGTGCATTGAATCCTCCATGGTATATTTTCCAAATAGTCCCATTTCTGGTGTGGTCACTCTGGTTGTGTATGGCAGCACATGTTGACTCCTTCTGGGCCCCTGTGACCCGGAGCAGACACAGTTGGTGAGGGACAACTTCCCCATCTCGTAGATTTGTGACCTCAAGCATCTTGTGACTGAAACAATGAGAAACATATGAATATTTTACAAACCAATATTTATTCAATTTCTATTGCTTGTGACCTGTGTGTCATTCAATGTCCCCTGTGGTCACACTTTGTTAAGTGTCCCCCATGCTGTGTGACCTGATAGCCAGCCGCTGATCCAACGCCCAGTCCCTGATCCGACACCTAGTCCCTGACCCAACACCTGGTCCCTGACCCAACAACTGGTCCCTAACCTGACGCCTGGTCCCTGACCTGACGACCAGATCTGGAGAAAGAGAGGCTGGTGGAGCCTATGTGAGATGTCTGCTGTGTACCTGAGAGCCGACCTGAGGAAGGACTGCGTGAGGAAGATGTCTTGTGGCAGTGAGAACCAGCTGTTGGGAAGTGCAGCTGAAGAGGGCCTCTTCACAGCATCTTTGTAGCCTACACATTGTGCTGCCAGTTGTGAGTTGTAAGTTGTGCCTTGTGAGTCAAGTTGTACTTCCTTCATGTGTGTTGTGCATGGACGTCCAAGTGACTTTGTGCTCTGGGTGTGTGTGGGCAGTGTGCGCCATGCACTTGTAATTCTGTGCTCTGCCTGGTGTGAGTTTTAGTGCCTGTAGTGTCCTGTGTGTCATGAGATAACAGTGCCCTGTTCTATAGTTATGAAATATACACCTGTGTTGTGCATGTAGTCTTTACATGTCCTTCTTGCTTCACACTCCACTACTATGCCGATCCCTGTAAGTTGCGTCCACCTGCATTGCAGCTCCTGGTGAGAGAGTGAGTGCTGTCCTGACTTCTCTGTATGAGTTGCAGCCTTCTTGGGTACAAGTGTTACTCATGGCTGGCTGGTTGTGGGCGGTGATGTAAGTAGTGGGTGCCGCAACAATATTACAAAACTGGATTATCCTCACTGAAGAAGTGAGATGAAGCAAGGCATGTGTGGGTCGGCACAGGTGGGTTGGCACGGATGAGTCAGCACGGGTGGGTCGGCACAAGTGGGTCGGCCAATCACTGCAGGCTAACGTCTAACATTTTCTCACCTTTTAGGTCCAAGACGATACTTAAAAGATGAAACTATTCTTTCTCATAAGTTTTTATGTAAAGCAAATTATCATGAAAATTTCTATCAGGTGAATTGCTTGTTAAGGAAAAGTCTATTCCCCCACACTTAATACACACACGATTTTGTTGATAAACAGTTATCATATTACCTAAAGCCATCAAAATCTACTAGGAAAAAGTCCTGAAATTAGTGTGGGATGCAGTTTACCCCAAAAAATATTACTGACAATTCTCAAAAATTTTTGCCCATGACAAAACTGAAACAGGTGACAAATACAGTCCCTCCCTGATACAAACAATGAAAACAAACAATTATAACAACAAATACGCTGAATAAATGCAATGCCAGTAATATACATGTAACTGCAATGCAATTACATATATCCTTGTTTCTATGTAAACAACTACCATACAATTAAAACAATACATATTAATAGAACCTAGGTACTTGCCATATATTCAACCATGTCTGTATAGGCAACTCAGAGCAGCTCAGAATTCCTGGCCCCGTGTACTAGCCATGTTCCCCACACCTGTGCCCTAGACACTGGCCTGCCGCCCCCACCACTGGAGGAAGTACACGGTTGTCACGGCTTAGGCCTCAACCATTACCTAGTTACCTTTGTCTGATTATTATTCCTATATGAACTTGCACTGGAGCCACCCACGGGCCAGTCGGGACAGAAAACAGGGATTACAGTCACACTCCAATCAGACGTAATCTTTCTATTGATTGACGGCGGAGGTACAACCGAAAATCTATGAGAGTGAATGCACTGTCTCCAATCTCTGATACTACCTCTACGTGGGTGTTTTCTTGATACCATACCTGCCTGAGAGGTGAAAAGGGCTCAAACACACCAACCTGAGTACCTGTGTAGGAGTGTAAACAGGTTGTGGCGTGAGTGGTTAGTGTTCAAACAGGGGTGGCCGCGCCGCCTCACGTCCACTGCTGCATTGCGTCATCTGCTGCTGCTGTAAACACCTCTGCCTCCTCGTGCACCGTTGTAAATACACGAATTCTACCACACCAACAGATAGATATAAATTAACTTCACATATAAAGTCCCTTAATTCCAAGTACGCAAGTTTTTCTTTCTGTTATTAATTATGCAGTCAGGTGTAAAAGATTGGTAACAGTATCGGTGCTATGTGTCAGGTATTACTACAGTAAATACGCAGTCTGGTTTTGCCAAGAAGTGTCACGTGTATCAAGCATATAGTCCCTTTAATACTTACTTCACACACTTCAGAATTAAGTATTCAGGTGTACAAGACTGCTAACTTCTTGTGATATCACTTACTACGTACATACGTCCTGGATACGCTATTACAGTTTTGTTACAGTGTACTTCACTCAACAACACTGCGCTTTAAGTATCGAATTAAGATGTATTATGTTAGTTGTAAAAGATGGATATAGCAAAAGATAAATAAGAAAAAAAAAAGGAAAATGATGTTAAGGTAGCATCGATCGAGTGTCCATGAAAGAAATAGCTACTTGCACGTGTGTGTGTGTGTGTGTGTGTGTGCGCACTAGAGGTGTATACTCATACTGTACATGGCGATCGCTGTGACCCCAAGAAGTGTGGTTGACCTTGACTGGCCCGCCATTACATATCATTCAGCTATCAAAATTTAACATTGAATTAGCCGAAAAATTTTCTTTAAGCTATTGGTCCCTGGTTTATTAGATTATTACTGCTTACTTGTACTAGGTGTAATGATTTTAAACTGTAGTACTCTTGCACGGGTCTTTAACTATTTAGCTCTTCCTCGTGTGTTTCTGGATACAAGTTAGGACATCGTAATCATCATCTTATAAAAAGAAAAAAAAAAAAAATGGAATTCACATTTGGCTTGACAAACCCCACCTTGACACTGCTCCTGCGAGGCCTCCCCTGTCCCCCCTATCATCAACCTGTTGCCTGCCACTAAGGCCTGCCACTCTGAATGCCACATAACCATCATGCACCACGCCATGCCTTACGGGAAACTGTCCACTGCCGGGGTAACTGCAGGTCCAGCGCTCGTCGTTCATCAAATCTGACACACCATAACACACCCCGGAGAACTTAAGAACTAGTATATAAGTCTATTTATCCCTTGAAGGAATATTGATAGTTGATATACACAATGCAGCTGTAAAATTAACCCTGCTAGTGACTTAAGTAGTTGCTTGTCAAATACTCGTTCACTGTTTTCATCGCGCTTCTTAGTTTGTCCTTACCATGCTGTTTTCATTTCGCATTTCACCCCTCTGTTTGTTTTTACCTTGCTCCACGATAAAAACATCGATACATTTTCATCATAAATGCTATTGCTCGGCTTGTGGCCTGTGTTACGAATTCGATTCTGGTTCACAGCAGTTTCACGTTGCGAGGAAGCGTTCTCTCATAATCCTAGACGTAGACCGTTCCAAGGTAATAGTCATTGCGGCGCCGTAACTTAATTTATTACTACTCCGAGATCTTTAAAGCCTGCAAAAGCACCTTGTTGACGTGAACTGGAACTTATTAATAATATTCTAGCAGCATCATTACCACCACATAGCATCACTTGCTTCATCCTACACTTCACGCCCGAGAATATCGCTGAAAACATTTGAGTTCGCGGACTTCGACGACAACGGTGAAAAAAGGATAAGGAAAACATGAAAATGAGGATGACGAAATGTATGAAGAAGACGAGGATGAAAAAGGAAGACAAAGACTACCAGAAAGATGCTGAATACGAAGCTGAAAAAAAAAAAAAAACTAAGAAGGATGAACGGGACGACGAATGAACAATGAAAGATTAAAACTAATGATTTGGATAAATGGCATCTTTTTCATATATTAGAGTTTTATTCCTCATATATCTTCGTTTGAAATGTTTTTGTAGGAAAGGAAATTGTGTAGAAAATATTTACGATGACGTGCTTCACTGTTTGATCTTTACAAATATTCGTCTATTAGTATTGCATTAGAGTGCTCTGACTTACCGTGCAGGGTGTGACTCGTCAGGTACTGTGCGAGCTTGGCGGTGTGGCTCATCATTCACGCCACAAGCTTTGGCTCACGGCGGCAACCATCACATTTCTCAGGAGATAAGCCGCGGTGTGGGTGTGACTGCTTTCTTTCAACATCCAGACACTCCAAGTTGTGGTTTGTTGAATCATACAATGCTGGAAGTGAACGGGGCTTTGAATGCCATGTATGCTAAGTATCGTTATTGTATGTAATGAGTTTTCAAAGTTTCCGCCTCAAGTTTGTATCGAAATGAACGAACTTAGTAATAATATGTAGAGTTCGTCCGTAATCATTATCAATTAAACACACGGAAACCTACTTGTACCGATTTTTTTTTTTTCCTTTCCGTCGCCATACGATGCTGTTGCTGTAGCGCTTCAAATAAATCAGTTAATCAAAGGAAATCTCACATGACATTAACGTTTTTTGATCAAAATACTCACAACTTTACTTTTTTTTTTTTTTTGTGTGTGTGTATTTCTATCAGCAATTAGTGTCACGCAGCGTATTGGTGATTTATACTTGAAAACTTCATGCCTAATTCATCGCACGGAAGGAGTAAAAATAAACACCACAATATTTCATTAACAAAATTACTAACCTTACTTAATTTAACTTTCTGTACCTCATTTTTTTTCAGGTAGCGTTGTCCTGCTTCTCAATTTATGTATTATATTCCGTGGTGAGTTCATCGCCTGGGAGGAATAATGAGCCTGCGTTGTGTTTGTGCGCGCGGTACTGACGTTTGTGGCGCCAGCGATCAACACCTGCTGATAGGGGCGGGGAGGGGACAGGACCAGCCAGCACACCGCGTGACGTCATGCCTGGTAACCACCCTAGCAACGTGTAAACAAACGCCAAGTGGATGTGTGTATCGCCAGTCCTTGTTTGTGGAGTTGGAGGGATGGGTGACGAGGAGTGTCTCCGTGGTTCTTTATATAATGTGAACTATATGTGAAAGTTGTAATATATTTGAATGGATTATCGTAGATGTTTAAAAGTTAGCGGTCAAGTACAAACGAATAAAACCAATATTTCGCATCACGCACTGTATACTGCGACATATCGGGGAAAAAAAAACGGTGGTGAAAGTAACTTGCCTGACAGATAAAAAAGAAGAAAAGCACATGATTTATGTTTACAATAATTAGAAAGGTACAGTTTGTCCGTCCACTTCTGGCGTCCCACCAAGGCCACACCACCGACCTGATGATCGAGGGGGCTCCTCACACTATGCCCGATACAAGATCAACATGATCGGAAAGGACGTGAGCAGCAGTGGCGGCAGCAGCACCACCACCATCACCACCACTGCCATCAATATCACCACCATCACTATTAATAACAACAACGCTAACAACGACGACGAGGACATCAGCGAGCTCAAGTCTCGGTGTTCAGTTAAGACACACGCCTTCCCGTCCACAACTTGTCAGGGACTTGGTCTACCTGTTCCGTGATCTTTTCCTTTGCTGTGATGGGCGTGGGCGTCGCCCTGTAGCTTTCTGTCAAAATGAGTGCCAAAAGGAAGCCTCGCACGCCCACGCCTCCGCCAGTCATGAAGGAGGACGCGGACGATGAAAGCGAGGATGTGTTTGCAGGCAGGCGCGTCTCCGTGTCAGAATTTGACGGCCAAGACTTTGGCTACGAGAGCGTCAGTTCTCCCGGAGCGTCCAGCACATCATCGGAGCCTGCATACATTAGAAAGCCAGGATTTGAACATCATGCTCACGAGTTTCGAGCCACCCCTCCCAAGTCCACGGCGTTCACACCGACAAGTGTGAATGTCAGTCTAGGGGGAAACTTAGCGGGAGGGCAGCCGATAAGAACCTCCCTTCACAAACCCACGGGCCTCCAGTCACCCACGGGCTCTCTGGGGTCCAAGGGCAGCAAGAAGAAAAAGAGCAACACTCCAGAGGCCCGGGCAGAGAATGCTAACGCGGAAGCTGACTCACCTTCCCCGAATCCTGTCAGGCCGAAGCTAAAGAAAGGTGAGTAAGGATCTTCTTTTATGGTAATCGTGTGCCCTTCACCAATACAACAACAACAACAACAACAACAACAACAACAGGAAACGCTCTCCAATGACACAACTCTGATTGCCAAAGAAATAAACCTCAATGAAATATTTGTATCGTAATACTACTTAGCAAAGTGTAATGTAGCAAGATAACAACCTCTGCCTTTTGATGTCAGGGTCGCAATAAAACGCCGCGATAACTAATAATGCCAGTTTTGCCAAAATTTGTCCCTTCTATAATATATTACAAAAGGAAGATATAACAAACGACGACAAGAACAAGCGAAATGTTGATATAGGAATAAAAACAATGTAACAATAATATAAGATTAAACACCCATGTTCTGTAAAATACCGAAGTTATATTGAAAGAAGAAAAGCCAATTGTGGCCATACCAACAAAAGAGTCTAGTGAAATTATGCATCCTATACTGTTACAGGCGATTCCCCACTACACACACACACACACACACACACACACACACACACACACACACACACACACACACACACACACACACACACACAAAGTAAAACAGTAATTCCACGTCGACATGACCTGAACAACAAAGGAGGTTCTGAGACTCGAGCCATGTGTGGAGTATACCTGGCGATGACCTTGGGTTTTTATTCATTCTCTGGGGAAGAGGTGGCTTGGGCACTTGGCGGGTTCCATGCCGTCCATCGTGCAATACTGCCGCCTCCTTGTTCACGGTACCAGGTGCTGCCTTGGTTCACGGTGGCTAGGGAAAGGTCGATAGGCCTGGCTGGGTGTCGGAAAGGTCTTGTTGGTCAATTAATCAAAAATTATCACCTCAACACTGCAACACCTCCGTATTTCAGAGTTTGTACGTAATGAATAAGAGTCGTTGTAATACGGAACAGTGTAATTTCTGCAATAAATCTTCGTAAATTAGAGGAGTTGGCAGTTTGACGTTAGATGCCATGACTGTAAACACTGCTGGCGAGGTGCATGCAAGTGTGAAGTGCAGGGTTCAATGAAAACTTAATGAGCCCCTGCATTAACTTTTCTGCATCTTTTTTAACACAGCATAGTATTTCAGTCCACTCTTTCAGGGTAGGATGTCATCTTATCCACACAACACCGTACGGATAAAATATATAACATAATGAACAAGTATATACCTTCTATACTTTCAAATCATTCATAATATATCGATATTACGTAATCATTACCATACCTCGGGTTCACAACAACAATATTGTCAGGTGGTAGCGCACTGTATATTGGTCTTCATTATCCTACCTTATGTATCTATCATAGTCACGTATAGCTTAATTTTTTGGGGAGTGAAAGACCCGTTCACTCTTATTTAAGCCTCAACGTTTTCCTCAAATAGACCCAGAAGTTTGAAGGTTGTGATATTACTCATTATATTTGTTCTGATACTTCGTCATAGTTTGAATCGGTTTGATCCAGAGTTGTCTGTTGCGTTTTGTACACCAGGACACAACCTGCTCATTTGCCATCGACCTTGAATCCACGATTGTCATTCAGCAGGAACCTGAATCACATTTTTCATTATTTAGCATAACCTTTTTTTTTTTTCCATCACTTCACAGAAATTTGAGTCACAGTTTTTAAATATTTGACAAAGCCGGTTCTTATTTTTTCATTATTTGACAGAAACTTCTGTCATATATTTCACCCTTTGACACAGAAACTTGAATCACATTTTTAAATGATTCGGCAGAAACCTACACTCAGTTTTCACTATTTGCTAAAATCCTAACGGACGTTCGGCAAATGAGTATGTTGTATATCTCACATGATTCTGGTGACTGTGTGAGCTTCTTTTGACTTGCGACATTCGAAAGCTAAAAAAGATGCTATCCCTTTGGAAGAATCTCAACTGTAAAATTCATTGTCCACCATCAGATCTTGAAGAATTATGTAAAGTTTCATTAGTCTCAGTGATCCAGATATTGACACATCACCTGATTCGCTACAGAGACTCGTCCTTAAGGCCTAGACCATTTACATTGCGTCATTAGCCTATGTTATTATTTTCCCAATGTGGCCCTTAGAATGTCCCTTAGAATCATAATGTTACTCGCATTTCTGCATTCTTTCGTGGTCCTCCTGTGCAGTATTTATTGAACTGTGCTGCAGCTACGTGGCAGGAGCCCAAGCTATACTCCTTGAACTTGCTGAGGAATGCCAATTGCTTTCGTGTTAGTCCTTCGTCTGTGTCATTGTCTTTGGCTGGTCATTATCAAACCTCCTCCTAAATTTCCAACCCCATATACAAAGTGAAAGATATCGCTTTTTAAAGGAAAATAAGAGCACAGTCAATCCCTCCTGAATTCCCCCAAAAACTCACTGCGCTATGGAATCTCATGCACTGACATTCCATTACAGCCAATCAAGAATGTGAAGAATGTCGTTCAATTGATGGAAGAAGGCAGGTTTTCATCCATCAAAGCAAGGCTAGTGGCCACAGAACCCTTACGATTCGAGGGAAGCATGAATAAATTCTTTGATACACGTGGCTGCCAATGCAAAGATCTGTCTACATGCCTGTGTGAAAAATAAAGAAAACATCGCAGGGAAAGCATATATTCCCAATCACTCGGAGAACCACGTGGATTTATATGATGGACAAGGTGACAGAGATGACGAAAACAAGACAAGAGAGGATCTGATGCAGTCTTCAGCAATGTTTAAAGAAAAATGGTAAGAGCTGTCGGCATAATTTTGTCGACATTGATAACACAGTCCAATGATTTACTTTGTTCGTTAAACCTGTGATACGCCACTATAGAGTTTCACATCAAGTACCTTCCAATACATACAATTTTCAATGTAATTTGCTCCCGTACATGTAAGAGGCATGTTTCAAGTTCCAAGTACTGCCTTCAGCAAAACTCAGAATATCCCTAAATCTCTCAACTGTTTTGTCTTAAGTAATCCAAAAATTAGCTGCTGTCTTTCATCCTTCTTCTTCCATTCCCGTTGAATTTCGCCTCATGCCTAAATGTACAAGTATTATGCGGCAGTCGGCTAAGAATAATTATTGTCATAACTCGTTACGTAGAAGATAGAATAGTTATCTGTGGCTCGTAAGGATATACATTGCCTGCGATAATATAAGATACTGAACAGCTCTGATGGCAGGGCATGTGGCATTACTGGGTGGTGGTGGCGGTGGTGGTGGTGGTAGTGGTGGTGGTGGTTTCTGGTGGTAAGGATAACGGGAGTGGTGCTTCGAGTGGTTGTTACTGTTGTTGTTATTGTTGTTATTTTTGGTGGTGGTGGTGGTGGATGTAGTGACAATGGTGGTGATGCAAGTTATGTCACAGAGGATGAAGGTGGCGTTGATAGTGGAAATGATCGTGATGGAAATGAAGATACAGATAACGATAACGGCCGATGACTGTGGTTATCAGAATCTCATTACTAGCTGTTCCAAACGGCAGCTCAACCACCCTCACGCACAGAGCTTCCATTGAACTCTTACGGACTTTGAAACCTTGCTTACTAACAATTCCAAACCCCATCTGGCTCTTACTAGCTTTGATTCTCTGCCCACTCGTCACCATAACAATTGCCTAAGAGAAAAGAAATGAAGCTATATATCCGGATCGTGTAATTTATGAGAAGCATTTCAGTATTATTCCGGAGACGAAGACCAACTAATGTAAAATATACGCTAGCTGGGCTGTAGCCTGTAGGTAAAACAAAAAGTAGGTCACTCAATGTAAAAGGTTGATGTAAAACTTGTATGACAGAGAAAGAATAAGATTGATATGGAAGAAGAGGCCGTTACATGGCACACTGCACGCCATATGCGAAAGACCTACAGTATTCATAAGGAGAGAATGATAAATAAAGGCAATAAAGAAGGTCCACGGGGGAAGACAAAGTATCCCGCGGGGACGCTGAGCCACGGCAACCCCGAGGCTGTGATGTATTGGGATCCGGAAGACACACTCTCTCAATCAATCAATGGAGTTTCGCCGTCGCTCCGCCCCCTGGACCACGCTGCCGCTCGGTCAGTTGAGCGTCGTGCATTGAAATCATTTAGTATCCACGTCAATCCATAGACAAGTGAGGACAAGTCAAATTAGCAGCATAATTCTTAAAGACAAATCTTGAGGAAACAGACATTTATAATCCTACCAAAGTTTATATAAGATTGAGTTAAAATGCGGGAAATTAACAAGAGAGGGTACGAAAGTTCGTGTGTGTGTGTGTGTGTGTGTGTGTGTGTGTGTGTGTGTGTGTGTGTGTGTGTGTGTGATTAAAACGTGCAAACCATTCCCTCAAGTGTGGTAAGTGGTGAGGGCAGCACACCAGGAGGTGGAACAAGGCTTCCATCAGTGACACGCTCCCTAATTCTCCAATATATTGATTGCAATGCCGGCAGCTACAGGCCCAGCAGCAGGCATGGCGAGGACACCATAAGTACAGAACTTGTTGCATCTGCTACAAATTTTATGCTTTGACCGTTCGAATTCTAAGGAAGCGGGCTGTTTGTTGTCAGAATAAGTAAGATTAAACTTCAGTGAACGTCATGACAATCAGCAGGTTGTTCATGTACTACTGGCACGGATGGCCACTGACTTCATACGACCCCTCCACCCTCTCCCTCTCTTTCTCTGGGACGTGGCAACTAGTGGCACATTAAGTAACAAAAATAAAGCTGTCGATGTTGCCGCTGTCTTCGTGTGACCTTGGTACTGCCTGAGCCGCGAAACAGGTCCCAGCTAAGAATCTACGAGTTAAGAATCGACGTGGGATCGAAGCAAGCTGCGCACGACCCAGTCAGCTGTCCCTTGCACGCTGGCTGGTGGTGGTCGTGAAGGGAAGGCCTCGGAGGAAAGGTACAACACGGAAATGAATGAAATCACTATGTTTTTAATAAATTTAAATGTCATATGTGCTATAATTTTTACTCCTTTATGATAAATCGATATAAGGAACTAAAGAAACAAGTAAAACAAACATATAAGTTAATAGATGAGTAAACAAAACACCGACTAGGCTTGCCCAAATTCACCGTAAGATCCCAATAGGCCTAGGTGATTTTTTTTTTCTTTTTACTTCTTGAACTAACGAATGAGTCAATCAGGGAATCAGGGAATCGGTGTATCAGTACCGTGAATGTCATAGGCCTGGTCAAACATTGCGGCAAAATGAAATGTCTTCTGCCTAAAGCATTGATACTTCTTGTTATGATTTAAAGAACTGAACAGTGTGCATTCGTGGAGGTCATTATAGTGTGGAAAAGTCTGAATGCCTCTTCCCAACAACAACAACAACAACAAACATCACAGTATCCCAGGAAGGTCTTGTGATGTAAACTATTTCAGTAACAAAATTTACCTTGAAAAACTTGCCTTTATAATTTGGTCATGACGGTACTTACGCTCTCCTGATTGCAGATACACAAACTGGAACTAATATCCTGTGTAAGCGATGGTTCAGTGCCGCGAGATTTACAAAGAAAAACAAACAAAGAAATACGAGACGCGTCACGCACAAGTCAGTGTGTTTCCCCGTTGACAGGTTGCATTGTGCTTTTGTTCATATACTCTCTCTCTCTCTCTCTCTCTCTCTCTCTCTCTCTCTCTCTCTCTCTCTCTCTCTCTCTCTCTCTCTTTCAAGTTGCCAATAAATGTATGTTTGCCGTCTAACGTCACATCACCTCAAAGTAGACTAATTTCTCTATGACTAAGAGCCGTCTATGCCTGCTGCTTCGGTAGGTAAGCGTCATCACACACCAGCTTTCATTATCTCATCATTAGCATATTTTCCATGTCTTTCCTGGCCTTCATCCTTACCATGACCTAAGTTTGGCCTTAAAACATGTACATAGTTTCGCTGATTGCTGGATCAACAGTCGCCATACAAATTCCATCCAAAGGAAGTGGTTCAGTGTGGAGGACTCGTTCATAAAGTCTTCCACAAAACCCAACCCATCCGTGGCCGAGGCAAGGCGGGCATTACCCCTTCAGGAAGTGTTCATCAAACTATGACAATGGAGTGGAGCTTTTCCGTAACTTGATAAGTAAATTAAAAACCAATGGTAATGAAGCTGCCCATCACATTTTTAGTTATTCCCCTGAAACATTTCCCCTCGACGGTCAAGCAGACATGACGCGACAGAACCATCAGTAGTAACTTTGTGGTAGCTCGCATTGCTAGGCTGAACTTTTCTACTTCTCAGGAACTCAGAGAAAGTTTTACGATTTAGATTGCCATGAAGTTTTACATGACTCGTGACTCTCAAGTGTGTCTGCTCTCTTATTGAATTCCTTAGGTTTACTTTACCAAATACAACAATGTATTTATGTCGCCTGGAACCAACAATACCAGTTGTGGATTCATGGTTATTCAGAGAGAGAGAGAGAGAGAGAGAGAGAGAGAGAGAGAGAGAAGAGGGGGGAGTTTGAAATTTATTAGTACTTGATACCGCAATCGAGTGATAAAATTAAACAACTGAAGCGGTGAAAAGCTACACACACACACACACACACACACACACAATGTATATCTATCTATCTATCTATCTATCTATTTGTCTGTCTGTCTGTCTGTCTATCTATGTATATTTTCCTCAGTATAAGAAACACCTATGTTATTTTCAACACTAATACTTCAAAGGTAATCATCGTAAGGCAGTTAGTCGTCAGGCGCTACATTAGTGTCGGCAACTGCTCACTTAACTGCTGCAAATTACCTTATGCGCCTCCTGTGTTTCCTTTGTTATTATACTAAACACTAAACAACACTTCACATTAAACGCTTGCATTTCCTGGTAACTGGTGGATCTATATTTAGCGAGGCGGAGCCATGACGCAAGAGGGACACAGAACTACAAGCCATCTTATGTTTTTCATAATGATATAATCTAATAACTGCAAAATGAGGTAATGACTTAAAAAAAAAATAAATTAAGATTGCCAACGACACAGTGACACTATGCCTTGAAAAATCATAAGAAACGATGTGATGTTATTTTTAATTTGAATAATACTGCCAATTTCGATGAAGGTTTTCTCAAGATGGTTCTTCAAATTAAGCAATATTTTTGCGTAATTACGTGGCTTAGGGTTTTCTATCATGACTCTTGGGTTGTTCTTAGCTTCGAGAGACGGCGGTCACTAAGTGGATGGGAAGCACAGACTTGCAAAGCGTATATAAACTAAAGAATACATTGCAATCTTTCATTTTCATTATAAAATAAAAAGAGGAAAAATATAAATAAAGACTGCTAAGAAATCCCAAAATTGAATCAGTTACGCCATCAGCCTTGATCTTTGTCTTTCTTTTTATAGTTTCTCTCTGCACTTTTTACTCCAGGGCTTCTAATTTCTGTACTTATATGATCGGAAATTAATGATGTCTTTTCCATTTATGTAATCTTGCGAATAGAGGCGCAAGTCCTTCATGTGTCATTTTCTTGCCACAGAAAACTTGTATTAAAGTGACCCAAATCAATGCCGACCTGCAACATCACCAAAGAGACCAAATTACTTCACATTTCATCAGTTCATCGGAAGGAGCCTTGTCGACAGTCTTCGCTTAACCAAAGCACATATTATCTAATTATTGCTGAAGAGACCCTTGTAAAATGCGAGTAATCACGAGCTTCTTACGCACAACCTCGCGTGCCCCAGTACAGGCTGCGCGTTTCTGATGCGGAAATGGCAGGCTCGCAGATTATTTTTCGTAATTATGACTGAGTATTAAACCAAGCAAATACCCAGCTACTGATCCTTTAATTACCACACATCTCCGTCAACTTTCTTGAGATTATTAGTTTTTTTTTTTTTTATATACGTGTGAAGAAAATTGGCTCTTGGAAAAAAAAATAGATAAATAAAAGCGCCCACCTGCCTCTCCCATAGAAAAAAAAGATAAATAAATAAATATGATAAAAAAAATCTAAAAATGTTGAAAAATTAGCTCCGAAGTTGCCTTCAATCTCTACTCCTGAAGCGCAGAGAAAATTAAATAGAAACAGGCAGAGAATTCCGTATAAAAGATGAAAGAGGGAAGATATCAGTTAACACTAGCATTATTATTCAGTTTTCCGGTCATCGAAAAGAAAAATACTACTACAAACATCTATTTTGAAACACGTACTCGTAATATGAACCCATGAGCACAGGAACATAAGGGAAGGTTAAGAATCCGGTAATGACACACACTTGGCGGTCGCTCTGTTGAAATAATGATGAAGCTAAGGGTCTGATAGCCACGGCTGCATCTATCAATGGCTTTCATGTCAGTGGCTAAAGTGTGGAGCATCAGCATAGTCCATCATAGTGGGCGGTCCCTCTCATCATCCCACACATGATGGCACTGAATGGAATGCTTCTTGGAATTAGTATTGATTAAGTTATGGCGCCGCAACAATAAAGTCATGCCGCACCTACAAGAGGTTGCGAGACAGCGATACCTCTCCTTGTTCTGTGGAAGCGGGACGGGCGTGGGCAGGCTACAGCAATCGAACGTCGAAAGGGATGGAGTCGATAATGTCAACACAACGACCTTTCGCCGCGCAGACTACTGGCGAGGTGGAAAGCCTACCCGGAGAGGTTCATAAGAATTTCTTATACTTTACTAAATTCTTTGTCAGTACTATTATGTTCTGTATGTGGAGATACGTTCATCAAATGGCAGAGATGCTCATCCTTACCCCTGTCCCGTCCCTGAAGCCAGCAGTGGATATGGTGGTGAAGGGGAGATGGCGTTCACTGGCGTCCCCCCCATGCGTCATTCGATCCCAGAGGCAGGCCGTTTTCTGAACTTTGACGCCTTGGGTGACAGAGGTACAACATTCTTCCTTTCTCTAAAAATTGTTACATTAATGTTCTTTAATGCACATCTCGGCAATATCACATTCTCTAACAGCAAAATCACACTTCTCTGGTCACAATCCGATATGTAACTCTTCAATTCGAGTGACTACAAAATAAAGTTTATGTTTTAGCATGATTCCTTACTGTTCTTTGGAAATACGAGATGTTGGTGAAGTTATACCAAACTTATCCCATCATTGTAGCCTCTTGCTATTTCAACAAGCTATACTGAAGGAAGACCACGTGTTCTCTAAATGATGACAGATCATAGAGGAGTAGAAAGTGATTTTAAAGGTTATCAACTTCTTTCACACTTGCTTCCTCCTCTCCATGTGATATCGAACGCCACATTTGGTTTACGTCAGTGTGGAGTCGACCTTTCAAAAAAAAAAAAAAAAAAAAATAGCCATACTCTTATAGACAGGCAGGGAACCCTTACTGACCTATACAACAAAACAGTCTGGACAGCAGCCACCCCTGTCTGCCATACCACGTCGTGTCTGATGGGAAAGTCATGTCTAGTTAGTGCACATCCTTACCCTCATGTCACGTGGGAATCGATCGTGCTTCCCTTATTTGGCTTCATCAGGTTTGCTGGATTATGGAGACTTTTTTCCTTCTTTCTAGGGTCTCTCTCTGTTATAATATCTGACTCCATCCAGCACTCTGAGATTCGATTTTGCAGTGAGAGAGTTTACATGAATCTTTAGTGTTTTAGCGAAACCTTCAGTGGATCTCTTAGACTGTATCAGCAGGCAAAAATAGTTTATTTCTCGAATGATTCCTAGTGAATGTTCTCAAAAGTTTGTTTCTTATGACCACGTAAGATAGTTTTCATAATAAATGCCAGTTCATTTCTTCTCACCCTTTTAGTCACTAGGCCCTGAAGATTTCCACTCGCTAACAGTGTTGTGGCTTACGTAACGCTGTAGGCTTCTTATATAACTATGTGAAAGCCGGTCGGAGAGTAGAAGCTGCTTATATAATGCAGTTCCAACTTGAAAGCCGCTTATTTAATGCAGGCCTTGGATGGGAGGCATCGCTCACACAGTACAGACTGATCATATCTTATCCATCACTCCTCGCGACGTAACGTAAGTTCTTTATTTTGCTGACGAGGGGTGAACGCGTCACACTGCAGGGGAGAATGTAGCGCCATAGCTACACCTCCCTCACCCTGAACGCAGACCACATCAAAATTTGCTGAGTGACATTTCGTTTTGTAGGACACTTCCTGATCGTGTCCTAATCTGAAGGAACCACCACGACATTGGAATCTACCAGCCAAATTAATATCCTGAATTTGTCGTAGAAAGCGTTGCAAAGTATAGAGTATGTGAATAATTCCTCCCCTGCCATTGGAGGTTGACGGGTTCGGTATGTTCATCTAGCGGGGCAATGCTCTCACCAGCAAAATGACTCATAGCTGCCAAAAAGAAAGAATTTTTTAACTAAGACAGGATAAAGTGTGTCTATGTGTGTGTGTGTGTGTGTGTGTGTGTGTGTGTGTGTGTGTGTGTGTGTGTGTGTGTGTGTGTGTGTGTGTGTTTGTGCGTGTGTGTTCCATGGTTCTCTCTTTTCAGCTGCATGATAAAAATTCTAGGCTCTTGTTTCTATAGATCTTAGATTCATTGCAAATTAAGACTGCTAAGATTGATTACATCTTCGTTAGTTCTTCATGAAGGATTCTTATGAGCAGAACAGTTATTGGATGCCTGAGATACCAACGTCAGATCCAAGACTCGTGGTATAAAAAAGTGCACGGGCCTTTAAACAGCATGGTCCCTTAAACTACACTAATGGCGATCTAATGTCGAGCCAGTTCTTTAAACCCCACGAGTCTTTAAACTGCAAGGGACTTAAAACTACACGGGATCTTTAAACCGAGGAAACTTCACGACCTTTAAACTGAACGCCTCTTTAAATCAGGAAGGTTGTACGGAACTTTAAACTGTACGGGCTTTTAAACTTCACTTGGTTTTAGATTACATGGATTTTTAAGCTATACGATGCTTAAGCTGCACTGATCCTGAAACTGAACCAACCTTTTGCACACTCTTAAATTGCACGTGACCGGAACTAACTGTACACATCACACACAACTCATTCCGGCGCGCTTGCCTATTGACACCAAACAACTTGCCTGGAACTACCTCACTTATGTACTCCTTGCGTCCCTGTAGCCGAGTACATGTAGTAATGCATTCACACAACTGAATTTAAGAAAACTCGCTTCCAAATATCAAGGTTGAGACGGAGGAGTTGTGTACTATTATAACTCAGGTACACAAGGATAGGTCTTGTATTTTCGTTCATAATATTGATAAATTCCACGTAATGGTATATTTCGTGTGTAAAAGAATGCCTATTTACTGCATGACACATCGAACTAAATATACAAAAAAAAAAAAAAAAAAAAATGTAGAACTGCTTAAATGCATGTATTAAGTCTGTATAAGTATTCCCGATGATATCTTGTCCAAGTGCCAACACTGGAATAAGTTCGGAATATGAGGTAATTTTCAGTGACAAATATCTACACAGCTACGATTTCCGGCCCTTTGAAGCTGAACATTGGCAGACACACTTGTATTCATCCATCGATATTTCATTCTGACATACCGCATGGCAGGGAAAAGAAGCGGCGTGAGACTGCGTGACGCCGCATCAAAGGCATTGCGCACCACCACTGCGCATCCTCCATTGACTCATTCAAGTCGGCATGATGTTGTTTTTAGTCAATGGGGAATGCTGAGTTTTAGGTCAACCTCCCCCTGCTCCAGCCGCTCCCCTCCGCCCCCACCTGTCCATTGAGACACGCAGGTGGCGCGGCGTGCACTCCCCAGCCATTGCACCGGCTCCCGTTCTCTGTTTCCGCACCGAGATATCAACACTTGCCTGTACTCATCTTACATCAATACATTCAGATATATTTTCTTCGTGCAAGCATAAAACAGTATATTGTAATATCCTCTATTCCAAAATTTAGTTTAAAACATTCAAATGGATGTTATCAATTAAGAAATTAGTGAAGAATGATGGAAAAAAAAAAAGAAGCAATGGAGTGAGATTAATTACATCGCAAGGCAAGGACAGTGAAGTGAAGGACAGTGAAAACTCACCTTCCTTAGGGTTGTGAGTCATGAACAATGGCGTTCACTGGAGGCAAGACTGGGTGGTGGGCGAAGACTGCTGCGAGGGACATAAATTCAGAAGACAAATGAAAAGACTGCATGAGAAATTATGAGAGTGCAGCGAAACAAATAGAATGATAAAATAGCTAGTAACGATTTTTTGAGGTGATAACTCTGGAACTATTACTTGAAAGGAAACGAAGGTCTTGAGAATTAGGAAGCTGGTAGATGACAGTATGATTCCTGAAATTGGCATACTTGACATGAGACAGTTAGCAAGTGGTAATTTATTCAATGACGCGACTGTAGCAAGATTTAAGTCTCATCAGAGGGCAATAAGTGTTATATCTACATCAGGCAAGGAAAGATAAAAAAAAAAAATACTTTGACCTTTACAGAAAATCTTATATAGTTTGTCTCGTTAAACAATGAAAATTTATTAGTTTGGTTATTTAAGATCACACATCCTAACGTACTTTTGCCTCATGCTGCAACTCCGCACCTTATGCTTCCTTCCCTAAATTTCTTATCCTCTTTGTTCATTGGTCGATACCTGTAAGTTGTTATGTACAGTGCGATGATGTTTGTTCACGCTCAACACAATACTTTTTCCATAGAAGTACAATGATTTTACAGACCAGTGTCGAGTGGCCTAATAGATACCATTTTGACACCAGCGATTTCAGTTAGCATTTTCCTTTGCGATTTCAACACGTTCTTACAAAATGCCAATTCTTATCTCTATAGGCTACTTGCACACTGGAAAAAGCAAAGCCTAGCCGTTGTCAACATTATATCGACATTTTTCAGGTAACTTGGTGCATGATTGGGAATGAAAGAACTTCTTGGAGGAGAGCCCTGAAAAAATACAGGATTGCTTAGCTGCTTTAATGTTTAATGTTTCCATCAGGGTTCTGGCTATGTTTAAAAATTCAGGTTCTTTTATTGGCCGAGGTACAATGAAAGCTCAACAATGGACGATGCTCTGTCTACTTCAAAGGCAAGATATAATGGTCGGTCTGGCTATACTGTCCGTAAAATGTGACAGAGGAAAGTAAAGCACTAAAAAAAATTGCTGCTTGTTCCTCTTCATCCCAAGGAGGCGAGTGTGTGGCATCGCCTTTGGCCAGTATAGGTGACCTATCAAACTTCTTAGAACTGTGGTCTCCTAACCTTCTGACTATTTGACCTGTAAATAATAAACGATTAAGACAAGAAAGTTCAGTTGCTACTACACATGTTACATGATTAAGATATAGGAGCTCTTGAGTTCCTGGACTAAACCCGCGTATTGAGATGTTCCATACTGCAGCCCTCGCATTATACTCGGTAAAGGACGCTACCTCTCTGAAGTGACCTCTGTAAATGGGCAAGTTGTGATTCGCATACAGCTCTCTCTCCGGAGTCTGAAGGAATGTGACGAAAATGATGCCGAGGTGAAAAGTCTAAGTAGTTGTGGAAAGAAGTGATGTAAAGATAAATGTGAGTGTGTCTGCGGGGATATGGAATGTAATTTTTTTATATGGAATGTATTTTTGAAGATATATTATTAATCTCAACAAGAATTAGGGTTTATATGAAATGTTTAACTCATATAAAGAGAAAAAGTGTTTACTCGTCTTCGAACACACTTGGTCTTCCTCATGTACAAAATAATGTTCAGGAGTTTCAAATCCTACAAAATTGTTACAAGGACACTTCACTAACGTGCCGCCTCGCCTTACGGGGAGAGTGGCGACCCAGGCGAGCTGTCGTGCGTCAAAATGCTGTGTCGACAACACGCTTCTCTGATCCCAAGGTCAGGAACAGCTCAGTATTCAATTTTCAGTCGGAAAACGTACTCGTTCTGTGAAATAAAAATCACGAAGCGATATGAATGTTTCTAAAAGTTCATGTTCATAAAGGCCTTCTCGTGTTTCTGAAAGCCTCAATGATCGCGATAAACAGTATGTACTCGGCACGTGTAGGTTTGCGGCAGGAAGTGAAAGGCCTGAGGGAACACCGCGAACCAGCCTTGCCCTGCCTCCTCAATTACAGTTTTCAGTTGATATTTTGTGATAACAACAAATTTGTTTAAATCACGCCATCTCCAGCAGGAAGTAACAGACAACGCCACGCAGTGAGTTAAAATGGATCCAAGGAAGAAATGAACAAGGGGTAATGACTCGAGACCCTGGACACAATGAGCGAACATGGAAAGTAGTGATTTTCGTATCTGATCGTGCTTAATGTTTTGTTGTTGCTACTGTCGTTGCTAATGCTGATTTGTTTTTGTTGCCACCAAGGACGTTTCTATCTATTGAGAAGACCAGGAATTAAGGTCAAGTTTGCCTGGACGTTCAGTAAGTCAACTTTCTGTCTGTTTACGTTTCCGCTGCGATATGTAACAATTTACAGCACTAAAACTAACGTACCAAATCTTTATAAACACCTGCAAGAAAGAAGGGGATGAAAAGAATAGGTTTTATAATTTCTAGTCCGTATAATGTTTGGAGGTGACTGTAGAGCGAGAACAAATGTCCCAGAGTGGTTAGTGGATAAGGAAAGATGTGCCAAATTCCAGTGAATAGGTTAAGGTCTGTTGTTTTGTTCGGACATAACGACGCGATTGGTTGTTGTTGGTGCTGTTATCGTTCATACACCACTGACCAACACCAACATGTCGTAACGAAGGAAGAAAGCTGAATAAGACATTTACATCGACTTCTTCGCCGAAACATCATTAGATATAGAGTGATGATAAAGGCGTCGTTAATCCGAGTTCCTCAAGGGTACGGTTCGCCGGAACTGTGGGTCTACTGCGCTGTAATGACGCCTTGGTTTCCAGATGGCAACACTTTTTGTTCTCCCCGCTATCTTGCCCGTTAATGTTTATTATTATTTTATTTTATTTTATTTTATTTTTTTCATCATTATGCTCTTCCTTCTTTCTATATTTCACACTCACAATTCCAACACGTAATGAGAGAAAAGCACACCCACCCACACACACACACACACACACACACACACACACACACACTACTCAAGCCTTAAGTAACTATCATTTCTTAGGATGAGTCATTCAATCATGTTCTTCTCCCCAACAGATCCGCTGCCGATGAAGATGCGTGCCTTCCCTCAGAGCTTCTGGCTTCAGCCCAATAAGAACAATCTGCCCCCCTCCTGCTCCACTCTGCCGCCCCTCATCCTCGGCAAGGATTCCAGCGACATGTTCGGTTAGTTTCGAGGAAAAACTCAGAGGACGGTAACGTGGAATCAATTAGTTTCAATACACTTTTAGAGATCGTGGTGAAATGCAATGGTATACATCACTTCCCTACAGTCTGTTTACCATTAATTACAGATCGAAACTTTTATTTTGTAGAAGTGATGGAATCCTTAACTCCTTGACAAATTTATTCAACCTCTCTCCACTCATTTTCTTTTAGGGAGAGTGGGAAGAGGGGGAGATACAAGCCCTTTGCCAAGCACCTTTATACACATACACACACACGCACACACACACTCTTATTAATTCATATATCGAACGCCTTACCTTGCCTTGCCTTGCCGGGACCCAATCGCCGTCTTTGAGCAACACTTTCCCGCCTCAGTCTGCGGTGGCACCAAACATTGACCTTGACCTCCACCCAGGCCCGGCACACCTGCACCAGTTGTCGCGACACCCACTCACTTATTGACACACCGGGCGCTGACTGGAAGTAAACATGGCATGTGTCGATGTATTTTACAAGTTCCCTTGCGACACACACGCACATGTAATAAATAGTAAGGAAGAAAATGGATACAGCAGTAGAAGAGTAAAGCGGATATCAAAATTGCTACTTTAAAATCTTATATAAACAGAGGCCAGATGAGGAATGATACAATGTGTCTGAGAAAACTAAGGCAACCTGTACCATAAAAGATGAGGGCAAAGGTAACTACTAAGGGTACATACAAAAAGATCAACCACTACTGAGTACGAATAGAAGGATCGACTTACACAGGTTATCAGCAGCGACACGCGACAGACGGACTCGCCAAGTATTACCGTCAGGAGAAAATCAAGAGTGTCCCCACCAGCACACATAGATAAGAGAACACAAGCATACAACACGCACTGGTATAAACAACCACACATCTCCATATCAACTTGTTCCGTGAAATCAGTAATATCTACGGACATCCCACAAACAAGACTAGTGTGGCCTCAGTCTCTCCTAAAATATTGGAAATACTGAGCGGCAACATAATTATGGAGGAGATTTCAACAACTCCTTTGTATACTAAAAGTGTTAGGACGGATAGGAGTCTTACGTGTTGCTTTGTTAGTGGCGGAAAAGAAAGACAAAAAAACGTAAAATGGTAGGATATAATCTTTTCCGAGTAACAAGTAAGTGTGTGGTCGATGGGCGTCCTGCACGGGCTGGGTCACTGACCTTCATGAAGCTCGCCTGCTGTGCCGCTGTCTGCTTATGTAAACCCTCGGTGTGTGTGTGTGTGTGTGTGTGTGTGTGTGTGTGTGTGTGTGTGTGTGTGTGTGTGTGTGTGTTAGTAGTGCTTTGGATAAATAATTAGTATACAATGCTTTCGTGTTTAGTTTTGAATTCTTCTGTATTTTGCACCGCATGAAAACACACACACACACACACACACACACACACACACACACACACACCAAAAAAAAAAAAAAATACTTTGTCAATAAAGTGACTAACTGTGTGGGGGGGAAGAGTCAAGTCTGAAAAATATCGGTGTCACATCCCTTTTAAATAAATTAAAATATTGATAAAGATTACACAAAACTGACTGATTTCCCGTCGTCATGAATACTACCAACATCATCCTATCATCACCATAAACAGCAGCAACAGTTGAAATAAAGAGGAGGATTCTTAGTCCTAATCACCGCAGCTTTTCAACTTTTCACGATGAGCGAGGATACGGCGGCAGTATTCTCCAAATTTAATTAACTAACTACTGAGTGTGCTGCTGCAAGACTGTCCCACTTGCTACAGGAGAGAGGGAAGCTACGAATAAAGCATCCAATTACAATGAAAATATATTGCGACTATAGTAATAATTTAATAGCTTAGAGGCAAAGAGGGATCAACTTCTCTGTCTGCTCCTAAAAGACAGTATCACTCCGGATGAGCCCTTGTGAGTCCATTATATGTTGCATTACTGAATGACGGGGAAGGTGATTGTGGAGCAGCACTTCTTAACCTTTTCATGACCGAATACCCTTTGTAGTCAGGGGTAGGCAGTCCAGCTATCTGGTTACACAGGCTACGGTTACAACGCTACCACAAGAATAACAAGTGGAGTTCTGGTTGGTCTTTTATCTTCTTCATTCTTCAGAAATTAAACATCGAGAATGCCAGTACTGTAGGCAGTAGCACTAACCTCAGTGTTCTTCCTATGATAAAATACATTAACAGTTGAGAAAAGGCAAAAGTTTATCAAAAGTACACTACTGTTGGAAAATGTTGCTTTGAAACTTTTGTACCGCTTTTTGAGGAACACTGACGCTGTACCGCCATACTCGTACATGCAGCATTTCACACCAACTCGAAAACTGATTTCAGCTTCTCTAATACCCCAAGGTTGAGAAACACTTATAGAGATGTGAGATTAATAATACTTTTAAAGAAAATAATGTTGAAGAGACGCGCCGTAATTTATTTTTATAGAGAAAGGCAGATATGGGATAATAAGTGTCGGGAAGAGAATGGTGTGACGTGATGGGCAACGACCGTGACATTGAGAAGTAGTGACGGACGCCCAGGACTTTGCCGTTAGGTCGAGGCGTGCAGGACGGAGCGTGAGAAGCATTAGTGTTCCTGTAAATTCACTTGGCAATACGCGGATCCGTTTGACAGCTGTATTGTTGGTCATTAAGCGCCACCGATACTCTGCTATGAATAGATACCCATCTCCTTCAGTCTGGTGGTGTCCAAGGGGCTTACTGTTTGTTAAGGACCACAAATAGCACCTCGAGAGGGACTGAATCTCTCTTCCTCGCCATTCAAAGGCTCGTGGACTTCAGTAACCACCCGTGTTCAATTCCATCCTTCTCTCTCTCTCTCTCTCTCTGTCTGTGTGTGTGTGTGTGTGTGTGTGTGTGTGTGTGTGTGTGTGTGTGTGTGTGTGTGTGTGTGTGTGTGTGTGGAAGAAAGATTAGATAAACGTGTAAAATAAAACAAAACAAAATAGAAAAGGACAAAATCAAATAAAAGTATAGTGATAATAACAATAATAATAATAATAATAATAATAATAATAATAATAATAATAATAATAATAATGATAATAAAATAAAATAAATAATAAAGTGGATAAGATTATAAAATAATCAGTTGTAAAGAAATAATAGATAAATCAAATGAAACGAAAACCAAACAAGTATATTAGAAACAAAGAGGAAATAAAACAGCCTTTCATTCAAACAAACATCACGCATGCATCTTCCTCTATTATATGCAAGTATTGTATTTTTTGTGTCTATCTGTCTATCTGTCAGTCTATGTCTATATCGCCGTCACACAAGGAAAAAGTGAACATCGACTACTTTTGATGCTCACAGCGAGGTTCAAAAGGATTATCTGTCTGCGTGACCGCCTCTATTTATAGCTCCTCTGTGGCGAGCGGCGTAACGAAAATCTTTATGGAAACCGCCAATAAGTTGTAAATTTTAAATGCCACACGTACCACTGCCGTACTTCTAATTCCAATAAGGGTTTTAACTGGATTTCCTTGAAGTTTTTTACTCCTTGCTTTTTCATAACGATTTCCGCGTCAGTTCCTTAAACCCACCTCATTCTGTCTCATTCTAACTCACTCTGATCCCTGCCCACGCCTGTCGCCTTTCTTTGTGACTATGTTATGCTGTATTAAAGTCTTTAGTTCATGCTTCGTCTACATTTCCTAAACCCACCTCATTCGGACTTATTCTGGCTCACCCCGATTCCTGTCCACACCTGTCACCTTTCTGTATGACTGTATTCTTTAGTTCATTGCTTCGATTTCATTCCCTAAACCCACCTCATTCTGTCTCATTCTGGCTCTCTCCGATTCATATCCACTCCTGTCGCCTGTGCTTCTAATCCCCTGCAGTTGTGATGCCATGGGATTTATCAAGCTAATGAAACTACGTTCTTTTATCCTTCTCTTCATCCCTCTATTTCAGTTCCTATACATCATTCTCGCTATTTATGTCTATCCTAACAAACTACTCATATATTTCCAGGTCTCTAAGATCCTACCAGGACCTACCGTCATTTACACTCTTGCCAGTAATCTCTCTATCTCTCTCCCTCAAAAAATTCTACTACTTGTTCCAGTCTTGCCCACTCTTGAGCACTCTTATCTCTGCATCTCATCCCGCAGCTCTAATACCTTTCATCTTTTTCCCTCGCGTGTTATTCATGTTCATCTTCATTGTACACCACACGCAGGGAATATGAAGACACGTATTCCCTATATCTCAGTAACAAGGTATAGCATTAATCTTTTTTTTTTTGTAATGACTAAATTGAATGATTAGTTAAAAGTTTTCATCCAGTGACATACTTTTCGCAGAGATCCGTCCAGTCACACCGCCTGAAGAGGACCGAGTGGCCACCGCGGAGCAGGCACGAGGGGAGCCTGCCAAGGCGGAAAAGGAGGCAGAGCTGAGGTCCATCAAAGTATGCAACCCAGATCTGCTGTCCAGACTCTTCGACTCCGTGGAGCAGGGAGACAAGAAGCGGGTGGCAGTGGTGCGGAGGGGGAGGTGAGTCCGTCTCTGCTAGCACTGGGACAGGCGGACGTGTGAGAGAATGCTTGAGAATGTATGCCTCTCTCTCTCTCTCTCTCTCTCTCTCTCTCTCTCTCTCTCTCTCTCTCTCTCTCTCTCTCTCTCTCTCTCTCTCTCTTTATATATATAGTAAAGTGGTGTGGTGAGCTGTTAAGCGGGGTTGTGATGAGGAATAATAAGGCAAGAGTGGTGGGGTGCGATTATTGGTGACAGGGAATGACGGGACGATGGCCAGTGATGAGTGTTGATAATGTTGGGAGGAGTGACGGGAATTGATAAAACTGAAGGATGGCGATGGGGAGACATGTGTTGTCATGAGGTGTGTGTTAGTGTTCATTCATTTCCAGATCTGTTGCATCGCCCCTTAATGCTTTGGGGTCCCACCTTTATAATTATATTTCATAACATATGCAGTTTTCTCTCTAAATTACCAACTGCTCTTACATTGCTACAGGACTGCCGGAGCCTCTTCCTAACTCTGGACTAATTTTCCACCCGTCAGATCTGAACCACGCCGCTAAGGCTGTGTAAACAATTCTTATTTGTATCATCGCACGCCAGAAGACTTTGATTCCGTAACCACTTTGAGCGCTGTGTTCAAATTCTTTCTAATCAAGAACAAATGGCTTGCCTTCAAGCTGTGAGACATTTCATTTTTTCAACGAGCTCACTTAACAACTCCAAGTAAGTATGTAATCTGGTAATCAGAAGTAAAAATCTTTCATTTCGTAGGCGTGGCTTAGCATATTATTCGCTCACTGTGGTGTTTGACATTTATTTTGCTACGCGGTAAGATATTCACGTCGTCCCAGAAACCACTGGCTTGCCCGGAACCTATCGGTAACATGCTTTATTTAATGGACCTTCCTCAAGGATGTCCATTTGTATGACGACATGAAAAGGCCACGCGATATCTTCACGTAAGAGTTACACCTTCAGCTCCTGCGTCGGGAGAAGATGTATACGAAGTACAGGAAGTATTCTCTCCAAGACAGAAAGAAGCTAAGTAGTTAAAGAATGCTATGAAGTTCTAGAAAATGTTGCAGATGTTGGGGGATGAGTCACTGGTGATGCACGGGGATACCAGGGGCGGGCGCGCAGCCTTACCGTGAATCACACACAGAACACGCATGACTCAGGGCACTACACGCCGGCACAGCAATACCAGTCATTCCGTCAAGCGTTCCACAACATTACTGTATCCATCCTTCTCTATTCTTCGCCTTGTGCCTTCAATTTGAGCTGTGTTTCGTGTCCTTAAACGAGACGCTAATTTTTCAACGGAGTAAAAATTTGTCACTTATGTCGATTTCAGCGAATAAGCAAGGCTGTCTAGACTGACTGACTCTCTCTCTCTCTCTCTCTCTCTCTCTCTCTCTCTCTCTCTCTCTCTCTCTCTCTCTCTCTCTCTCTAAGAAGCTAGTCATGTCTTATTTGCCATGCGTTGTACATTTTTTTCCTTCGATTTATGCTATTCGGCGGTAAAATGTACGCACGTGTAACAAAACGTGTCTTCCTTAAACCTGCAACGGAGCTGAAAGGATAGGGACGCTAATAAAGACCTGCAATGTTATTGAATCTGGTACTGAAATTTAAAAAAAATAGTGACTTTCCTTTATCAAGCCTAAACTGAAAGACTATACACACACACACACACACACACACACACACACACAGAGAATTACAGCACTGTACCCTTGACGCTGATCAATAGAAAGTTTCAAGTGATGGTGAATGGTGAGAGTGATTGGTGATAAGTACAAGTTGTGGAAATCAGCTACAGAAGGCGTTTATGTACAGTAAAAAAACTAATCAGTAACCATCACTATCACAATGCCCTGTGGTGGGTTGGATGCACAGCGCTGCCTGTTGCTCAGAAGGTTGTTGCTTGGAGTGTTTAGCAGGTGACGCTTGCTTCTACATGTCTTCATTCACCATACATTTATTTCCTCTCATCTTTCGGGCATGAAAATACCGTTTTATCTTTGAAATATATTTATGTGTGCAGATTTTTCATCTCAAGATTGCGTGCAACATTGACTTCATTGTTAGTTCCCCGATTCTTATCCGTCTGTTGGCTTCCTGCCGCTCAGTGTGCCAGACACATGGGGGAGGTCCGTGCGTCAATCTTCACCAGTACCTCCAGGAACCGCAAGGCCACCGTGACATTTACCGGCATCGATTATGCTTTGCAAGGTCAGCTGCTGGTGTGGCGGCGGCTGCTACTACCTGACAATTGCCGCGGGATCTATATTTGCAAGGAGACAATAAATTCGCAGAGCCTCGGCCGCCATGATACTCCATTTCTCTCTCTCTCTCTCTCTCTCTCTCTCTCTCTCTCTCTCTCTCTCTCTCTCTCTCTCTCTCTCTCCACGGATCTGTCCCGATTCTATCCCGGCATCAATTTTATTTTCGTTCCAATCCGGTATTTTTCTTGCTTATCAAAAACGCACCATGTCGCCAGCACTCACATTAACGTCATAATGTGTTATAGAAACCTGTGCCACACTCTACTGTTCATATCGCTTCATATTTCTGCTTAGAATTAAGCCATATTTGTTCAATGACGTTTTTATTTATTTACTTTTTTTCTTCCAGTTTTCCCATTACACTTCATCTTTCATGCCATTAAAGAAATGACTCCCACTTCTAATGATTGCCTGATGCAACATGAAAGACCTATTACAAAAAAAAGGGGGGTGAGAAGGGGATTAAGAGAGAATGCAGACAACAATAAGGGTCCTGAAAGATGTGGTGTAGTAATATCCTTTCTTCAAAGATTTCACCGAGTGGAAGAACAAAATAAGGCAGAATATAGAAGAGTTTTCAGTGAAAGGAATGAACATTTGAAGATCATGGCTTAGTTCATATTCGAATGGTGGATAATAGTGTAGAGAAGCAGGAAGTCGCATACAGTGACCGCGGAAGGGTGTGGGAGGAGAGAAATGCAGCTAGAATGCTCGAAAGGTCAGCAACCATTAAAAATACAACAGGAGAAAGCACAGATGCACCACTGCGGCGGACTGAGAGATAGCAGACAGTTATTTCATCGCCTCACTCAAGACAAGCCACATAAGTATGGCCACATGTATTTTGCTATGGACCTTGTCTATAGTCAACATCTAGGAGAGAACACATGTTGTGTAGAAAATACAGGCCACCTAATTCTACGGAAGATAATGCAGCACGAAATTTATATATGTAAAATGGTCAATAGTCTGAGAATGCTCGGCGTTTTAACGGACGCCAGTACTGTGACTGGGAGAGAGGAAGTGTGTTTGTTTTCACAGTTGTAACTAGATAGCTTGAGGAACTGAATTCTGAAGCACTGAAAATTCCAAAATCCTTTCTATTCCATTTAGAAATTGTGAAGGTATGTGGAGTTTTATGCGTTATAAAGTTATTCAGTTCTCGCTGGAAGGGGCATCTCATAACGATATTTCAAACCATAAGGCAGCGATCAGCACCGGAATGAAGAGGATGTAGAGGTCCACTAAGACCACTGATAAATAGCATGAAAAAATAGTTAGTCGTACAGAGCTGTGGAAATGTACAATAAATATCGACAGTCGAGGATAAAGGTGGTGATTTTCTTTCACAACAGCTCCATAACAATCATACAACAAATACGAAATGAAGGCACGCAGATGCCCGGGCTGTGTGGAATGATGCCAAAAAAAAAATAAATAAATAAATAAATAAATAAAAAAAAAAAAAAAATAACGGGAACCTGCTTGTTTCTCAAGTGTTCAGAGGATAAAACTTTAGCAAAGAAATTATTCAGTTCCTCATTACAGGCCCCGGAAGCCTCCCTCTACAGTGCTGCCAAGAGTGCTGCGGGATGACGACCCGTGTCTGGTAAGCACCGTCACGGAATCCATCCTGCCACTCCTTCCTGATAAGACTCCCGTGTCCTCAGGCTCGTCTACCCCGCTTGGTATCCGCCAAGGGCCCCAGGTGAGTGCACAGTTATTCATATCTGGGAATCATACAGTAACTTGCGTTGATCAGCTGTCGTCACAACAAAATACAAATAAATAATGTGCGGTTTAATCCGAAATATAAAACCCCAGCGTTGTGTATACGACAAGGACCTTTGTTCAATAAATAATATTGGTACATACTTTGTGGTGGCTGTGGAAGATCCAGCGGGGACACACGCAATTCTGAGTGGAGCTCTCTATGGTTATTTCACTAATGTACAACTGTATAGGATTAATTATCAAAGCTCACTAAAAAAGAGGCAAGCCTCCTGTGACGGGAGCTATAAGCAGGCAGGTGCCTTCTTGTAAACTACAGTGATAACCTCACACAGCTTCGTCGCTGGCTCGACTCAATAATGAAACACGAATATATGACTCAATCATCATTCAGTGGTGAAAACACTATATATATATATATATATATATATATATATATATATATATATATATATATATATATATATATATATATATATATATATATACACACACACACACACACACACACTCAAACCCACACACTGTAATAGAGCAGTGTATGGTGGTTCGAGTTACTCGTAAGGGAAAACTAAATTATCCAGTAATGAACTGCTGGCTTGTTCGTCATGAACAATCACGAGTTATTTTTTAGATTTTGTACATCTAAACTTCCTAATTGAGATAAAAAATGGTGAGAAGTTAAATCTCTCCTATTACTCTGCGATTACTGAAGGATTTCACATTACGTTCACAACTTGCAGTAAATTTGCTTTATGGTTAGGAGAAAGACATGACACTGATCAGTAACATGAATGTGAATAAACAATAAATGAAAAGTTAAAGATAAAGAAAAAACATATCATTGTACTTTGCTGTAAGGCAAAAAATAAATAAATAAATAAAATAAAAAAAATAAAAAAATAAATAATAAAAAGATAGATATATATATATATATATATATATATATATATATATATATATATATATATATATATATATATATATATATATATATATATATATATATATATATATATATATATAATTTTCATTGTGGGGTACACTGTGAGTACATTATGGTTTTGTAAGTTAGTGGAAGAATGTGAAAAGTGATGGGCCAGTCTAATTTTCAAAATGTTGCTCAGCCCATTATGCAGCTGGATGCCGCATGTGCAGCATTTGTATGTATGCTTTACTTCCAGGTGCTGGAGATGGTGAACCTGCGTGATGGTGACAGAACCATCTCCCTGCCCTCCCTGAATGTGGAACACAATTACAACCAAATACTATCAGAACTAGTACTCAAACTGTAGCTTAAGTTACTGACCCAAGTTGTTCTTCACCTCTATATTTTTAATATTTTTTGCAATATTCCAAATGAATGTTTATTTTTGTTTTTCCTTTTAATCTGCAATTTGAATTTTCCATAAACTGATCTAATGTTTTGTTCCATTAAGGTAAAAACTTAAATTCCTGAAAAGTTCTTATGTAACAGCAATCTTCTGTATGAGAGATGTGAGGCAACTACACATGCCAAAGAGGGAATGATTTGGAAATTTCTGAGAACTCAAGGAATCAATTTAGATTCTGTTGCTACTTCATATTCTTAAGTCTGTAAACCTTGTAACTATGGCTCCTCATTCAGTGTCATACAGAGCCATTGCTCAAATCTCAGGTAAAGATTTAATCATTAGAGAACTTCCAACTCAGGAAGGTTTTTTACATAAGGTTATTAGACTAGAAAACACTTGTATTCAGTAAGTACAGGAGTCATAGCTTCAGGTACCTGCTGGCAGAAGTTTTTAGCAATTTCTTGTTGGTTTTCATGATCTCTTATATCAAGAGAAGAAATGTATTTTGCTATATTTTTGTAGGAAATTTTCAGATATTAATTGTAAAGTACTTCACAGATGATTTCAAATTTTTTGCACAAAATTTTAATTATCACCAAGACAGAGTCTAGTAGTGGAAGGTTGAAGATGACAAAATATCCTTTTAAGTCATGTACAAGACTAGCAATACTTTAAAAAAAACAAAGTAACATTATAAACCCATACAACAAGCACCAGTTTTTTTTCAATCTTGCATCCAAGAACATAATTGGAAATTATATAATTCTCTATTGAAACAAAATAATATGCTTGTAGTCTAATATGGATCAACAAATTAAAACCTGACTGGCTTTGTTCCAATTGAGAAATGGTATGCACTGTGAGAAAAGGACCAAGGCTGAGCCCCAAATAACATCAAGATTATTGAGTATTTCCCATTGGCTTGTTGACTCAACTTCTGCATACAGTTAACAATGTGACTAACAAGTTTATCTAGGTATTTGAAAACTCACCCAAACCATCAGTGAACAGAATATGTTGACAAACTTTGCATCTAGTGAGAATTTCAGTCCTACATTGGGAACTAGCAATTTCCCTTGTGCTAGATCCTTGACCAATAAATTTATTATTATTATTATTGAAACATAATTAAAAAATAATCTCTTAGCTGGTGAACTCATCCTTCCATTATTAAATTCTTATCATTGGTGACATGTTGAGAGACAGAGCAGCTGGGGTCAGTATGACTTGAGATACAAACAGGCACCACATTTTAAAGTTCCTAGCTGTTCAAACATGGCTTGGTTTGAGCTTATTTTGTAGTTTTGTTACAGGATAGGATGACTGACACACACACACACACACACACACACACACACACACACACACACACACACACACACACAGCAATACTTTACATAAATCTTCACCATGTACTACATTACATGTTGAGTCTTCTTATCCTATCCTGTTATTGTGCAATAATCAACCACTGTGTTGAATAAGCTACAACAGAAGCAAGGAAAAAATTTTTGACTTCGGTATTCTTTGTGTATATATATATATATATATATATATATATATATATATATATATATATATATATATATATATATATATATATATATATATATATATATATATATATATATATATATATATATATATATATATATATATATATACACACACAATGTCTCTGAAGTTGAAAGTTATTATGAAAAGGGTGTATGAATGATACTTCCTTGTGGTGTAAGTGTTTGATAATTTATGATCTCATTAAGAAAACACATCCGAGTGATAATCTGTTGGTAAAGGAAAACTCATGAAGGACACATGACATAGCATCCAGTGCAAGTCATAAAATATATACTCTACTTTTCTGCAAACAAAAAAGTTTACATGTTTTTGCTACAGTATATACAGTTCAAATCACCTGCAACATGAGGAAATATAGTATCATCAACTCCAGAATTCTGAAATAGTCTTTTTAATAACAAGCTTAGGTAAGATATTTATCTTCAATAGATCACAAACTAGAAAGTATCTGGAGTAAACCTCTGCTTCTGGGTGGCTGTGAATTTTGGACTGTGATATATTAGTCCTGCACACTGTGATAGCACTGTCCATTTTATGTTAATGTGTAAGTATGTCCTTGTCCTTATGTTTGCTGAGTTGATGCAGCAAAGATTAGTCTTTTTTTTTTTTCATTGAAGATGAGTTTCATCAGCTTCAGTGGAAACAATCTACATTTATAATTTTAGAAATATTAAAAGTAAGACTGGATTGTAAATAACATTAGTAATAAAAGTGAAAAATCAGAAGGTATATTGCAAGTAAAAAATAAAAAAAATCCTTGCACATTTATCCATCTCAAAAAAAAAAAAAAAAAACATTATGGATAGCACTTTTGTTACCATGTTTTAACATGAATATTCACAAAAATATGCAATATTTGTTAAAAAAAAATGAGCATGCTTGTACTAACTCTGGGACCATCTATACTGAGATAATTATTGTTGAAGGTCTGGTATGTTTTTTGAGGAGTTTCTGTCTTATCTTGTCACATTGAAATACCATGGAAGCAAACCAGATTTGCTGCATGCCATGACCTTCACTTACACTGGTACAAATATAAAAAGTTGTGCCTTGTGATTTATAAAATATTAAGGATCTTTAAGGTCATTACAATTTATAATTTTCTACTTACATCATCAGATAACTTGACAACAAATTAAATGGAGAGTAATTAAGGAATATGTGATCTGTAAATGTGTAATCATAAGCATTTGAGTGACTGTCCCCAGGAGAGGTATGTGTAGCAGTATCAATGTAGTTGTGCATTATGTCATCAGCATTTGGTTGGGTCTTATAATTTCATGCAAATTATTGGCAAAAACTCTTCCCCATTCAAAAGTTTTTTTTTAATTTGCTAGACACACTCACGTCGATTATCAGTATTTGCATAAGCAACACTTTTTGTTACAAAACAGATGCATCAATTACACAAGTATTTTGTTCATTGTATGCAATCATGATATAATTTTGACACCGGGAATAATTTTTCATTCCCATATGCATTCACAATCTTATGATGTATTACTACAGTATTACATTTTCATGCAGACCATGCATTTCTGCCTTACATTGTGTGTTGCTGACTTATGATTTCAATCATATCTTCATAGTCAAAAAAAGGTAAATGAAATCTGTGAATGATTTGGCAAGTTTTCCTGTGTTGTATATCTATGCATATATATGCAACTGTAGGATTAATAGTTACAACTTATATTTTCAGCTCACCTGGGGTATTTGGAACTGCTGAAGTGATGTAAATTGTAATGACCTGACTCACATATTTGTGTCCACTGATACATGAATGACCCAATTGCATCTTATGAAAATATACTTTATGAATATTAAGTTTAGAAGTAAAAACAAATTTACACATTGTCATATTTTCAGAGGAGAATATTGACGATGTATATTTCTAAGTGGTGCACGGCTCAAGTGGCAGTGTCTTAAATGGCCTTGATGCAGGTGTTTTCGTCATGGTCTTTAGGATCTGCTGCTTCAGTCAGCATCACTCAAGGTACACTGAGTTTGGTTGGTAGTCTGACAGCCTTGAACTTATGTAGATATTAGATTTATGAAACCAAGTTTGTTTTCAGTTTCATATTGGCATAAAAGAATATCATATCATTTAATTAATTTATTTTTTGTTCTAAACAAAATAAATGTAGTGAATATCCATGCCTATAATTATTTTCTTTTTGTAAAATTTTCTCCAGGAGTCAGACTATCAACTACATTATCCTTCCATGACATCATCTGTAAATATACAGAATTGTTGTTTACAAAGAGGTGGGTATCACTGTTTAACCAGAAGTTCAAATCAGTTTGTGCAAATGTGAAGTCCTAACAAAAATTAGTTTTGAGATTAGGGTGATATATTGAAATTCAGTGAGACCTGACTAAAATTCTAAATAGTGTACATTGCTTAGTGAAAGTGTGTATGAAGATGATGTGATGGTGGTGTGAATATCATATTTATTTTTGGTGATGTGGTAGGTACAACTGGCCAAGGCCACAAAGCTTCTGGTAGTGCGAGCTTTATCACCACAGTAAAGCACGGTAGTTAACCTGGTAGTGTTTGTGTTATGGGGAAGTTAGCTCTTTAACACCAGGAAGAGATTCATTTCATGTTGAAAACAAACATCTTCACATTTACTGAACTTGCTGAATCAGATGTCATTGGCAAACATTTACTCTGCAAAATTATTTTGCATTACCTGCACTTGATCAAGAATATGTCTTGTATGAGTTCAAATGAAACTTCAACCTTGATTACATTTATCAAATAAATGGAAAGCATACTGAGTTTCAGCTCACAATCATTTCATATCCTTATGTATTTTAAATACTACTTACTATTGATGGCATCTATCAAGTAAGGACCTCTCAAATTAAGAATTCCCTCTACATATTTGTTTTCTCAGATACATGTTGATAGTTTTATGATGTTAATATGTAAAATATATAATTTATAACAGATAACATCTTTACTCAAGTTTGCTTGGTGTTAAAGGTTAATCTTCTCCTGTCTTGGTGGTTGTAGCTGGCACATCACTGTAGATTTAGTTACTGTGGCCTCAGAGGCTGGACTTCTATACATGTTTGTAAAAGCAAATATGCAAGAAGCTGATAATTGGCGATAATATGGCATATATATATATATATATATATATATATATATATATATATATATATATATATATATATATATATATATATATATATATATATATATATATATATATATATATATATATATATATATATATATATATATATATATATATATATAAAGTTTTTATTGTTATGTTTCAAATGTGTTATTTATTCCTATACATATGTGTATATACAAACTAAGTCCTTTATAAGCTAGTATCAACTATAAAACACTATATTATCTTGTACACTTTAGTTTCAGAGATAGATAGAGATTATGAAATTTTATATTAAAGTATGCAGTACATGTATGTGAATTGCAAAAAGAGACTATGCACTGTGTAAGAAACCAAACACAGAACAATGTTATGAAAGACTGGAGTGTTTAAATATGTCAATAAAGCATACATAATCTGAAGGTAGTTTCATCCTGTAGTTTCAGTTGGGACTTTCTATCCCTCCCCATGTCTTTTTTGCTTCATCCACTGTAAATTTCACTTCACTTATTCCTCCAAAGACCATGAAATCCTAGATAGTTGAAACAATTTACCTCCTCAAGTAACTTGCAAGTCAAAATCACATTAATTTCTCAATTTGTCAGTTAACTTTTTGTTATTCGCTTTTAATTTTTTCCTTCCGCACTCTTCCAAACCCTGACCTGGACTGCTTTGTCTTTAAGCCTGTTGAGTGAAGTTGATAGTAAATGACTGTTTTAGGATCAGATTACACAGTGGCAGGATGGCTGGAATTGCACTGCTCAGAGCCAAGCCTGCATTCAGCTAACAATAACTGTTGGAATCATCAGACAATCAGTACTTCCAGAAGTTCCTCTCCTTTGTTGATCTGAATGAATACTGATTATGATATTCTTGAATACTGATTATGATGTTCAAATTTTTACTCTGGTAATTAAATGGTAATGCATCAGTAAAATATCTTACTTATTTATTGCATATTACAAGGTATAAAAAGCCTGAGTATATGAGTTTAAATCTTTAAAATATTTATTTTATGACTGGTGAGTTAATGCTTATGTAAAATTAAATCCAAGAGTTAGAGTAAATATTGATTACAGAAAAATAATTTCCATTCTTGTGAATGCTTCAAAATATATATAATCACTTCAAAGTTTATTGAGAGGCCTCTACAATACTATAATACATGATGGCCTTTCATTATATACATATAGCTTAACTACAATGTGTGGATATATATATATATATATATATATATATATATATATATATATATATATATATATATATATATATATATATATATATATATATATATATATATATATAAAGCATAGCAGTACAAATATAAAATCCACCGAGCTTCAATCAGTTTACTGTTATGTGATCAAGAGACTGAGTGAGGGTGGTTGGGGGACCAGGGGTCTCCTCTGTAATCTTACTTCAGTGATAAGACAAGGTATGATGTCTTGTAGTCTCCCAATGGAAAGGCTGTCACTGTTATATAGATATATAGGGAAGCATTATTAATACAATTAAAGTAAAACTGATAAGGAACCGTGAAAGTTAACACATGGACTGGCAAGTTGTCAATTATGAATGACATGCTCAATTCCAACAATTCTTTGGCACAGAAATAGTTTGTAAGATTACACCACTGAAATAAAGTGTACAGCATTTGAAAAATGTGAAATACAAAGCTTTTTGAGGGACTTAATCCTATATATCTAATAAGTAAACTCTGAAAAATTACTTTGCTTCACAAGTCAAAGTTGGACACGGTGAGGTGCTGGATATTGTTTCGAGCTGCAAAAAAAAGAAAAAAAAAAAAGAGAAAAATTAAAGTGCACATATGATAGACCATTTGATTCTCTCTGCATTTCACCCATGTGCATCAAAAGATTACTGAATATTCACTTCCAAACACATGTATTATTTGGACACAGTTGTTGGTCAAACAGACATTTTAGTGATACATAAACTTTTATTTATGAAACCAATCTTATTTTAATGTAAACTTTTATTTATGAAACCAATCTTATTTTAATGTAAAATCTATGAGGGAACACACACACACACACACACACACATATGTATATATAATGATGTTTTAAGGGAAACTTACTGTGGTTATAACACTTAGTCATGTCTTTGAATAAACAAATGACATGAGTATTTTATAAGTAAAACACTTACCTTCAAAGTAGGTTGTGTCCATTGCATCGTCTGGCTGAGGAATGAAGGGTGGTTGAGTGCTGCTTAGGTTGGTCCAGTCAATATTAGAAAAAAGGGCAGTAGTTTTGATGTATTCAAAATCTGCTCGAGTCTTGGGGTCATACTCCAAGAGCTTGTCCACACACTCCACAGCCTCCTTGGAGAGAGCCTCCTCATTCTCTGGCCAAGGGATGTCTGTCATACACACCAACAAACAGTCTATCAGTACAACTTGACTAACTTTGAAAAGCATTAATAGACTGAATAAAATCAAATTACAGTTGTGGAAATATTAAGGATAAATATAAAATTAAGATACACAATAAAAATCTTGAGAGAACAGAAACTATCTACATCATTTTGTGCAATAGTTGGAGATGCAAAGGATTAATATACTAAAAATGTTTAAATAAAAGAATAAATAAGATTTTTCCTTCTTTTGCCCTTGCATGTGTATACCAAATAGGGTTGAGATTTCAGTGGTTATATGAGACTGTTATTTACTGCAACAAGTAACATTTTTAGCTGCCATCTGTGGAAATTATAATGGCAGATTATCAGCTGTGCACAAAACTTGCTGTAAGTACATCCACCTCATTGTTTCCACCCAATGCATTCCACCTACACATTCATGAGAGTTGAATCAACCTTACCTCTTTGCAAGATGTTGTGAAACACTGCCTCAGGAGTTTCATCATTGAAAGGTGGGATGCCTGTCATGAACTCAAAGAGGCACACCCCTAGAGCCCACCAGTCAACAGCAGGTCCTGGAAAACAAAGAACTGTACTTAGACAACAGCAAGGACATGGTAAATACAAAAAGTAATAAAGATATTTCAAAGTTCCTATTTAAACTATATCTACTTAAGTACCAATTTGAAACATTCATTTGATGACTGTTATAATAGACAAAAAATTAGTCACAGGTTGTGAAGCTGCTATGCTACAGTTTAGGAAGGATCTTTGAAAATGTAATGATTTCTATGTGTACTTCAGCATGTTTTACACTTCTCTAAATTCAAAAAATCTATAAAAAGGTGTACAATGTTTAGTTCCATATACAGAACCTGAAATACATCACACATTACCATGACCTAGGTGAAGCAACAGTTCAGGAGCAAGGTAGTCAGGGGTGCCTAATATACGAGATTCACACCCAATGGGTTGAACTCCACGCCTCACACTCTTGGGGGCCCTCAAGGGTGTCTGTCCAAACTCCTGCAGAGGACTGCTGGGGATGCTCTGTGGAAAGTAAATAGTTAAGTGAAAAACAAGATACAAACAGTCTATTTATAAAAAGATTACAGTATGAAAAGTAGAAGAAATATATTGATATAGGTAAAACTTTACATTATTCAATCTTTTTTTTTTTTTACTTTCTAACAGAGAGCATTAATCAAACATGAAAAAACTTCCATAAAAGGATGATTTTTTCTTGAAAACAACAAGAACATAACTTGAAGCAGGACTCACAGGTATCCTTGCAGGCGTGTGGTAGCTTAAGAAGTGCTGGGAGCGGGAAGTGTGTGAAGCAGAACTCACAGCTGATGGTGAGGGATTCCCCTTAGCACTGGGCTTCCTCTCGGCCTCATCAATGCTCATGTCACTCTCACTGTACCATCTTACTAACTGTTGGAACATTATTTTTCCAATGTATGAGTGCAACCAGCAATACAGTGGTACATACATCTATAAGCATAATAAAAATTCTATATGAAAAAAAAAAAACACATCCTGCCATGGATGCCCACTTAGCCGCTGTGAATGTGTCACCGGCCTACAACTCAATTCCATAACACAGCTAAACATCTCAAAATGCACACATGCATAGAAAATTTTCTGCTTAGAATAACTTATATTTCATGTCTAACAATATCTGCAGAAACTTGTATTACACCCTGTATTTATTGCGAATAAATGTAAATAAGTTTTCATCACTTACCTCAAAAGTTACATCTGAAGAATTCATGCTGTTTTGTTCTGTCAGTTCTACTCCACTATCTCTGCAAAAATAAAATAAATAAATAAATAAATAAAGATGTAAGGAAAAATTACATGTGAGAATTCCATTAATTTATTAATCATACTAGACTGTGTTATACATAAAACATAATAATATGTATAGAAGTCTTCATGACTGAATTCTGCTAAAGGCAAGTAAACAGAAGTATGTAGTTACTTAGGTTATTGCATACTTATTATCACAGATCAAGTTCTTTCTCTTTACAAGGGTAATCTACACATTTCTATCATTTCAATGATCTCTATTCATTCCCACATTTCCTATAATCCAAGACTGTTGTTACCATGGACTGCCTTCCATTACAGTAGCAAAGGGAGGTTAAACCATCAACTTTACCTTTTGATTTGATTGTCAGGAGTTCCTTGTCCCTCATTCAAAGTCCTGAAAGATGTCCTACTTTGCTTGCTGACACGCAGCCTCTTGGTATCTTGCTTTTTTGGTGTGTTTTCATCAAAATGAATTGTTCCAAAGGTTCTTGTGAGTCCCGTGGAGTGAGGCCCACAACTGGCTGTCACTGGAGAGGCTGAAGAGGTGGAACCCATTGGCCGCTTAATTCCTCGAGCATAGGCTGGCACCTTAAAATTTTCCAAGATGTGCTGACCTCTGCTGTTTGGTGTTTGATGCACCGTGTCTTCTACTGTTGTGTCTCCTTTAGAGCTGGATGAATTATCAGTCCCTTGTATACCATCACAGTTTGGTCTTGAAGTTGTACTGATGATTTCCTTGTTTGGAGATTCTTCTATGTTCTCAGCAGGCACTTTAGAATCACAAACAGCCATATGCAACACTGTTTGACTTGCAGTTTTTGGAAATTTGGAATTCTGTTCCCATTTCCTGAAGTTTGGAGAAACAGGAGAACTTGTAGTAATATCTGCTACTGAGAAAACTGGTTTGGATTTGGCTGACTGTGTGCTAACTAGAGTAGCCACCGGGGAAACATAGTCAGTCAGCTGAGAAAGTGCCCGCAGGCGTGGGTGAAGCTTGTTCAAGTCATTTTCATTGGTGCTCTTGGGTGCTGCATTCAAGTCAAAAGGTTCTAAGCTACTGGCATTACTCACCTCATCAAGGAAAACATCATCACTATAGCCAGAAATGCAAGAGTCCTCTTTTAGAGAAGCATTATTTTCACAAGTATCAACTGATGGGTCTGTGTCAGGATCTTTTCTCTTCTCCCTATGCTTCCTGTGGCTCAATTCATTAGTCTTTATTGGGTTAACACTCTGCATGGATGAATCAGACTCGTGTACACATGTCAAGTCAACAGTAGTGGATGATACATGTTTTGGTGAACTTGTATTCATGTGATCGTCTGAGGCCTTGATTTCTTCCATATCTTCTTCCTTGATGTCATCTAGACTGTTGTCTCTGGAGTGAAGCACAGAGAGGGGATGGATGCCACTCTCATGTCCAAAATCACTAACTGATGATATATCAAAATCACTAGAGATATCACCTTCTTTGGGAGAAGGGTATACCAACTGACATTCATGTGGAGACTGACAAGGGGTATAAAACTTTGGTGTGGATGGAGAAGGCACTCTGCTCTTCACTTCCTTGTCTGACTGTTCCTTAGGTGAGCAGTCACTTGAGAAATCAAAGTGCTTCTTCAAGTCAGAGAAGGTGCCATATCTGTTAGTATTTGGTGATTCTGAAATGTCAAAGAAATGGGAATAAGTTTTCTTATTTCTATGTTATCTACAATTACCATTTGTTATTATTTGCTGATGATACAGCTCTGGTTGCTGACTAAGAGGGTAAGTTGAACATATTGGTGAAGGAGCCTGGGTGTTACAATTACACTGATTTACCTTCCATTGTGGGACATTCTTTCTTTACAGTAGGTGAAACAGTTGCAGGGGAGACTGCACCACTGTTTCTGCTGCAAGGTGTAGTGGACTGCATTGAGGTGTTAACATTTGCTGCCACTCTTCCACGAGTTCTGCTAAAAGTAAAATTTTCAGTGTCTTTTGCTGAATAAATATATATACTGGTATTTGAAGAATTATGATTGAGTTTTACAGAAAAGTATAAAATTGAGGTTTTGGACTATTTTAAGTTATACCTTCTAATGTTATGTTATAATATAATAAACTCATGTTCTGCTCTTTTTGGGTGCCAACCTTGTGCTTAGAAAACACCCATAAATACACTTCCTGTAAGAATGCAGCAAGTTCCCAATTCTTGTAATTGAATTAGTGTTTGCATATCAATGTATTCATGTTTATCTGTCTTTTATTGTGGATAATTCAATCAAGCATCTAGTCATACAAGAATCCTTTGGTATATGACTGCCTTAGGGCAAGATGCAAAATCAAGACCCACTAGAAGAAATCAAATGATCATTCCCGAGCTGAAAATGATTACAACTCGTTGCCTAACAACAGGTAAGATGCAACAGTGATGACTTGGAGCTATTTCAACAAAACACAAGCAGAACATCATGCTGTTAGCATATTTTGGGTTTTGTTCAATACACAGTGGCCCTCTTACCTCTGCCCCCTTTGGATGAAACTGCGACTTCTTGAAGAAAGCTTCTTCAAGCCTGCATTGCTTAAAGTACTCTGATCACTGACTAGAGAGCTGTCCAGGGTTAGATTACCATCTTCAGATCTCTGCAATTATAACAATCTATTAACAAAAAACATGAAAATATAATGATGAAAATAGGTAAAAGTTTCTAAGAAATCTAATTACCTAATTATTAATATATTTTACTGTGTAACTCACAAAGGAAAGCTGAGAGGCAAGGGAAAGAATCTGGCCGGGAGTCCTCATGTACAGCTGTGCCGGCAGGTTGCCAGTGGGTGTTCCAGTAATATCTGAAATATGTGTTTAATATGTACGTATTAAGTTAAGTCTCCGGGAAACATCTTTGTTAGCACCATTGGTGTAACTGTTAGAAGAGTACAGCAAATAAAATAAAAACATTTCTCTCACTAGATTTTTAGGCAGTGTATTTTGTACACATGAATTGCAGCTGTTTTAAGGATTGCCTACTGTGTTGCAGGAAGAGTTATATTGCTAAGATGAGTTTTTAGGAATGGAGACTTATATTTCCTTTTATCTATGGGCAGGCCTTCTGGTATCACATGAGTTTGGAAATAAAAAGTTTTCACCATTTTGTATGGTGCAGACCCTAAAAAAAAAAAATGATAAAAATTTCCAGGATTTTCTATTTTCTCTTTTCAACAACACTAGTGTGGATATTAGAAAATCATATCATATACTAGGTTTTATGTCTATATGAGCATACAATACACCTTTTTATGTATGATTCTGCAAGAATGTTTGGGATGGATTTCTTAGAAAGATTTGTATGTTAAAAAAAAAAAAAATTATACTGAATCTTTGTACACAAAAATCTCCTCTCTGAGCTTAACAGTAGTTGAAGTTATTTAATTCCTTATCCTAATGCTGGAAGAATCATTATACTGCTAAGAAGAGTTTTGAGATGAGGCAGTATCAGCATACAACACAGGCACATAATGGTGAAGACTCACCCTTATGAAGAGTGATTTTGCTGAGCCCAAAGTCAGTCAGCTTCAGGTGGCCTTTGTTATCAAGAAGAAGATTGTCTGGCTTCACATCACGATGTACTATTCCATGACTGAAATGATTTTACCAGGTTTTTTTTAACTCTCTCATTAGTAAATTATAGACAATGCTTGATTATGCTTTCAACCATACTATAAGCTGAACTTTTCAAGAGAAAAATAACACAGTATCTGCATTGAACCCTAATGAAGTTTCCAATTAAGTTGTGAGAGAAAGGTAATTAAATGCATCTTATTTTCTTTTATTAGTCTTTTCTAGTTCTTGGCTGATCTCCCTTCTATGTAAAATATATTAACATATAGGAAACAATAACAAAGACATCTCAAACCTGTGTAGGTAGTGAAGGGCAAGTCCTAGCTCTGCAGCATAGAATGTGGCCATGGGCTCATCAAAATAACCATAGATAGCTAGGAGAGACTTCAGATCCCCCCCTATCAAGTACTCCATGATCTAAAAGTGAAACACACATTAGATAGCAGCAAACGTACATAGGTGGCCAGCCATGACAGTAAAATGTGACACTTGTGGATTTATTTTGAAGAAAGTAAACATTTTGACATGTGAAGGCATATCTCTGGATATCATGGGCACTTCTGCAGTCTGGCTGAACAGTAAATGAACAGTTGCAATTTCATGGTATTATCACGGCCTGACATTCAAAACATTTGGCAACATTAGGCCTTACACACATCAACCTGTCTGATACTAATAGACAGCCTTTAAGATATGAAGGAGAGCAGTTATAGCAGTAGTGGTGCTGGTGCAAACACATTCACCACCTGCAGTGTATGGTGCACAGGCGCTCACCACAGGATGAACTGACTCTTCACCACAGGCACAAGAAATGGAGACACTAGCATAGTTACTGTGGGTATGGAAAGTTTGTTGGGTGGCAGCTGGAAGTATTTTGGTCGGATAGAAAAGTAGTTGTGAAAGTTGACTGATACCTAGATCTTTAAGCTATTATTATCTGTGGGGTGGTGTGGCTTTTTTTTTTATTTTTTTTATCATGTAACTTAAAAGTGCAAATGTCACAGGATGAGTGTATGGTCTCAGGGACAGTCTTGATAACTGTCATCAGTGAAAGTCTCTCAAAAGGAAGACAAGAAAACATAGATGAAGACTTACAATCTAAATTTGCTCTATATTATAACATGAATAGTACTTACAAGATAAACATTTGATGCTGTCTGAAGAGAATAATACAGCTGAACACAGTATGGGCTCTTTGTTCTGGCCAAGGCATCCCTCTCTGTGATCACTGGAAAATATATCATTATTATCAAGATAGCTTGTTTTTCCCTCTTTTTTTTTTCCAAATTTCACTGAAGCAGGGTAAAAAAAATAGTATAATCAGACAATATATAATGATTTTCTTCAACTTACCTTGCTCGACCATATTCTTGTGTAAAATATCTGACTTCTTGACAACCTTAATGGCATACAGCTGAGATGAGTTTTCTTTCTTGCATCCCAGAAATACCTTCCTGTTCCAACAAGGCAATGTGTTTAGCAGAGACAATCAAAACCAAATAAATCCTTTAACAGTGGTGCATAGTCAGTGTTTATGGCAGAAAGCTATATGTGTAATAATCTGAAGAAGCCAGAATGAATAAAAGACTGTGAGATGCTCATCTTGTTTTGCTCAAGATAGAAATATGCAATAATCATTAAAAATAACTATTTACCCAAATGCTCCACGACTTATTGGTTTGAGGAATTGGAAATCCTCAATCTTTGGCATCTGGAAAAAAAGAAAAAATGAGACACCTGTTAATTAATTGCCTATTATTTCCCAACAGTAATACATGACACACAAACTAGCAACGCAGGAAACAGCATATGTAGACCCCAGAGCTCTGTTCGGGAAAGGAAGTGCATTAAACGTTAAGTAGGTCACGTATTTACTGCTATGCTGGAATCCCACGGTTACATTATTGTACTGACTGCTTCTTACTTACCTTATTAGTGCTATCCGCGGCGCCATCATCTGCAGTTTTGTCTCTGTGCAGCAGTATATTCTCTTTATTCTCACTCTGTTCCATCACGTCTGGTTTGAATTTGAACGTGTCTCATCCCGTTTGTTTACTAGCTGATAGTGACGATGATGCGGCGTGTCACGTGGGGGAGTCTTGCCAACGGGATTACTTTTCCACACACACACACACACACACACACACACACACACACACACACACACACACACACACACACACACACACACACACACACACACACACACACCATGGCAGTATATATTATAGCTCTATTACACACACACACGCTCTCTCTCTCTCTCTCTCTCTCTCTCTCTCTCTCTCTCTCTCTCTCTCTCTCTCACCATGGCTGTATCTATTATAGCTCCATTACACACACGCTCTCTCTCTCTCCGATTTTATGATATCAGTATCCCCTTTCCAAAGTCAGATTGCAAATTATGCCTCATCTACGTCGCAGTACATCAGAGAGAGAGAGAGAGAGAGAGAGAGAGAGAGAGAGAGAGAGAGAGAGAGAGAGAGAGAGACGCCCGTCGTGGAAGAATGAAAACAGATTTCACTGCATGTTGAATATGAAAATTCCCCAAAATGTCTACTATTACTAACGCCCTCACCACCACCACCACCACTACCGCTGACATCATCATCACTCCATCACCCTTGTCACCACCACCACCACCGCTGTCACCACCAAGGATGAAAGACATACTTATCTTTGGTCGCCACTACCACCACCACTACTGCTAACACCATGACTACCACTGTCACCACCACTACTAGCATCATCACCACGACTGTCACTACCACCACCACCACTAATGCTAATATCTTCACCATCGCTGTCACCACCACCACCACCACCACCACTACCACCATGCAAGCTCTTGAGGTAAGTTAAGTACAGACATTTAGAAAAATATTTATTACAATCAGTGAACACTCTTGACAATTACAAAGTTTCAAGCCCGCCTCCAAAACCTTATACTTGCTGATCGACGGAACGAAGCGACCATGAACAGTGCAGTCGACGACCATTGCAGACTGACCCTGGCATGTGCTGCTCGTCTGTTATGGTGTGCAGCTGAGGCGCGATCGTCAGGTGTCTCTTTGCCAGTGAGACTCATGAACACATAACAAAATGAATGTTCCTCTTACATTCACTTAACTTCCGTCATCCCGGTTTTTTTTTTTTTTTATTTTCAGTTTGTATATTAATGTAATAGAAATGGTGACGGCCAATTTGAGACACGGCATGAAAATAAATTGGGAAGTGCTGCCGTTTGTTGGCTGGCCAGGCATACCTGTTAGGATATCTAAAATTCTAATCATAGAATGCTATGTATAGAATTTAATTTTTCTAATGAAGAAATGCGTGGAGTGATATATAATGTATGTAGACGCTCACATATACAAAATTGGCAGTATAATAATTTTTTTTTTTCATTTTTATTATGCCAACAAAGTTCAAATCCATACTGGAGGCACACTTCAGCAACATGTCTGAAAATATATTGACCGTACTTTCCTTATATAAACAGGTAAGTTACGTCCGCCAACATTCCAGGTAGTTATTAATACATCTTTCCTTACAATCGGTAGCTCTGCCTCAGTGTTTCAGCACGCATCATCAATACATGAAGCCAATCAGACGAAACCCTTTCAATCGCCAACGACCGATTCAGCGCCAACAGCTCCTTTGTAACTCCCTACACATGAGTATCTGTACTGAGGGATGCATCTTATTTGCACACCCAACAACACTCATATGTACAGTCATGTGGACTCCTGAAGCACCACGATGACTATGGATAAGCTGTTTTTCCATAACTATTAACTATTATCTTCACTTTGTATGGAAACGATCTTGAGCAAACAAATTTTCTAGGTACATATTTACAGTTTGTCTTGTGGGTGTCATGACGGGATTGTGGGAAATTAAGGAGTGGGTGGAAGCTTTAGTTCTTAGCCATCCCACCATGAATTTTACTACAAAATGAATAATAGAGAACTGTTGGTATTTGCGTGGGCTTGTGATGCAACACCGACGTTCTCAATGCAATACTTGTCATCATACTTAGGTTATTCAGTGTTTGTATTAAAGGATTACTTCTTGACTTGTTTATTTTGTTTACATTAGAGTGATTCAAGTTTTGAGTGAAAGGAGCAAAAGTAACCGAAGGTGTTTTTGAGACTCGCTAGGCAGAAGGATTGGGTGCTGTGATGGGATTTTGTGGCGATGCTTTGAGGGTCTCTTGGCATGTTCGCAGGCAGCGCCCCGAGCCTCCCTGACACTTCAGCTCACTCAGACGGTTCGCAACAAAGAAGACCTGCTGCCGGCGAGGTCTTCCCAACAGGGTTACACACAGAGAAGGTTATTGTCGGTCTTGAAAACATTTTTTTTTTCTTTTTTTGAATCTTAAAGTAGACTACTCTCACCATTACATGATTATACTACGCTACAACGTATATACCAGCGCTTACACATTAGATCGTACTTTACAAAATGTATCTTTTTAATAGTGAAACATGGAAGTCAGATACATGAGTGACATTAAGGTGCTATATCTGAACGGAACCAAGGTGCGGATGACTGACTTGCAGAATGCGGAGTGTGAAATTATTTAAATCAGGTTTATTCGAGTAAATGTCCTGCCCAGACCAAGATTAAAAGGCTGAGGCATGACAAAGAAGCTGCGGTGAATTCCCTGGTGCTTCCCGCTGCCCTGATGCTCTCTCCTCTGGCAGGACTTAAGCACTAGAATAGTATTATCATTAGTGGTACAAACATAAACATCAGATAATTACAAATACATAGATGTTGCGTTAAAAATAATGTAAATGGCTAACAGTTTGAAATGCAACTACCCCGAGATAGGGAAAAAAAATCAATACTATTGTTACGACTGTGGAAAAACGTGATTAGGTGTCTGTGAAGAAGAAGAAGAAGAAGAAGAAGAAGAAGAAGAAGAAGAAGAAGAAGAAGAAGAAGAGCTGCGTACCAAGAAAGGGTCCAGTAAGGGAGCTACATAATGGGAGGACCTGACCCAAGTTTATATTTTACAGTACAAATTTTATAATATAGATTTATATAATAAAAATATACACATTTTTCGCTTTCTAAATGCTACGACATAACTGCAGCACGAACTGCAATATACAGTATGTTGAGGCGTCTTCAGTAAAATATGAAATGGACAGTTGATGAGGCGGCGGTTCATCCGCGGCCACCACTTGCTGCTGGAGCTCCGAGCTGGCCTGGTGACGCCACGGACTTGTCATAACACTTCCACACAAAGGCCTGTATTCAGAGACTCTTTGCTCTCACCACGACTATTTTCCAAGGCCATTGAGCCGAATAGCCGGGTTCTTAAGAGTGTTTCTCCTGTTAATAATGTAGAAATCTTGTTAGTCTGACACTAGAACCCTAAAAAACACTCTTAAACAACCCGTGTACCTTCAACTACAGCCTTTTGAATGTAGTGGAGATTTGGCGCAGAAGTGCTTCAGAATGTGGTCCTCATACTTATGTCGACAAGCTGATGTGGCTGACTACACTCTCCACTTCTAAAAACCTACAAGTTTGGCGATTCATTTGCTTCGAGTTGGTTTATTGAGATTTTTAAAAACAACTGAAACTAACTTTTACAATTTTACAACTATTTTTTTCATTACAAACATTCTGTAAAAGTCGAGTGAGCAGTTTTCATACAATGTAGTATTTTAGGGAAGCGTGTCAGTCAGTGATGCCCTCCGATGATGAGCAATGGTGGGGGTAAAGGTTGGACTGTTGGCAGGGCGTATTTCACCTTCCTTCTCGTCCAGCTTCCCTACAGCCAGTTCCTCTCTTTTGAATGCAAATGTAGACCATGATGTTTATTAGGCTTTCGTGAAAAAGTCTTGAATCTCATACAAAAGACATTACAATTACACGTCCGAAATGTGACTGATCTAAATTCCTTGTAAAAAGGTAATATGATTATAGGAGTAGGCATCACCATCACCACCACCACCACCACAGCCATCATCATCACTATCGTACCATATCGGAACGTACACAAAAATGGATCAATCAAGAGCTGACAAATTTCATCTTCGCCTGCAAATGGAAATAAAATTCTATCGTGGAGCCAATGAGCACTGCTGACTGTGAAGACAACACCTCGACAACAGAATAAACAAATAAATAAACGAATAAAAACAAAATCGGATACTGTTATGACCACTTTCTTGACGCCACCATCAGACCGCAGCAGACGAGACTTCCCCTCTGCGGAACAGAAACCATCCGCCAGGCAACACTCGCCTATTAATGTACATGCTAAGTATTTGAGTTTCAGTCTTTTATATGTATTCAGAAAAATACGTCTTCGTAAACACACGTGTGGCCAGTTAAGATTCCTTCACCATCTTGAACACATAGCCTACTGCTTACATACTTAATATTTGTCAGTATTTGACCCTGAGAACACAAACTAAGCTATAGGAGGTGGCACCATATAAAGACTTACAAGGTAGATGAACGACGGCTCCGAATAGCACACGGCTGCTTAATTAACCCGGCTTGATGTGTACAACCTGCGCCAGAAAGAAAAATACCACGACCAAAACCAAATTCATACGAGAAGAGCAAGACCACAATGATGGTGTGTGAAACAAAATTAATGACACTTATAAAGCGTACATGTTTTCACACCTTTAGACTGTATGGCGATAGGAATTCAGAATGTGTGTTACTGTAATAACCACAGTCCTTGACATGCCGTGGCCTTCATTCTTTATTTACTTCGATCTTGAACGTCTCCGTGGTTGGCTGTGCAAAGACTAGTGTTACATGGTATCTGACACAATATGACAAGCAACTAATATATACTAATGTTTTTAAACACTTATCCTTCAATTCTGGATTATCATTTTTCACCTTTCTATTGGAACTGGCACCTTAATAAATGATTTTTTTTTCTCATTCTTTTTTTTGCCCCTGGTCAGTGCCCCTCTTACATAAAGAAAAAGAATGATATTGAATCCTGAATTTCTTATACATGATGAGTGATGAAGCTGAGATATACGAAATATGACTCAACATTTATCTTTGGCTAAATAAATCCTGCCTACCGCTTCGCTTCTTTCGTCCTGAGGTAGGTGCGGATGAGAATGTTCCTGTTTAAAGTTTAGGTCATAAATGCAACGGTGACCAGGTGCAAAGAAATCGAATGTGTTGACAATAGAATAAATTTTGTTAACGAAAATTTCACTTATATAATTCAGAACATGAAGACTAACATGTTCGGTGTTCCCAAATTGACGTTATTATACAGTACATTATTTAGTGCTTAAATACGATAAGCACATTGTGTCATGGTGTTCTGAACATCCTAAAGATAAAACTGATACAAAACTAAAGAAAGTAAATATAAATGATGAAAGATTATTTTCGTGGAGACTAAAATGAACATGAATTTTGTCTAAAAAGCTCAACATGTTACTTTCCAGTCAACAGGATGAATATTACACGGTAAACAGCACTTTGATAAAAAATATTCCTGATTCACCAGCAGTGGTTTTAAAGGGATCACAAGATGCAGGAGAGGAATGTTGCCAGTGGTTTCAAACACCTGAGATATTGTACGAAAAGGGCGAGACTTGGAAAAAAAAAAAGAAAAAAGAAATACACGACCACAAACGTTGCAGAAACTAACATAGGGAAAATCAGAATAAGCACAACACTTTCTTCAAGGGAATGGTGCGTCGTGACCCTACTTGACCTAAAACAAACAGCTTACGTGATTAATAACCTGAATGGCGAGCCGTTAGTTGCTTTCACTTGTACTCAATTGTTACTTCTGGTATGAACTTATTTTTTGTTCATTCTTTGATGTCTTCAGAACACAATGACACAGACGAAAAAAAAAAAAAAATCATAGTTTTCACTACATAACTTCGACCTCGCTCATCTTTTTTAAAATCTGCACTACTGGAGGTATCACTTTGGGTCAGATTAAATAGAGCTCTTAATGGCGGTTACAGCTCCTAATAATACTGTCATCTGTTGATACATGTTGATTCTGAGACGGTTAAAGCAGATCATGTAGGCGTGACAATTTTTTCAATGATTTAAATCCAGTCATATATCCATTATGACCTCAAAATATTAATCCTGAACTATAACATATCTTATATCTTTGCACATCCATCCACAGGAAATCCCAAACATGTTACAATCAAGAGTTACCGTTCGCGGGAGGCTACAACCTCAGTAAGGTGTTGTCACAATCTCGTGTGGACATCCTTGCACGCTGAGACACGTGAAAAATCAGTTTTAGTGAAACACACAGTGAGTTTTAAACGGTTCAAACAACTGAAGAAAAATGCCATTCACGTGTCAGGATCCCAAATGTTGTAGTGTCTGCAAGAAGGTTTGGTGGAGGTTTTCGTCCATCTATCTTGAATCAGTATATCGTGGGGCGGGGCGTTCCAAGGCCCTTAATCAAGTAGACTCCATTCGCTGGTGTAGAGCTGTATTAGAGTCGCCAGAAGCAGGAGGATGCTATAGGAGGCGGCGCAGCGCGGAGCTTTGCTGAAGCCCAGGCCTTGCTTTACTGGTTGCTGGATCTGACCTGCAGGTGAGGAGAGTCTGGTCAAACACGTGTTTAGCTTATGCTTGTGGTGTTTTGAAGAGACAGTTACGCATTTGTAGCATTCCTTAAGAGTTAAAAAGAATGCTGGCATATAAACTAAGGGGGTAAACACGAGCGTTATATAACTAGCACACACTGGATGCGGCAGTGGCAGTGTTCCCAGAGGCGGAGCATCATGCTGGCTGCGGTGAGCTGATGCCCCGCACCTGAGGACTCAGAGGGCCACCACAATCAATACTCAGCTCCTGCCGGCAAGGAGGATGGAAGCAAAAAAAACCAACTTTCAAACTAACACTGTTTCTTGCCCTCCCAGCTGACTGGTGGCTCTCACGGGAGGCGGGATAGAGAAGGGCAGTCGGTGGGTGGGGATGGCGGTCGCGGCTTCTACTCCGGGACTTGCTTGTGGGTAAGTACCTCGTCATTAGTTGCGCTGGGAGGGGCGGGGAGGGTGTGGGAGAACACAGAAATGATGTGGGGGTCATGTAACGAACTGTGCGGGTCTGGTGGGCAGAGGTATGGGGTACTTAACTCTGAGTGCTGATGGCGGGACACACACCAGCCGCGGGGCACGGCGCTCCCCGATTCCTGCTTCCGGGGCGAACTCAGGCCACGGGGCTCCTGCTGTCGCACACTCAAGTTCACCACGAGTCTTGACATCCACACACACACACACACACACACACACACCTCTCGTCAGTTAATCGGTGGGTTAGTCTGTGTGTGTGTGTGTGTGTGTGTGTGTGTGTGTGTGTGTGTGTGTGTGTGTGTGTGTGTGATGTAAGAAGGGGACTAGCCAAGGGCAACAAGGTTTATAAAGAAAAAGGCCCATTGAGGTGCCAGTCCTCAAGGAAAAAGAGACAAAAGGCTCCACCAAAACTAAAGGTGTCTTGAATCCTCCTCCCTCTTGAACGAATTAAAGTCGTAGCAAGAAGGAAATATAGAAACAGGTAGGGAAGTTTCCAGAGTTGATCAGTGTTAAATTAGTATGTTCATCTATCTTTCAGTCCGTGTTCGTCTCCTTGTCTATGTTCATCAGGCTGTCTGCTTTTCTTTAATCTGTAAAAATCAGTCTTTTTTTCTTTTTTTGGTCTATGTAATTGTCTGGTTTGCTTTGCGTCTACGTGTTTTCATGTTTGTCGTTTCTCTGTGTGTCGGTATGTTTGTCTTCTGTTTGTCTCTAAAGTTTGCCTGTCCTTTTTTTTGTCAGTGTTCTCTCTCTCTCTCTCTCTCTCTCTCTCTCTCTCTCTCTCTCTCTCTCTCTCTCTCTCTCTCAGCATGGCATCAAGCTTAGCCTAGTCGTCCTGGTGACTTGATATACTCAGACCATCTATAAGTATTACACAGTTAGGGTGCAGCGGAAGGCCACCTGGCAAAGTAAGACAGCAAAGTAGTGACCAATACAGACTAACGTGGTGGACAAGCTCGGCTCCCTTTCCTCTTTAACTCTTTCATACGTGGACAATATTTCCCATAACCTCTTAGGACGTTTTTTTTATTTTATTTTATTTTTTTTATCCATTTATAGTACTAGTCATTCAGTTAAATCGTGTAGGATAGAAATGGTGGAGATTAAATCCGTGTTCTCTCTCTTTTTTTACCTGTGTTCATGCATTTTTTTACAGTGCTGTGAGCGATAACAAAGAGACGCCCACATTGGTAAAAAAAAAAAAAAAAAAGGCTTAATTTGGACACGTATTTGAGTGACAGACCATGACTGCAAGGGAGCGGGACTTGTTCACCACCAACCAACCGCAGTACAGTGTTATTGAAAGCACCACTGCTCTATAATCTACAACAACAACTACTAAATTTTACCAGGGATAGATTATTACTAGTGCTACTCTATCACCTCATGCCATGATGGTTTACAGTGTACATCGCTATAATACAGTACATGATTATCAGTATAAACCCGCATGTCTGTTACTGTACATTACACATCTCAATTCGAATATCTAAGCTTTTATTTTCTAACCTCTCCCTGCCCTTCCCTGCACCAACACTTACCGTCTTGCACGTGTACGGTGATCTCAGCGGGCTCCAGGGCGGTGGGGCTACAGCTGTACTCGCCTGTGTCACTTTGGTCCACGGCGGAAAGCATCAGTTTACTCACTGTTTTCGTCAAAGATTTTTCCGTCTGAAAGAAGAGAAAAGGATTTGAAGTATGTGTTTGATACAAGATGCAGTGTGTCAGTGTGGTGTGGCTTACGGTGCAGGTGTTTGCGTGGTGTTGGTGGTGGTGGTGGATTGGGGTTGGTCTTCTGGTATCAAAAAGTAGTCAAGTTATTCGTAATGAGCAAACAGGAATAATAGAAAGAGGTGGTGGATTTATGTGTGATGGGTTACGTAATAGTGTAAGATGCGTGGCAGTGTGGGAATGTAGTGTGTGTGGAAAGATGACGACACACACACACACACACACACACACACACACACACACCACCTCCCGGGTGTAATAAACCGTCATGAACACAGGCAGATGTCATGTGTTATGGTGATCCCCTGCACGACCAAACAACCCCTCCCACACTGCTTTAAACCAAAACACACCAAACTTGACACTGCACTTAACACTTCCCACTTAACACTCGACAACTAGCACTACAGTTAACACTCGGCACTTAACACAAGGCTGCAGGCAAACACTTGGTGCAGCCGAGACCCAGAACAGCTGGTAACCGAGGAGCACAAACCTCGGTGACGTATTTCAATTCTTTTGCTGAAGGTAACGAGCAACAGTAACCAGCTTTATGATTAGTACGAAGGTTTTTTGTTTTTTTTTCCGCCGTCCATAACAATTAATGATGTCTTCTAATTTATGTTCTCATCTCATATAAAACTGAATACACATAAAGTTTGAGTCAACTAAATAATGACCTGGATGTGTGTGTGTGTGTGTGTGTGTGTGTGTGTGTGTGTGTGTGTGTATTCAGTATTGCCCTGATCTTATTTCATCGTTTTCCATTAATTTCTACTCAATATATTTAATTAATTTAGCTAACCATTAATTAATAAATTCATCTGTTTATGTATGTATGTATTTATTCATTCATTTAATCTCACTAAATTGACATATTAATAGCCAAGTCGATGAGGTGAAGCGAGAGCAGTCATTAGAGCATGGCCGGAACTGAAGTGCTCATAGACAAGTCCTCGCCTAAGTTATGCCTCACTCACCACTTCCCACGTCCCTTCCTCCCATCCCGTAATGGCTGGCAATGGCTGCTCCATCCCTAATCTCGCTAGCGAAGAGCCGCTCTTGAGACTCCGGCAAGGACCCAGCCACGCAGGTAAATATGAAGAGAACTTAACCCAGGCCTCGATACACAGACGAGCATAAAGTTCCCATTAATTTAAGACGCTGGAAGTCACGATCATCATCGACATCAATAGTTCTTTCCCTTCCCCATGTCATTGTTGATCCTCACAAGACTATTTCTCCTCTCCTACGCCTTCTTTAACTAATATTTTGGCTATTAACCTCGGGCTGAAATTAAGCTCCTTTTAATCTACGCTACCCGCTGCTTCACTGTTGCAGAGACGCTGAGTGAGGCGGACACAAAAAACACTTGTAAATAGCTGCTTGACTTGGCGGTAACTAGAATTCGCTACAAACTTAAGTTCGTGGAATGAGAAGAGAGGAAAAGAAAACGAGAAAAGAGGGATGATTTAATTTTTCGATTCCTCGCAGTCTAGAAGGGGAGAGACATACGGGGAACGCTGCTGAGTGGCGCAACATACCTCAACTATGATGGCAGCGAGGCGGAAAAGGGAAAGCAGGTCAGAGTTTCTGAGGACCAAAGGGGATGTAGACAGACGGAAGGAAGGGAAGAGAAGGACAGAGGGAGGGACAGGGTGAGTGAGTGGAGAATGTGTGTGTCAAAGTGGAATGGGTGGGAGAGATGGATGTGTGGGACTGTTGAGTGTGCTGAGTGTTGGCTGGGAATATAGACGAGAGGAAGGGAGCGGAGTGAGAGAAAAAAAAAATAAATAAAAAACATAAAAAAAATAAAAGTTACGGTCAAGTTTGTGACACGTTAGAAGAAAAAAAAACCTGAACACTGTAATATTTTTTTCTTTTGTTTCACTACTTAATTACCGCGCTTCTTCACAAACATCAAAGGACACAAACGAGAAAATATACCACATAAAATGATACGAGACTGCACGTTCCATTTTCTTTTTCCCGAATAGTAAAGAAAACCAAAATTAAAAAAAAATCATTTACATAATTTACGTTTATGCTCCAAAATCTTTACCGTGACACAAAAGCCACGAGAAAAGAAACGATTAAAAAAAAGTCAGAAGCTCGGAAGAGGGAAGAGAAAGGAAAAGCAGGACAAAACAAAAGGAGAATAAAATCTACCGAGACAAAAGAACGGGGAAGGATAAGAGGGGAAGAATGGCGGGGAGAGCAGCGGGGGGGAGTAAAGGGGGCAGAGGAAAGGCGACATAAAGAAGGTCCTGGGGAGGTCCTCTTGAAATTTCAATATAGTTTCTTCTTATCTTTTTGGTGTCTCCTTCACTCCTTTCAGGCCTCAGAGGGTTGGTACTGTCTGTGTGTGTGTGTTTGTTTATGTCTGTCTGTCTGTTTGTATGTGTATGTGTCTCTCTCTCTACTCATTTCCTTTATACAACCTTTCTTCATCTTCTTTTCTATCTTGCACAATTTTTCTTTATATCCGTCCCGCACCGATTACAGTGATACATTTCCCCTTTTTCTTATCTTTCCATGTATTCTGATGTTCCAGTAGAAATGTTCACCTTTTTTCTTATCTTCTTCCTCCTTTATCTCTTGGTCTTCCTTGCTACATTTTCCTCTTTCTCTGTTTATTGTTTCTCCACAGGTATTTTTGTCCTCCTCCTCCTCATTTTCCTCCACCTTCTCTCCTTTCTCTATCTTTCCTCGTAATTTCCTTTCCATCTACTTTGATATCCTATCTCCAACGGCATCTTCACTCTTCTTTTTCTTCTTTTCCCAATCTCCTTTTCACCTCTCCTCTTTTCCCTTCTCCATCTTGTATTATCAACCACAATCTTTCGCCCTCGTTCCTTTCCTTCCCACATCTCTTTTTGTACATTCACCTTTACCTCCTGCAGCTCCTCCTTTTTCTCCTCCTCAGGGTCCAACTCCAGCTATCATAAAGGAAGGATCCAACACCTCCCACGAACACAAATACTCCATTCTAGGTGGCGAGAATTCTTTGTCCTCTCACGGTCGCGGCTCAGAACACCGGTAGTACATGATGCATCGCCAGAGAGAAGAAGAGACTAGAGAAGCTGCCGGACACCGTAAGATCTTAAGTGCGGTGAGAGTAAAGTAATTTTTCTTCTTCTCTGTCACCATTATTCTTCCTGCTTGCTTCCTGTACATCCGGTAAAGAGTGTGAGCTGTTCCCCATGGTCGTGTTTATGATTATTATATTCCCCGGTGTGTTTATTTATGTGTAGCATGATTTTTGTAGATCAAGGAGACTTTTGTTTGGTCATCTGGCCATACCAGTTGTTTGGAGCGTTGAGTAAGAGTGGATCTCTCTCTCTCTCTCTCCTATACGAAAGTAACACAGTGAGATTCGAGCACAAACAAGAGATAAAATTGTCTTTTTTTCATGTGTTGTTCCGAAAAAAGAAAAAAAGTTAGAGAATGGGTGAGATCTTGATATAGAAATGGAACGAAGAGGAGGAGGAGGAGGAAGTATCAACGACCCCAGCGGTAGCGGCGGCGGAGGGATGGATCATAAGGTGCGTGAGGTACGTAAGAGTATCAAGTAGCAGGAGGCTCGTTGGTCCATAATAAGGTTGCAGTTTTAATGAGGTTGTCATTACAGCTTCCTCCCTCCGGTGCAATGAAGGTGAGATGGAAGTTCAAGACATCATATCTGTTATCAAAAATTTTACAGAACCTTCGCAATTCCTCACTTGACGGGAAAAGAGTAAGTTTCTTCGCCACACTCTTAGAAAGAAGCAAGGATGTTATTCTAACTTTTTTTAGGCATAAATGAAAAACATCTTATCAGGAGGGAGAGAGTAGGAGAAGAAAGACGACGACGACTTCAACGAGAATGAAAAGCATGAAAAGCAGGAAAAAAAAAAAAAACTGTTTGTCCCTAATAAGGTTACCTACATGGTTGAGAGGAATACTTTGTCCTACTTACCATCACTACTGTGTGGGGATATGTTGGAAAGGTAAGATAACAAGACTGCTGAGGAAAAGGAAAGAGGAGGAAGCATGAGGAAGGGGAAGAGGAGGATCATTATGAAAGTTCTTGTAAATGGAGAAAAAATAAGACTGTTGTAGCTGATTGTTTCTGTCTGTCCGTCTACCTCTCTCTATCTCTTTGCCTCCTGTCTGCCTGTCTGTTTATTTCTCTGCTGGTCTGCCTGATGCCCTTCACCACAGCGGCCTCTCATCTACTTTTCACCGGAAAACGAGATACTAATTAGCTTCCTCACATTTTCATATTCCTTGGATTAGCGGCACAATATTTACGGATTCCTGCAGCTCCATTACTGTTGCCTTTATGGTGAAGAGTATTACATGATGACTTCTACTACTACTACTACTACTACTACTACTACTACTATGTCAGCACTTGCGTCAATAAAATCCCAACTGACGATCTTCTCATGCTCATCTTGCTTTGAAAAACTACAGTGTGCTAACAAAATCTAGATGAAGGACTGTGAGTTGAGTCTTGTTCTCGTGGATAATTTAGGTCTCGAAGAATGATAATGGCCGAGTCGAGCTTGATCAGTTATAATGAGAGAAAATACTCGTACGTTATCACTAAGTGGCCGCGGTATAGACATGCTAATACTTCAACTGCACTCCACGGCAATATTCCCCGCGAAGTTGTGTGAGTCAGTAGTTTGGACTGGATCAACATCTTATTGTTTCCTCAGTCAGCTTTTCTTCTGTCTCCCTCCGCCTGTGTTCCCTTTGATGCTGCAGAACCTGGAGGACAGACTGAAGCAAAAGCACGTCGATGAAAACTCGCGTATCTGTGCAGTCTTTAGCTCTCATTAAAGTCACCTTGAAAGAGAAGACTTCGTAACTGAATTGGTATAAAACAAGAGTATTTACATAACTTGCCAGGCTTCGTTAGACGCAAACTTACTTACTGTTCACTTTTTTTTTTTGTCAGATACAGACACGTAGCTCTTAACTTCTGTGACAAGAGAGGTTAATCAAACTGAGCTCAAAAGTTTCCAGCACTAAAACAAAAGACGACTATGTATTGTACTCTGAAGCATTTTGGTCTTTTATCTATCTCCACTACTTCTAACAAACTTTCTCCCAAGTTGTAAAGGATTTTCAAGGGACTTTTTCTTTTCTTTTTTTCTTTTTTAACCTTTGTGATAAGTAAACAAACAATCTAGATTACCAATGGGAAGTGACTAATTCAAAGCTTATTTCACCGCTTGTTCAAGACACAGCAATCAATGTTTGTCATAATATTTCCATCTATTTGTGGTTACATCTCGTTTGGGCAGATGTAATAATGGGTGCTTTTACAGTCTATCTCTCTCTCTCTCTCTCTCTCTCTCTCTCTCTCTCTCTCTCTCTCTCTCTCTCTCTCTCTCTCTCTCTCTCTCTCTCTCTCTGTCTCGTTTTTCAGGGCCAACTTAATTTTCTTCACGTTCTTTGTTTCCTCTTTCTCTCTCCTTTTCCCTCCCTCTGGTCCCATCTTTCTCTGCCTAGTGTCCCTCGGTGCAGCTCCAGCAAGGTGTGCAATGCGTCGTTTTTCAGTCCTCTTTAAAGGTTCCTGGTTTCGCTGTCGTCCTCGAGGGCTAATTTTCTCACTCGTACGAGGCAAAATTACAGCAGCCCAGGAAGGAAACACGAGGGGGACGAGGAGAGGAAGGGGGTGGTGGTGCTGGTGGTGGTGGTGGTTGTGGTGGGGCAGGAGGAGGGGAAAGGAAAGATAGTAATGATGAAAATGATGATAATGAACTGAGAGAGAAGGATAAAGACAATGGAGGAGGAGGAGGAGGAGGAGGAGGAGAAAAGCAGATGCAAGGATAGTAGATACGAAGACCGTACAAAATTATGGTAGAAATGCATGAAGGCTTCTCCCCGCATACAAAAGAGAGAGAGAGAGAGAGAGAGAGAGAGAGAGAGAGAGAGAGAGAGAGAGAGAGAGAGAGAGAGAGAGAGAGAGAGAGATTTACAGTTTGTGTGTATATGTGTGAACGGAATGCCAGTATGAATCAATAACGAGAGAAAAAGGTTGAGAGAATGAAGCATGAATAAAACACATGAATACTGCAGGGAGTTCGACAGTTAGGTCACTGGATATGCGGGGTAATTTGGAGAGGCTGGGAGAAGCGGCGGAAAATCCAATTCTTATACGGGGATTCGAACCAGGGATCAAGGTAGTGGAGCTTAAAGACAGCTGGAGGGACGCAGGATTTGCAACACTCAAGGATCGAAGGCCATTTAGGGGAGGAGGAGGAGGAGGAGGAGGGGAAGAAGAAGAAGAAGTAAAATAAAAAAAAAAATGAAAAGAACAAAAGAGGAGCAAGAAAAGAAAAAGAAGAGGAGAAACAAACAAAAAAAAAGCAAGAAAGAAAATATAAAAGATAAGGAGGAGAAGGAAGAAGAAAAAGTGGAGGAGGAGGAGGAGGAGGAAAATAAACACGACGAAGGAAAAACTCTTAATAACATTACGCGGATGGAGAAGTGGTATACAAAAAAGTGGAAGGTGAAGGTTGTTAAGCATGTACTTAATGAGGTTCCCGAGAGAGAGAGAGAGAGAGAGAGAGAGAGAGAGAGAGAGAGAGAGAGAGAGAGAGAGAGAGAGAGAGGGTGAAAAGTCCTCAGTAAATACATGCACACACCCAGGAAACCGTTTTCTATGTATGACCCAGAGAGCTTAATTCAGGCTACACCAAGGCTTGATTCCACCTCCTCTTTTACTTCCTCTTCTTCTCCCCCTCCCTCTCCTCCTTCTCTTTTTTTTCATTGTCGTCACCATTGTCTTCCCTTTCTTTCTTTTCTTCGTTCTTTTCCTCCTCCTCTTCCTCCTACTACTACTACTATTATTACTACTACTACTACGTATCACAATGGCTACTAGTTACGGAAAATTTTGAATTAAGATCAAGAAACGTGTGTAGACTTCTCATTATCAAATAATTATTGTTTTTTTTTTTTTCGTTAAGTAGCCGAAGTCTTCCTGGTACTGCAATGCTAATCTATAACAAAACGTCACAGGAGAGCAGGATAGTAAAGAACAAGATTCCTCACCGTCACATGTCCTTCTAGCAAAGTGTCCCATGAAACCGGGAGAGACACCATGAACTCACAGAAAACGAGGACACACTCGCGCAAACTTTACAGTAACGAGTGAAATTACAGGATGCTTCTTTTTATAATGTTTCTAATTTTGTTGTGGTGTTTATTGTTCTTTCTTTCTTCCTTCCTTTCCTTTTCTGTTTTCTTTCTTTGTCTCTTCTTATTTTCTTCTCTCTTCCTTCCTCCTCCTCCTCCTCCTCGTCCTCCACTTCCACCTCTTCCTCCTCCTTTTCCTTTTGTAAGTGTTGTTGTCACTATTATCTTCATTATTATTTTGGAGAGCGTACCACGTTTCACAAAGAAGGAGGAGGAGGTGGAGGAGGAGGAGGAGCAGCAGCAGCAGCAGAAGAAGAAGAAGAAGAAGAAGAAGAAGGAGACGATGACCTAACTGCACTAACATAGACTCGTTAACTACTGAACAAATCATAATCTTTTCAATCATAACCACTAGAGCGCATCTTGGGGTTGACATCCATTGAAGTAAACTGGATGTGTTTGGTGCTTCAAAAAAAAAAAAAAAAAAAAAAAGAGAAACTAACCTATTCTCAGAACCTGCATTGTGTATGGTGCTCTGATGGAGATGAAGAACCTACTGCGAAAAATGGAACCCTGGTAATAAACCTAATTGCTACCTTCGATATTAAGCCATTTGCCACACGCCACTCCTTCATATTCTTACAATTCAATGTCTTGCCTGAAGTTCCAGACTCTATTGGAAGTTATCTGGTTTTCAAGAGTGTTTCCATGGTCCTGGTGCCGGCTTAACACGGATTCTCCACCACCAGTAAGAAAAACATCCATGAAAACTCGTATAATCATTACTGTAAGCTTTGATAACGGCCTTTGTGAGAGACCAAAACATTTAAAGCATTTGTCCATTTTCCTAAACGTTTCGGCGTCTGGATCTCGACAAGAGGCTCTTCGGGAGTTCATTAGAGCTTCCAGAGGTGTTTCCGTGATTCCAGCGGGAGTTTAAGAAGGATTCCACGTCATGAGTGAAAAAATAAATGACACTAGAATCCAACTTACCATCAATGTGGTATCTGAATAATTCTTAAGGAACCACCACCACCACCACCACCACCACCTCCCCAGCGCAAGCCGAGGCGGTGGGTGGTGAGGTGTGTAGTGAGGCCAAATCGGGTCGCCCTATTACCCCAATCCCAATGTTATCGAATTTTCTGCTGCCTGTTCTCCTTTAAATGGTCAAGTGGTGCCAATAGTCTCCTGTCACCTGCCCACGCTGGAAATAACGAGGGCCGAACCAGCAGGCACCACCGCTCCTTTGCCGCCACCATTACTGCCCTCAGGAATACTTTATGATGGGCCTCCACGCCAAGGGGACATTCACCTCCTCAGACCACAACATCTGTTGCCCCTGAACCTCTTGGCCCGTCCTCTCTACAGTGTATGCCTCTCTCTATGTTGTGTGCTCTTAATGCCCCTCTGTGCTCTATGTCTCTTTATGGTCAATATCCTGAAACACTTCTGCGCAGCACCTCTAACACTTTGAAAAGGCTCAGCTAGTTGAAGCTGCACGGGTTTTTTAATGGTGTTTTATGTTGCAGTGACAGATTAACATGATTTCTACGTTGTTAACAGGAGAAATACTCGTGAGAACCTGCTTAATCACCTCTGTGGCCTTAATAATTAGTCGTGGAGAGAGCAAAGAGTTTCAGAATACGGGCTTATATTTCAGCTCTCTTGATACATGATTCGACACTTGGAGCCATGGAGGGAAGATTTAAAACGGGGAGGGTAGACTGGAAGCAGACATACTTATTGTTTCTAGCAGCACACAATTAGCGGGTAAGGTTTTAGAAAGGAAGGAGGGAGTGGGAAAGAGAGAGAGAGAGAGAGAGAGAGAGAGAGAGGAGAGAGAGAGAGAGAGAGAGAGAGAGAGAGAGAGAGAGAGAGAGAGAGAGAGGTGGAAAAGAGAAAAGAAATAGGCTCGCTTATTGTCAAGAATAACATATCTACGCTCTCTCTCTCTCTCTCTCTCTCTCTCTCTCTCTCTCTCTCTCTCTCTCTCTCTAGTAACTGACACAACAGCGATATTAAAAATGACCTGGGAACTGGGACTGATGCAGCGGAAACGAGGCGAGCAACAAACAAAACAAGATCGTCAAGTCACCTGGGACTCGGAGGGCGAGTGGAGGAGGGCTATGAAGACCCACCAGCCTGGGGCCAGGAAGGAAATATTATGAGAGTTCTTGTCTCTGGAGGAGGAGGAGGAGGAGGAGGAGGAGGCGGGGCATTATGTTGTCAGTGGAGAGGATAAGAGAGGGAAAAGAACGGAGTCATTCCCTCATACCTGTTTCTCTACCTGTATCTACGATCGTGTGTGCATATAAATCCATCAGTCTATCCAATTATCCACGTAGCCTTCAGAGTTCACAGGAATACCAGGCGAGCGTTATGCAGTCTGCTAACTTTGGACGCCTCAGTCTCCTCAGCTGAGATTTGATGCCGCCCCTGTATCGGGTTCCACTCGAAGCCCCAGGAGAGTGGAACAAGAAATGGGAGAGGCGAGGGGAGAGAGAGAGAACAGTGAAAGGAGAGGGGAGAAGGGAGGCAGAGCAGGGAGAGGTGAGGGTACATGGCTTTCACATGGCTTTCCCTGGCTTATAAAGGGACGTTTGCCAAGCCATGCACACCGTAAAAGGATGGGAAATGGGAAAAGGTGCGAGTTGTCCGGCAGGTGTGGTGATGGCAGGCGTGTAGTGTAGGTGACAGCATGGGAACGAGATCCTGTCTACATTTCATTACATCTCTGTAACATCTGGCAACCTCCCACTTCACGTGGAGGACAGCTTTGTGTTGGGGAAGTGAGCTGCTGAGTCACACATCTCAGCTTGGTGGAGTGAGTATTCGTTTTCTTCGAGTATTCGTTTTCTTCGTTAGGTAAAGTGTGTCACCCACTTCATACCTCTTCGCTAACCGTCTCGTGTGTCAGTGATTGCTTACAGTGACCTCTAAAATGATTAATAGATTGCTTTATAAGTTAATCAGCCACTTGAATTAATAAAGCGAATATGCATCATTATGATATTATGGCACAAGATATATTTGATCTATCAGCACTGTATTCATTGCGAAAAGATCTTATTCCGTCAGCATTTTTCGAGATAAAAATATTTCTGTCGGAATTTCTGACAAACGAAAATAAACAGATAGATAGATAAATAAATAATGAAAGAAAGAAGAACAAAAAAAAAAAAACATAAAACAACATATATAATTCAATACTACCAATGTTGAGAGAAAGTAGACTTAGTAACACGACACAACTCTTAACTGAAGTGAAACCAAGCCTCTCGCTGCACCAAGAAAATGAAGCCTCACCAAGATAATATTTAAAGACCATAACTCAGTCCGCCAGTTACCAAATGATTCTTGGGCTGTGAAAATCCGTCTGTGAGTGGAAATTTAAAAAAAAAGGTTAGGTTAGGTTCGGGTTTTATAAGTTAGACCATTACTACGAAATAAGAGATATATTACAAAACTGGAAAAAAAAGTTATAAATCACTGGAATATTCCTATCGACATGGCTTCGTACTTTTTTCCCTTGAGGCATCGGAAGTCTGGTGGTGGTGGTGGTGGTGGTGGTGGCGATATTATGTAACTGGGGATATCATTATTTTTCCGTCTAGATTTACATATTAATATATAAACAAATTTTCTTCCCTCACATAAAACTTACGTCATCTGATTTTTTTTTTATTCCAATTAAAATTTTTGAAAGTGAGGGCAGACGAGGGATTTTATGATCTTGTTTTTAATTTGAAATCAAGCAATTTGCCAAGATTTAATAAGTACACGGAGAGAAATTCTGAATCAAGTCATAAATCCTCTGAAGTGTGGCCAGACTTGCGGAAGACCTCGTGGACGGAAGGTGAGGTTAACAGTGACGCGTTTAAGGGGGAAGATGAGGTTGCAGTGACGCCTTTCGTGGATGGAAGGTGAGGTTAACAGTGACGCGTTTAAGGGGGGAAGGTGAGGTTGCAGTGATGCCTTTAGTGGATGGAAGGTGAGGTTACAGTGACGGGCTTAGGGACGGAAGATGAGGTTACAGTGACGCGTTTCAGAGTGCGATCATTGGCTGTCTATATAAGCAATTCTGGTAATCTTTTAATAAACGCGACAGAGAAAATTTTAATGAATCTGTCTTTCAGGTTATGATTCCCAACATTTTGAAAGCTACATTCCTGAACATTCCTGCACGAAGAACCACCATAAGAACGTTACCTGAAACTCAACATATAACTAATGGCCTGTGATGAAGAGCTATTAAGGAAATTTTAGTAAACACTGCCTGTCGCGTGTACTGCACAAAACCGTGACAAATAGCACCAGGTCACGGGAATCCTTACATGTCTCACTCACGAACAGCCTGAGACACACAAATCTAACCTAACTTTACACTGTCACAATTCCTAGAAAGCCATAGCCATAACGTTTCTTCCAGCCTGCCTTTTGTGGCTAAGTTATAGATTCCCATTCCGTTAAAAGAGGGAGGCAAATCTTGTATGTCCTCTCTTGTAAATAATGTAGAGTCTATCGCTGCGAGCAAACAAAGGAAGGTGTTCACTGTCCCTGTGTCACGCCAACCACGGGAACATATCATCGAATATCGAATAAACACAACGCGAGTGTTTAAATATTTGAGGATAAGAGAGAGAGAGAGAGAGAGAGAGAGAGAGAGAGAGAGAGAGAGAGAGAGAGAGAGAGAGAGAGAGACAGAGAGAGAGAGAGAGAGGAGAGGAGAGGAGAGGAGAGGAGAACGCTGATGAAACGGAAAAGGAGGAGGAGGAGGACGGAGAGGAAAAAAAGAGGAAGATGATGAAGAGGAGAAAGAAGAGGACACACGAGTGGACTGCGAGGGAAATTTACGAGCAAATGAGCAAATAAGAAGCTGGGAAGAGCCAACATGTGGAAAGAGCGGCGGAGGACTGGAGTGTTGGTGGGGAACTGGGAAGGGGGACCGTGTGTGTGTGTGTGTGTGTGTGTGTGTGTGTGTGAAAGGAGTATGAAAAAAGTGCTCGTCAGGAACACTCCAAGCTGCCGATGAAAGGAGAGAAAAAGATGGATATGAGAACGAGGAAGCCTGTGAGCGATATTCTTGTGTGTATGTGACCTGGCAACGATGTGCTTGGCTGGCCACGAGATGCATACGAGGAAGGAAGCGCGCAATATACAATAAAAATAACCGCGTAATGTTCCCGGTGTCCACTCGAGAGGAAAACAGACAGGGTTACTGAGACTACAATATTTTCAGCCTCACACTAAAACAGGTGGACTTTAAATTAAAACAACTGAACTTTTTTCGATTTGAGTTACTGAGACTGCGATATTTTCACTCTCAAAATAAAAGCAAATGAACGTCAATTTAAAACCACTGAACTTTATCAATTTAAGTTACTGAGACTGCAGTATTTTCTCCCTCACACTAAAACAGGTGGACTTCAAATTAAAACAAATGAGCTTATTTTAATTTAAAGTTCAATGGGTGTAATCTAAAGTTGAGCTGTTTTTTTTATTTCTTGTAATTTCAGAGTGAAAAGGTGTGTGGTCTGCATACTTCCATGAGTGTTAAAGACCTAAAAATCATTATATAAAAACTAGAAGGTATCCAGAAAAGGTAAAGCGCATGCCTCTGCCAATGCTCTTGTCAATATAATAAAAAAAACAAGAAGAAAGAAATGGATTCGCAAACACAATACGAAATTGCCTTAAAATCTAATCAACTATTCTTTCAGTCAGAGTCAAAAGAGTAGCTTTGTCCATAACGTTGCCGAAGTTCACCGATAAATTAATCTATGGGAGGTCTTGAAGGTAAACGGACAAACATACAGACAGAGAGACAGACAAGGAAATAAAAAACGAAACAGCTAAAAAGACAGATAAACAGACAGACAGCCATACACTGAGCACTCGCCACCCCGCCCCTACCCCTCAACACACACACACACACACACACACATACAGGTGAGTACACTCTTCAGGTATACAGAAAAAAATATATAGAAATACTAAAAGGAATGGAAATACGAGAGTAAGACGTATTCAACAACGCAAGGCTGGAAAATGGTGAGGTTATTTGAATGCAGTTGAATAGAGAACTATTTGTATATATCTTTTGTAAGGAATACCTGATATGCTCTCGGATGTTTTTATATTTCAACGCGAGCGAGAAGGAAAGGTGCAATGGGAAGGAGCTTGGGAGGCGAGTAGCGGGAGGGGAATCGGAGGCCTGGGACGGGGTAGCAAAGGCGTGGAATATTTTTTTCTGCAGGGGATTGAGAATAAGGATACCATCTACTTCATGTGTCGAAGAGGAGGTGAGAGAGAGAGAGAGAGAGAGAGAGAGAGAGAGAGAGAGAGAGAGAGAGAGAGAGAGAGATTGTATATACCGAGAAAAAACCGCTGCTGCTTCTCAATACAATCTGTTTTTTATTTTTTTTCTATTTTCTTTACCTATCTGGAAGTATTCGAGTATTGCTTGCGTTTCCTGAGTGTTGCGTTGGTTGGTGTTGTATTTTTTTTTTTTGTGTGTCTCTATGTATTGGTATTATCATTTATCCCCCCCTCCCCCCCTCTCTCTCTCTCTCTCTCTCTCTCTCTCATCGTCAACATCTTCATCTTCCTTTTCTATTTGTTAATTTTCTCTATTTGAAGGGGAGAGAGAGAGAGAAAGAGAGAGAGAGAGAGAGAGAGAGAGAGAGAGAGAGAGAGAGAGAGAGAGAGAGAGACCCTCAGAAAATGGACAACGCTTCCATCAAAACCATCGCTCACAAAAAAGAAAAAAAAAAAAAAAACACTTTAATCCATATTCATATCAGGACGTGTCTGGAAATCCAATAAATTACACCGTGAAATCTAACTGAATTCACCTGATGACATTGTACAGAAAGACAGACACACAGACAGATGGATACACAAAAAACAGGTGAATATATATACTCCTCCGGGAATGAAGAGGTAGAGAAAAAATAGACACTCGTGCACCACACATCGTAGCTTCTAGTTGAGCTATATCGTGTTACCGGAGCGGTTACAAGAGCGCCGCCACTCGGTAACTGCTTTCGAAAATAGCTGTTGATTTTTTGCGTGCTAATGAACCCTTCGAAGTGGGCTTGGCAGGGCGTTGTTACAGCAGGACATACAAGGCAGGTGTCACAATTTGCCGTAAAAGTGGCTTATGTGTCGAGTGTTCGAGGTTCCGAAGCGCTTACTCAAACGCGGAAACTCTCGAGGAAGGTTGAATCAGTAAGTGTGTGTCTGGGTGACTTTCAGAACGGGTTTCTATATACTGTGCGTATCTTGCTGCTTATTATATCAAAGGTCGACTAAATTAATAAATGACTGAATGAATAATGGCATGAATAAATGATTAATTGCATGAATGATGGATTGCAAGCCGCACAACGTAGGTCATGAAATAGTGACAGCTTAGCATTACAAAAATCATACGCAAAATAAACAGCAATTCTCATCAGATTGCTAATAAAAAATGCAATATTCTCTTGAAGTATATAAAGGAAATACACACAAACTACTTTAGCGTAACTTCTTGAATAAAACGTTGCGTGGCTAAAGGTTCTGGAAGTCCATTTTGAAACTGGAGACTCCCCAACACTCTCCGCTATATGAAGAGTGTGTGGTGTGACCCGAGACGCAACAGACGCTCACTTTTCGCAGCACTCAGGCCGTTACACCATGATGATACAAAGTCCCGGAAAATAAGTACCTGGGAGACATAACTGACCCTGTGTGCCGGCTGACCGTCTGCGTATGTCTCGAAAATAGATTATATAATTTTTACTTCTGTGGTGACCTAAACTACCAAGTCAAATATGTCCGCTACGGAACGAGTTATTCTAAGGAAAGTGTTTTAGATAATTTGATAAAGAAACATATAGCCAGTAAGTTAAAGAAAACGGAGAATATGATTGTTTAATGATCTACATTATTCATATATCATTAGTACTGATTTATTTTCTTTTGTATTACTCTAAATCAAATCTGTAAAATTAGCTAGGTTGTGAATGTTATCCCTGTTTTTTTTTGTGTTTTTTTTAATGTGTATTTTCTAAAACTTTTGCCGTTATTTGTTTTCGTCATCAGTGGGAGAAAATCCGCCTCGTGTATAGATTGTGAAAGAGATTGAATTTTGTATACACAATTCTTCGTGGCCTCAATATGGATTCTTCTGTAAATTGAAAATAATTGGTTCATTCGAAGAAGAAATGATTTACCTTGCACACTGATAATGAGGTCGTCATATTTCGCAATAACTCATCAACGAAATGTCAGGATCTTGTTCATGGAAGCAGTGATGTTTTTGCAAATATTATACATATTCCGAGCGAGCAAGTTGAATAAGAAAATAGGCTTTAGATCACTATTATAATTTCCCGTGATACAGTGCTGGACACGGTAAGAAATCCATTCCAATAAAGGTTTATATGCCTTGCAAATCCACCACCCTTTATCCTGTCAGGTAATTCCACACACTACGTATTTCTGAATGCATTTACACAATCACTCGTATTCTTCTAGCCAATTTGTTACAAAGACCACGACTAAGAAGACATCAAACGTCACATCATGAAGAAACAGAGCTGTATAGACTGACACATGAAATACATAATGTGGAATCAAAGGAGTGGAAGAATATGCATAGACGTGGAATACAAGAACAAAATTATGAATATCCTTGAAAGACGCATTTCCATGTGTAAATGTAGAGATGTTTAGAAACGAAAAATGTTTTGCCTACGACATGGCGGGACAGAAATGTGAAGATCCTTATATGAAGACATTCTGGAGTGAAATTAGGCGCGAACGTGATAAAACAAGCTAGAGTATAATAAAAGGAACCTGACGTAAGACTTGCAAGTGTGAGATGAATATTGTCACACCTAGTGGACATATGTTATCTGCTTGCTTGGACTCATCTTGGCAAACATATCTAGGAAAATTGTGTAGCAAATGAGGAATAATATCATAAAGAACTGACGCACAGTGCCTAAGTAAATTTCACTGGCTGGAGGAGAAAGACTGTAAACTCCCAAGAAGCTCCTGACAGACTACAACCTCAAGAACAAGATATACGTAGACCTAGGATTAGCTGGCGATCATTAATAACTCTGAAATTCCTGTTTGAGTCCGCAGTGAGTTTGAGGCAACATGGAATCATAACAAATAGTTTTCTACCACTATTTCATCTGAAAGAGGTTATTCGTGACCGGCTCATCAGCGGAGTGAGACATAATACAATCTCCTCATTAAAAACAAGCTTTCCGGCAGAATTTCTCCTTATAATTCGTTTCCAGGAATGCTTGCCGTAATCATCATCGTTTTTATTTGGAATTACTGATATGTGATATGAGATGAATTAATTTGGTATATTGAAGTGAATGCCACTAACCCAACAAACGGTAAACCTGCAATTTTCTCAACCTTTCTTTTTGATAATGTAGGTAGACACTACAGGACCTTTTTTGGATTTTTTTTTTTCTAACTTCGCACACATAGGATTAATGAACATACGTCAGTGAGTTCTGCTCTCGTTTAAGTCGTCATTCCTCAGGCTAATACCGTGAGACTATTTATGGTGCAGCATTATTCAAGTCGTTCTGTGTTGTAATATAGAATAATTAGATGACTTTTCTATAAAAAAAAAAAAAATGAAATTCCACACTGAAACATTATGGAAAACTTATCATGACGTCTTTCAATCCTCGGTAATTATAAAGACTGACCCCAATACGTCCCCTCACTCCTCAGTAATTATAATCCCCAATAACGCATCACGTCATGAATATTTCGTCAGAATGCAAGCAAAAAAAAAAAAAAAAAAAAAGAACTTTATCAATACTCGAGCTTTATTTATCCCAATTTTACATTAACCCAACTTACGAGTAACTACCCTGGCCCTCCCACCACCACCACCACCACTACCACCACCACAACGTATAGCCACGCAACACCCCCTACACCATTTTCCCGACTCGTGAAAGCACCACTGCCGCACCTCCCACTCCTTCCACGCTACACAGACTGGCAAGAGAGAAAAAAAAAAACAAAAGTGGTAGATCGGGTTTCACAGGTCGGGAACTTCAGCTATACGGTCCCCAAAAATACTCTCCCGCCTTGTATGGTGTTTTTTGTTATGGCACGCGACCCACACGTATAATTCCCCTTGTTACTCTAGCTGCTCTTTCTCCACTTTGCTGTTCCAGGAATGTACTCGAAGTTAAATGGGAAAAATGACTATAAGGGAAAACTGCGTACGCTTGTGATTTCAACTGTCATGAAAGTTAACGTGCAAAGTAAACGCGGGGAGAAAAAAATAAATAAAAAAATGATAAGGAAATGGCTGCTCCCTCTGGCATGGGGAGTAAAACTTGTGCGTTGACGTGATCCAAACGCAGTGAATGTTTCCGCAAGGGGGAAAAAAAAGGGGGGGGACGGGAACTCCAGTCAAACCTGTAGTATATAATGTTTTTTTTTTTTCCCCCCTTTTCGTGGAACCTATGGAAAAAAAAAATACTGGGTGGTTTCACATGTGCTACAGAACTGAATAGAATGAAGACTCAAAGCAATGAAGCACAGACAGAAAGGGTAGATACGTGTCAAGGCTTCAGGGAAAGAGAGAAAAAAAAAGGAAGAAAGAAAAGAAAACAAGAAAAAAACTTCATTACTCCACATCTCACTGCCAAAACAAAACAAGCCGTCCTGTGACCTGCCTCGAAAAACAAGTTCATTTTACACTCAAACAACTATGGCTCTCTCTCTCTCTCTCTCTCTCTCTCTCTCTCTCTCACCTGGATGGACACGCCGCCCCTGGGAGAGTCGTAGTCGATACTGAGCGCCCCGTGGAACCAAAGGATGTTTTCAGGAGCTTCTTGTGGCGCGTGGCGAACTACACAGGTGATACCGAGGATGCTGCCCCTCTGGATGTGCCGCTCCTGAGGCCCCTCGATCAACACCACGGGCACTGCAGCGGGGAAGGGTGTCAGTACAGAGGCAGTGGAACATTTATAAGTAGTGAATCGACTTGAGAAAAGCTGTATGAGAAGTTCGTAAAAATTCAGGTGAAAATAACTCATGAGAGAGAGAGAGAGAAAAAAAAAAAGAGGTGAACTGGTTAATTAATAAAGAAGGAAGGCTTAGGAAGAATCAGGAGAGCATTTATGTGGAAGGATGATAACATAAAAGTCGACACTCAAGCCACTTTACACCAACTACTAGGTTAAGTGTTAGTAATTGATGCTGTTAGTAAGAAAGACAATTGTATGAAGTTAGAGCGGCACTTCTCTCTCTCTCTCTCTTGCATGGCCAAACACGTGCTGAAATCCACTGTAAAGATTAGTTTTGTTTCCTCCTCGCTTTGTGTGTGTGTGTGTGTGTGTGTGTGTGTGTGTGTGTGTGTGTGTGTGTGTGTGTGTGTGTGTGTGTGTGTGTGTGTGTGTGTGTGTGTGTGTGTGTGTGTGTTAGTTCACTTACTATTAAGAGGGAGCGGTAAATTAAAAATCAATACTAAAACAGTTCATTTCCGCAGTGATATTTATCTATTAGTTTATTTATTTATTTATTTATATATATATATATATATTTTTATGCTGGCATCAGAAAACTAACAAAATATCTCAAATGTTTAAAACTCCTCCTTATCTCCGTACTAGAGGAGAAGTAAAGGGAGATGATAAGACGAGAAAATAAATGGGATAAGTAATGCCCCCCACAAAAAAAAAAAAGAAAGAAAAAAAGACTTACTGTATCTGAAACACTGTATGAAAGGAAAAAAAAGACGAAAAAAAAAAAACAAAGGACGATACAAAGAAAATAAGGTGACAAAGTATAATACATACAAATTAGTGAACATCAAATGCCTGGAAAATCTCATTACAAGTTAAATTTCAAGGGTCATTTTCAAATTTACGTGACACTTGTTTACATCACTATCGAGTGAGAAATTAAGAGTGCACTACGATTTTCTGCAACCCTCGCCGTCTTGACTTGTAACCTTCAGGACAGAAAGAGGAGACGAGTGAAATAAGACGTCTTTAAAACAGTCGAGTGTTTTTATCATCTAGAAAGACGCAATACACACTTAGGACATTTTCCCTTTTCCGCAACACACACACACACACACACACACACACATACACACACACACACACACACGCACACACACACACACACACACACACACACACACACAAACTGAGAATAAAAGAACCAATCAATTTATATTTCGTAGAAGCTTGAAATTCCAAAATATTATATACCTATGAACTTTTTATAAGACCTTCGCTCCTAAACCACACACACACACACACACACACACACACACACACACACACACACACACACACACACACACACACACACAACCACCACTACCAACAACAATAACAACAACAACAATAACAACAGCAGCAGCATCCACGTAGTCATATATCTATGTGGCTTTAATTCCACGACCAGTCTTCTCCCGCTCTTAGTTATTTCCAGCAATGGTTTAGTGTAGTTTTTTTCTTTGTTGGTAAATGCATGTCAGGGGAGGGGTGGTGGTGATGGTGGTGGTGGTGGCATTGCTGTAAAGTGTTGGTGTTATTATTATTATTATTATTATTGCAGTTGTTGTTGTTGTTGACATTATCATTATTATTAGTAGTAGTAATAGTAACAGCAGCAACAGTATAGAGGATGACACATTCAAGGCAGTCTTCCTTAACTTTCCTAACCCTTCACATGTTCGTAGGTTAGCGCTGGATTCTCTTCCCTACCTAAACCTGTGTGCATATTTTCCAATTCCTTGTAAAAGACCGTAAAAAAAAAAAAGTGCACGCAACCAAATACCTACATAACAAGATAAAAAGCTCCTGACGCATGTGACACTGAATGCTACTGACAAGAGACGGAATCACCAACAAGGAACAGAAATAATGCACAAAACACCAGTTCTCCTGCACGAGGCACTAATCAGACAAGCTCCCATCGTGTTAGTTAATCAGAGAGCCGAGCAAGGGAGGAAAAACTGTTAGTAAGAAGCAGATACGAGCGAACACACGCATTGTAACACTACCATGCATCATCATCATCATCATCACCCGCCTACCCTTGATCCTCTTGGTCTTCTTGTACGTTCTTAGTCTTTCATCGTAGTCAAACTTATAGTCGGGGAAACCTGCAAGAGTGAACCAAAGAGATCGTGAGAGAGAGAGAGAGAGAGAGAGAGAGAGAGAGAGAGAGAGAGAGAGAGAGAGAGAGAGAGAGAGAGAGAGAGAGAGAGAGAGAGAGAGAGAGAGAGAGAGAGCTCGGGTTAAGAAAGGTAAGACAAGAACGGCTTAAAGAAGGGGGGGAGGGTAAAACAAAAGGAGGGAGAGAAGGGAAAAGGAGGGGGAAGATACCAGGTGAAGAGAATGTCCGCGTGGGTTGGGCTTTTAGGTGAAGAGAGGACAATGCCGAAGGAACTGTCGACCTGGAATACATAATGAAAGGGCAAGTAATGAGGAGAGTGGAGGAGAGGAGCGGTGAAAGGAACAGCGTGAATTGGCTCAGCAGTAGAGTGTATGGGGAGACTTACTTGATTAAAAGGAGGAAAAGTGTTTAAGAGGAGGAAGAAGAGGATGAGGGGAAGAAGGAGAAGGAGGAGGAGATAAAAGATGAAAAGATGGAGAAAGAGGCTGAAGAGGAAGGGAAAAAAGGACGATAAATAGGGGAATAAAAAAAATCCAGAGAGCGGAGGAGAAATAGAAAGGAAGGAGATAAATTATAATATAGATATACATATTAAATGTTACAGTATTTTCGTACAAAACTTATTAAACAAAAATAAATAATACAATGTAAGTTACGTGAGGAATAAAGAGGTTAATTATTGTAAGAATATGAACCCTCCAAAACCCAGAAAGTAAAAGAATTAAAATAAAAAAAAGTACTCTTCTTTTATTTCTCTCTTTCACATATGCATCATTCTGCTGAGAGGTTTAACAGAGAACATAACACATTTTACGTTCTAGAAAGATTACTGAAAAAAAAAAAAACTCCTTTGTATATAATTATTCTAACTCAATGCATAAAAGTTTTCGGACTGAAACCAACGTGATTCACTTAATGATTTTCTGTTCCTTGTACACAGTTGGAGGGAAGCATGATAAGTCTCTTAGGATAATATTTCTACTCCAAAAAACAAAAATGCACCGCCAAACAACACAGTGAGCTCTGATTATCAAAATGGAATCATAGCAAGAATATACTGCAGGTTTTTATGAAGACTTTGAGGCCAACGACGCACAAAGGCTTCATGAGTGACACAAAGAAGGCAAAAATGTCTTTCATGTACATTTTTCGCCAGAAGGAACAAAAGCTGACTAAGTGTAGCTTGTGAGAATAACTGACTGAGTCTGTGTCCTTAGGCGTTCCTAAGGACACAGTCACTACATTAATGTAATTAAGTAACAAAGCCTTTTGCTGTATCCTCGGTGCAATTAATAATGACTGAGAATATTAGAGCCGCCTTCAGTCCTCGAGTTTGTAGTGAAATATGACACATTTCAAGGGTGTGCAGCAAACGTAGCTCACTCTGAGGGTGTTCATTAGGTGACAGCAGTTGAACCGACCAATGAGACAAGCTGAATATTAACAAAGTGCTTATTTAACACAATAACAAGTAAATTATAGTAAGATTTACTTTAAAATAAGGATTACTATACGTTGATGATATTCAGATCAGAAAACACAAGAATGCACTAACAATTTTCTTACATTATCATCTTTTCGTGTTTCCAATTCAGATGCCTGCCATAAACAGTCCTGGTACACGTATGTGCTGCGCCTTTCATACCTGGGGTGGGGGATACGGCTCCACTCACACTCTATTATTAAAATTAAACCCTAAGGTGAACTTTACGGATATCTGTCTTCAGTGCCCTATCATTTTCTAGGTTGGGTTCATTTCTTTAACACTCCACGGTAATGTTGTTTGTCTTCCTGTCCTGTGCTGCTGGTGTTAACTGAATCGGTTATTTTCTTGGTGCTTATTGAACACTACTACTATTCCTTCTGCGACCTTGCTACACGAGTTTTGTTTCTCATTCTTTCTGATGTTGCCTGTTATTTCTTCAAAGTAAGATTACACAGTATTCATATTGCCTTATTAAAGTTAATGAATAAAGTTTTGCACTGCTCTGTTTTCTTTCTTGTTGAGAATTCTAAGTCTTTAAGTTTGCCATCATTACTTACACACAACTTGCGTGGACGTCAGCTTTATTTTCTGGATGAGGATTAGATTCTGAGTAACTCACCTGATAGATTCATATGTAAACACCTTGAACTCGCCTTCAGGTGTATGATGCAAAACACTGTTCTCACTTCTTACTTAGAATTATATCAAATTATAAACTATGATGGTTTCATTTAGTGAGTATCTCTGAATTGTCACACATTACTGTTACATTACTGGGTTTGCATTCACCATCAAAGGCGGCGTACATCAGTGGGGCAGGAGTACGGAAGCACTGAGCACGCAGACTTTGGCGGCTCTTGCCTCCTCTGTACTTGGGCTCCACTCGGAGATGTGAACGGAGTTTGAATAAATGATTATCTAGTCACCGGGCTCAAGTCACTCAGTAATGTACGAGAAATGACCAGTTACTCATCAGATCTGAAAGCAAATATTTGGAGGAGAGAAAGGTCCTAATGAAATTTAACATATCAAAGGCCGCTTTCTACAAGCAAAGCTCTTTAAAAGCACATAAGTAAAATTTTGTTCAGTGTTTTCCGAGATGTGCTTGGGAGAAGTACGTACAAGCCACTAAAGGGTCACTACTGCACCTTTAATGCTTCAGTGGCGCTGCGTTATTAACTGATAAGAAAAGACAATAAAAACATCTGCCACGAATAGACACACCGTCTGTCATGTCAGCAGGTGAGACATTCTTAAATACTGCTGGGACGGTTTTGAATTAGCTCTCTCTCTCTCTCTCTCTCTCTCTCTCTCTCTCTCTCTCTCTCTCTCTCTCTCTCTCTGACACACACACACACACACACACACACACACACAAACACACACTAAATGTAGGAGGTTTGTTTTTCTTCACCAATAATCAAATTTTTGGGTTATTTCTGTGAAAGGTTTGTTCCTCTGTTAAAAAAAAAGGGATAAACAAATTGGCATCCACAACGTAGTGGCACCACAACTCCCTACGCCCAACAAAGGCAGGGCGCCCCACAGCGTGTCCACCAAATGGTGACAGAATTTGCGTTCAGATTTGAAATCAAAACTGTAGTTTGCATGGCGGTGATTAAATTCACCAGAGTGGAAGCAGCCTTGTCCTGTCCTACTGTGTCTGTGTGGAGCTACACCAGGAAACGGAGGATAGCATGACGTGTTCATTAGTGTCTCCCGCGCAATAATTCTCACGCCTTTCATCAGCACTTAAGCAATATGCTACACTGAGGCCCTGCACGTACACACAGGAAAGCAAGGAGGTTTTACCATTGCATCTGTTTCCCTTTCTTAATACGGAAGGACACGTCACTTCTCTGGTGTGAAGGCTGAGGAGTGCACATGAGGAGGGTGTGCAGGAAAGAGAATGAGTAGAAGAATAATTTTGTAACAACCTATAAGAAAAATGTAGCATCTTCGCAGCAAAAATAAACATGGGTTAAAAATAAGTAAATCTCATCTTAGAAGGAGGGAATGCCATCTCCAGGTCATGTAGGCAGGAACGTGGACTCGCACATGTTGGTAAACCTGCTTGTCTTTTCCACGTGCGGTCCTTGCATGTACGAACACGAGGCTGGGCAGTCACGTTCACTGTCGCACAAATCATTCCATGTCCGTGTCACCAACCACCCATCGATTGTGGGTCTTTGAGGAAGAATCACAAGGAATATTTCACGCACTGGATTTCCCTTCTCAAGACCACTACCGCGTTGGCTCAGCTTACAAGTTTACTGGCTGCTTTTATGTCTGAATGTTTTATCGTGAAATTATCAGTCCCTATTAAATACTGCTGGCTTTGCTGTATCGTGCTGCACAACTGTAGCTGGCGCTGCTCACGTATTCTGCAAACACTCTAAAATTAGGAGCCTTTCAGTAAGAGTGATCAAGTGGGCTCCGACAGATTTTATGGGGAGAGCTGAGCAGAGTTCCATCTGTTAATACTAGAGAGACGATAATATCTCTGAGGAAAACATGAACCCCAGACATGTTTTGAAAATGTGAAGTGAACAGAGTTGCTTCCATTTTTCGTACCCTTTGAAAGTGACAGTATGATATCCACATAGTGACGGATATATCCATAAGGTATCTCTCTCTCCTCAGCAGCGTCAATGTAACTGATTATTTTTCAATGTCATCATAATTAGCAATGATTTTTAATAAGCCCTGGCTGCACATCACCTGTCATGACGCGATTCCAGGCAGCAGATGTCAGGGTTTACAACAGTGCATTAAAAATATAAAATCAAACCATGACGCAGCCAAGAGATATCACACGCCACGCTGGGAGACAGACACCGCCTTATCGCATCACGGGGCGCGCGCGTCTTGCGTCATTATGTCATATCATGAGGCTCCTTTTCGAATTTTCAGGTGGCGTCAAGACAGCGCACTCTAGATGCAAATAGTGACTCCGTTATTTAATGTGTGTGTGTGTGTGTGTGTGTGTGTGTGCGCTAACGTCATCTATTTTTTTTTTTCCTGTGCCGCTATTTTCATAAGACGTCAAGCTTGTCATGTTTTCTCCCCTAACGCTACTTTATCATATGCTTATTAAAACATGAAGATGCAAATTCTTAGAAATGCAATTTTCTCAGGTAAGTAGGTTGAGGAGCACGCGCCACACACCTGTCGGTACTGCAGCAAAACATCCCAGTGTAAACATGGCGGGGAGGAGGAGGAGGAGGAGGAGGAGGAGGAGGAGGAGGAGGAGGAGGAGGAGGGATGGGGAGGGTGTTGCAATATTATCGATGACTCTCCCTTCTTTTCGTTTCCCAGCAAGAATAAGAAACAGTTACGTCGCGATCTCTGCAGACAAATTACCTCTTTTGACACACTATGAAGAAAACAACATATATTTGAAACCTGAAGACTGAATAGACAGGAAAGCAAAGTAACGATCAGCTCCGCCTCTGGGCTCTCATTCGGGAAGGGAGGCAGACGTCCTTGGATCAGACAGACTGCGAGGTGGTGACTGTAAGAAGCGTCCTGAGATCATTTCCTTAACTTCTTTCTTAACTTTTTTAACATTCGCGGTCTCACTCAATTTTTCTATTTGCGGAATACCTCTCACCACTTTCTTTTCCTCGCCCAGACTCAGGTGTTGTGAGGACACTGACTGCAGACCATTTTCTTTCTTCCAAGCTTTGTTCTGTTCTTAGGTTCTATTTATGTTGGTGTTATGTATATAATCATAATGCCTGAGACTTGTCAACATCTTCACCATATTCGTGTTTACCTACTTCAAACGAAACTCATCACTTTCAAATCCTCCCCCTTTCACAACGTATCTGGTCAATTTTACATTTTCATCACTTTCAAATTCCCCTCCTTTCACAACGTATCTGATCAATTTTACATTATCTTCTTGCTCTATTCCTGGCCTCCCCGCAGATTATCACCTTGGGTATTTCTGGGAGCCCTTCCATCTTTTAACACTGACTGCATCTAAGACATTTATCATCAATATCTTCAAGGAAATCCCAACGGCACTTCTCGTTCTGGCCAGACATTAAGATTCCATCGCCCTCACCAAACATTTCGACGAACGATCTGAACTGATATGATCTCTAGCTTATATCTTGAATCAGCTCTTTGTCTTGCGAACTCATTACGAGCTCGGAATCTTTATCGCGTGCGAATATTAATGCGTCATCTGTCTCTTGTCTTCCTGGAACCTCAGTGTATCTGTTCGTATTATCTCCGTACACATATTTCTTTTCCACGTGAATGTGTGGAGGTGAGTAGGCACGCGACGGTTGGATGAGAGAGGGTTAGCAGTTAGGGGCTGGCGGGCGGCCTAGGGTGGGTGATCTAGGGTGTGTGAAAAGAGCATTGGACGGTAGTTATGGAGGGGTGGGTGGGGGGTGGGGAGGCCAGCATACAATGACCTTAACGCGTCACCATCATCCCCAGCAGCTTGTTCTTTATGTGGCCGCTATAAATAGTGAACAACGGCACAGTGTCGGGATGGTGCAGACGGCCGTCACTCCCTCCCTCGCCGGGCAGACATTTATATAAACACCACTCATATTTTTTTGCAGCGTTGGAACGTGAGTACGACCAGTTAAAAGCCTAAAGGTATTACACGGGGGAGGGGAGGGGGTAAAAGCCGAAGTTAAATTACAACTACTTTTTTTTTATAGAAATGTTGCAAGACTATTTGCCTTTATGACTCAAATAATGTACTAGTGAAGCAAGGAACGATGCGCTGTTACTCACGAATTGCTGCGTATAGGTTGTATGTATTATTGTGTGTGTCTGCTGTGTGTGGGTGTGTTTGTTCATTTGAAGGGCGGGGGATAAGGGCTATTCCCAAAACTGAAATATTGAGTCACATCTGGGTTTTATGGGCGCATTGTTTTTGTCGCGGAGGGAGAGGGAGAGAGACAGGGGGGGGCGGGTGTGGCGCTGCGGGGGTGAAAGGGGAAGGGGGCCAGCGGGGGGTCGACAAAGCAAACAGAGGAGCGGAGGGTGACACTGACTGGCGTTTGTTTGCGTTCTCTAGGCGCCTCTGACTGACATGCACTACCACGCCCTAAGCCTTTTTCCCCACGGCTCCTTGTTTTCTTCGGGTGACTAGCGGGGGCGAGGCGCGGCGTGGGCGGCGAGCGAGGCGTCGTCTCCTGAAATGGGCAATGATGGGAGATGCCGTGGGGCGTGGCGGAATGAGGGCGGGAAGTTCGTGTGAGATATGGAAGTTTAGAGAAAAAAAGTAATGAGGGTTTTTTAATGATTTTTGGGAAAGTTTTTTATTGTTACCGAAATTCTTTTGTGACGTTTAGTAGTTCTTGTCCGTGTTTAGTTAGAAATACACATGCTGCTTCACTACAGTTTCCGAGGCCTAAACAATACAGGCATATAGCATCGTAGATCAATAAGGTGATGTGATAAATACCACTAAAACGCTGCTGTAAAAAAAGTGGTCGCAGGTGGAGGAAAATAAAGCTCTTAAAGGTGTATTGCCAGTTACTCAATTATAGAGCATGACCTGAATGCATCAACAATTCGTCTTTCGTCTATTGTTGTCATGCCTTCCTTGCTTCCCCCTGCAGCTTCTGAACAGACTGGAGCTTCCACTACAGAAACAAGGATGAGTTTTAGTCGCGGCTCAAGGTACAGGGACTGGCTTCGTGCATACGTATGTGGCCCAGTGGTAAATGTCTCAAATAAAAGATTCGTTGCCACGCGTTCGAATCCGACTCAGTCATTGGTTTTCCTAGTGTGTTCATGTGCTCTTCTATGTTGCTCACATTCCTGTAAGCAAATTCTTCCTAACACACACACACACACACACACACACACGTTTAGGAGAGCAACGAAAGAAACACACACACAAAAAAAAAAACGTGACAAAGCAACACAAACCCAAAAGAGGAACTCGGTTAAACAGACTAACTACGGAGACAATTTTCACCATCAATCAGGAAAAGAAGACTAGTTAATTTCCATTCTTATCTACTTACTTGCACAGTGTCCCTCTTCTTATTCATACATACACCAATACATACACTGCGCCGACACCACGTCCAAAAATATACCAAGCTAGAAGCCTCAAGTCCGAGATATCAAGGCGGAAATACGTACTCAGAAATATTCTCCTTTCATCTGTACATTACCTTACAACCTAATCACCTGTCACCTGGTCATTCTCACCTATCACAAGCCTCGCTATATCGTTATCCCAGTCTTTCACTCACTTTCTTCCACTCTACCAAGTTCTTTAAGCATAATGGCTTTTGCTAACATTAATTACGTATACTCTCTTTTCCTCCCTGACCCGCAGCGTGTCTGATCCGTATCCCGTGCATACTTCAACGCACGCATGACTGAGTTTCCACGTGGGTGCGCAGCGGGTGTATCCGATCACAAAGGGTAGGACGTTGTGTGGCCTCATAATACCTCTTCGGTTCCCGCCCCCTCAACACTCAATACTGGCCACCACCTGCGCAACGGTCCGGTAGAAAGACCAAGGTTTGCACATAGAATTTTATGGGACGTGATAAAAGTTTGCTGGTTCTTACTTTATTGAAAATTGACGTGGTGGATTTAAGGCATATGGAAAAAAAAATATTGGTGGTGTGATGATTACCCAGTTTTCCTTCCTTCCTTTAACGAAAAAAAAAAGTGTAAAGAATGGAAATAATGAGGTGGAATGAAAGAACGAAGAATATGAGTGAAATGAATGAATTGATTCTGTAAAAAGGGAGAAAGGAAGAATAAAAGAAAGACGAAAGATGTGAATAAAATGAATGAACTAATGCTTAAAGGAGACATTGAAACATAAAGAAAGAAGATTACAAGAGCATAGCAAGCAAGACATGACAACAAAGAACAGTATAGATTAAAAGAGAGGAAAGGATGAAAAAAATAAAATAAATAAAAAACAGATATATGTACATCGTGAGGGAAGACAAGGAAAATAATAAAACAAAGACAAGAACACAAGAGATAAAGAAGAGAAAAAAAAATGCAGATAGAACAAGATACATGAATAAACAAAAAGCGAAAAAGGGCGAAGAAAGTAAATAATCACACAACACAAAAAAATATAAAAAAACTTGACAAGGATAACAAAGACAGATAAAACTTAAATACATGTCGTAGAAAATGGAAACTAAAACACAAAAATAGAGCAACGAAAAAAAAAAAAAAAAAACTGACATAGCAACATAAACTCAAGCCAAGAGGAACAGTGCGAGGGAAGAAGGGAGAAGAGGAGAGTGGCGTAGAAGGGCGGCAGCTTACGTGTGTCGGTGACGGCGATACCATAAGGTCCTGGGTCGTCCAGCTGGTTCTCTGCGGGAGGGATGGAAAAATAAATGTTAGGAGATCAATGACTCCTCTGTAACCTATGAATCACTTCACTCATAGATGCTCCTGTTTATCTCAACCTATCCTTCTCTTGCCCTAAATACTACCCAGCCTGCTCAGTTCAGTCCAGTCTCCTAGTATATCACGTAATATAAAGTTACATCGACCTTAACATTGATATATTAGGGGAAACGGACGTAAGAAACAAAAAAAGGAGAGTCAGACCAAACTTACGCTAATCCAGATGCTTCTACCCACTCCTCTACCTTGCCTATTCAGCCCAAGTCTCTGCCACGCACACCTAGCTATATATTTGCCAAACTTCATCTTTCCCTTTACTTCTGCCACTGCTGCTTCATACACCACAGGTAATATTTAAACGTTAAAGGAAGAGTATCACCGTGATCTGAATGTATTCCTGTGCGTATGACAATTGTTGCTTGAATGACCCTAGAACTTTTTTTTTTTTTTTTTTAGAGCAAGAAAAAGCTACGGAAATTAAAAGGTTTCAACTAATCCATCACATCTGTCAGTGAACTTTTTTTCCGACTTCGTGCTGTACACCTGCGTCAGATGATTTCATTTATCCATAGTAGCCAAAGGGTAAAAGGGATTTATGCTAGATTTACGCTAGTTTATTTATGACACTGCTCTTAACATTTTCTCTGTACCTGTAGTCTATATCATGAATAGCCAACTGTCTTCCTATGGCTTATTTCTTCATGTACAGGGTCAGTCACCAGTATCCTGCAATATACAATACTGTTTCCAAGCTTTCTCGCTGGGAGGCACAATTTTCACAATACTCGTGTTTAAAAAATCTATCAACAAAGTTTCACATGCATGACGCACCTCACTTGCTTACCTGCCTCGAGGGATGAACCAGTAGTAAAAAAAGTCATCCATCTGTGATCTTATTCTTTAATTTCACGTCCCACCTAGCCAGTCTCATTTTAATTAGTCATGAAGTTTTTTTTGACAGCTAGTTTTTTTTTTCCTACCACAATATTCTCCTTCCTTTCATTTCCTCCTAAAGTACTGTATCACGATATTATCACTAACATTTAGCATTATTCATGTAAATATTCTGGATTCTGTTACTTTTCTCTCCCAACTGAAAAACACTGAACAACATTTTTCAACATTTTGTGCAGCTCCACGAGAGAAAAAAAAAATCAAAATGAATATATGAATAGAGTGCAGGATAAAAAAAAAGAAAAAGAAAAGAAAAAGAAACAATAACAATAGCAACAATAATCCACTGACCTATAACGTTGAGGAAAACAGTGCGGCTGATCTTCGGGTCTGAGTTCACCTGGCATTCGTACACCCCGGAATCCCGAAGCGTGGCGAACTTGATGTGCAGGGTCCAGTCGTTGGAGTTCTCAGGGTGAAGAACCTGACGAGGAAGGAGGAAGTCAGGGAAGAAGAGAGAAAAAAAAAAATAAGAGTAATAATACTGAGAAATATCTTTGTGTGCGTCTGTGTGAGGGGCTGAAGCGGAGTGTTCATGATATATTCAATTCATTTTACAACTTGCAGTACCCCTGAAGGAGCCACGAACGAAACTACGAAGCCTGGAATAAATTCACATCATAACACTTGCATTTTTCTCTTGTCACCTCCACCTCCTGACTTATTAGGTGGACTAAAACTCTAACACCTGTAAGAGTTATAGTGAAAGTTACATTGTGCTACATGAAAACTACTTCCAAGGAACGATCGAACCGCGTCACATTGGCAAGGTGTCCGGAACACTGCACCCACGCCACCCAAGGCCACGAGATTGATTATTGAATTTTGATGGATACTCTCTCTCTCTCTCTCTCTCTCTCTCTCTCTCTCTCTCTCTCTCTCTCTCTCTCTCTCGCTGACAACTTTCTGTATCACCAGTTTTCACTTCCCTAATGTGCTTGGCGTTCGTTGACCAGACTCATGCATGGTAACATATTCAGTTATTTAAGTTCATTGCATACATGAAAGCCGCAGTGCAGCAATGCGACACATTTAATAAATTAGTAAAATTACTGGTGCGTATGTTCATAACACCTGTGACCTTGCGTGGCTAATGCTGGCTGTTATTTCACGCTGTCATCAGTGCGGTGGTGAAACACAGTAAGGATGGCGAATTAATCAATGAGTGAATGCATAAATGAATGAATGAGTGAATAAATGAATGAATGAACGAATGATACTTCACCAATAATTTCTTTGTCCCCGTATTTTAGAGGCCTCAGTCTTCAGCTCTAAGCCAATCACGGGGGATGATCGCGGGGGACAAACATTACATGGGATCACACTAACGAGGGAGGAGACGGACCAGAGCGCTGCCATCACGCACGCCCAAAATCTAGCACGCATATGTCAGAAACTCTAAAAAAAAACAAAATGACCAACTTTCCAGGAACCTCACACACTTCCACACACACACACACACACACACACACACACACAGTTGTAGCATTCAACGTTTTTTTCAGTCTGCTGTTTTCTTCAGACTTTCAGAGATCGTTGCTTCCAGTCACCTGCCGCATCTTCAGGAATCAATCACAGTTCCATAGCATCGTACACCTTCCCTCGATCTTCTTAACACACACACACACACACACACACACACACACACACACAAAGCCGCTGCACACATAACGAGACGTCCTAAGAGTCTTAGGAATCGCATCATATTTTAAAAAGGACATTACGTACTGAAATGCCAATAACACAGTCTTATTATGTTTGACAATACTTTATTGAGACGTGGCGCTTCAGTGGGACTTGTCAACATCACATTGTAAAAGTACAATACACCAGGAAGAGAATTCTCAGACGAGGACGCCTCACAACACAGAACAGTTGTGGAGACATGAACGTGCAGGAAGGATTACATATGTTACGTAGAATTATAATATAAAAAAGACAAATTATGACATGATACTTAAGGGATTAATTTTCATTTTGTGCACCTTCTCTAACAATCCTTGCATGACATATCAAATCCTGCTGTTCTTATGAAATGTGCTTCAGTTTGTACACTCTGCCTGGTCCGGTGTTTCTGCTTTCCCCAGCATCCCAGTAGTGTAACTTTAACGTGTCCAAACCAGAGAAGCCTCGAATCCATCAAAGAGGTGCCGTAAAACCTCAGTTCCTTTCGCTCCTGCAGACAACTTTCTTGCTTTCCTTACATGAATCTGGGTCATCTCATTTTATGGATTCCCTTTACGGCTAGAGAAAAAAAAATCTGCTCTGGTTTTTCATCTTAGTGTTTTACGTCCAAATCGATCAAGTTAATATTATTCTGATACTAACAACAAGTGTCTACCAATTTACTCTTCCAGGCCAATTTGTTTCTTAATGTTTTCAACCAACACATCGATACTGTTAATATTATTCTGCTACTAACAACGTGTCTACCAGTATTCTTTTGAAGACCATATTTTTAATTTTATTTTCTAACTTTGCTGTATGTTTCATTATCGTTCAGCAGAGGAGTGAGTCTTTAAATCTCCCTTACAGCAAGAATACGAAGATTCAGCGGTGCCTCACACACTAAGGAGTGACGGAGAAGCAAGACATGAACACATACAGAAAACCAACATGTTTAGAGTAAGTCAAGAAATTCTCAAACAGACGCGTAGAAATCTTTTGTGAACTCATATCCTACACACTACGACACACACACACACACACACACACACACACACACACACATACACAGGGAAGACTCACCATGAACCTCTCATCAGCAGAGTAGGTATAAATGCCGGCAGTCAAGATGTGTAGGTCTCGTTTCCTCATCCACGTCACCTGCAACAAAACACAACTGTTAATGATCGCCGCCGCCACCACCACCACCACCACCGCTGCTACTGCCAGTTAAACCCAATTACTAGTTCTGTTATTATTCCCACAATGACTACTACACCTCCTGTAACTTTGGTCTCTTGATGCAGATCCGAATGCGATTTTCCGGTCAGAGAGGTTATTGGCATACAGGTATATTTATAACTCCACGGCTTTCATTAGTTATTATTATTATTTTTTTTTTTTTGGGGGGGGGAATGATTTTATATTTGTATCACTACTGTTATATATATTTGCCTCCCAATTACGGCGGCTTATCATGAATCAGGAATACATACAAAGGCAATGATATACACATGAATCAGAATGAACATAACCCAATATACATAAAAGACCATAGTAAAAGCAGACAGGTCAATGGATGCATCACCGACGTACACCACTGAACTGTTACCTCCATATGTATTTGTCTACGATTATTACATTGTTTGCACTGTCATTAATCATGCAAAACTAATCCACTTATTTACGTATACCATGTAACGGCTCACTTTGATATTAAAATGAAGGCCGGCGGTGCATTCACTGACCTACTTAATATATTTTTTTTTTCCTCTCTTTTAAATCATATGTTAAGCTCGAGTATTAAGAAAAAATTTGAGTACTCAGCTGTGGATTTGTATCTTTAAACATTTCGGTGCCTCGTCTCAGCTATTTTGAACATGTTGTAGTGGAGGTTACTAGGATTATCAAATGTTTTCAGGATATTAGCGATAATTTGGCGTGAACTCTTATGTTTTCAATAAGGAAAACACCCAAGAGAATCTGAGTAGTCACCTCCGTGGCCTTTAGAAATGCTCCTTGTGATAGAAGAAAGCGTTTAAGAGTACAGGATTCACACTCGCGTAGACTTCTGTTCTGTACACAGTTTAGGTTTGGATGAAAAGAGGACAGTAATTCAGTCTTGATACGGTTATCCTTTCATATCTTTCCTTAATCGCTAAGCACTCTGAGACATTCCTTCTTGTTCTACAGCCGCCTCTAAACACTATACTGGCCAGAAGTTCCAAAGCCTGTTTTCTAATCCTTTTCTTGTAGACGCTTATAAAGACTGCATACATGGTGCTTAATGTCGTGAATGGTTCAATATCGCTGGGAAAGGGCTAAACTCTGAAAGTTCTAGGGGTAAAACTTTGTAACTGAGTTTCATTTATACTGATAACATATTCACCGATAATGATGTTTGTTTTACTCTCCCTCACTGGATTTTTACTTATTAAAAGGTCTTCCCTCCCAAACATTTTGCAGAATAGCCCCTTGATTTTTCCACACTGTTTTAAAAATATTTTCAAATGACTTCCTACTTATTCTTTCGGCTCCGGAAAAAAAGAAGAATGCATGTGTGTTTCTTTTCTCGAATATAAATTATTTTCTGTTCAAGCAAATGTAGCAAGTTGTCTGCAATGCACGTCACCTTGTGTGCCTTGGACGGTGAGTGAGTGGTAAAGTAAAAACTGCTGCCTTTTTCAAATACGGCCCATGGTATCGCTACATTATTATCGTCAGTAGTAGTAATAAGAAAGGAAGAAAACAACAACTACAATAACATCACTAATGAAAACAATACAAAAAAAGAAAAAAAAGAAAAAAATAAATAAAAAAAAAAAAATAAAAAAATAAATAAACAAAACTAAAAGAACAGCAAAAACCACCAAAACTAACACCACCACCAGCACAGTCAGCACGCCAGCACCTCCATCAACACCCCCACCATCATCACCACCACCACCACCACCACCACCACTAAAACTCATTACAACATTTGCAGCTATAAAAACATTCTCAACTTGTCGCAAAAAGTTAGAGAATATCTTTTTCCCTTTTCATACAACGTGCCCTTTCCTGCTCGTATGACGCCGCACTCTACCGCTCAGGAAAAATGAAGATAAAAACGCTATTTCCACACACACACACACACACACGCTCACACACATCTAACTCCTTTTTTGGCTTTCAACATTTCATTTCACGACAAATATATCAACGATTTTTTTTTTCTCTATTCTCTCATTTGTTGTTGCTCTTTCGTTTTTTCCCCCAACAGTGTTTTTATTCATAGCTGCATGAAGTCTAAAGTCACGAAGGATAGCGGGCATTGTTAGTTTAAGCCATATCTACATTTTGTTCAGCGCGATACTTGGCTTTCGTTTCCTAAATGCTCCAGACTCGGTAATAGAATGAATTTCTGGCATCCGTACTGTGCCCAAGACTTTGCTTCGAGCTTGGACCATCTTCCGCACGTGTTCTTACTAGTACTGGTGTTTTCATTATTAATATTGCTACTACTACTACTACTACTACTGCTACTTTTATTATTTATCTTTTCAAGTTCGAACCATTCTTTCTTGTTCAATCCCAATTACTGATTCTGAGAATTTTGGTTACGTTACCCTTGGGACATCCTCTATACTATTTAAAAACCTGTATCAAGTCCCCTCTTAACCTCTGCCTCTCTAATGACCACGTACGGCAGTTGTAAAGAAATACGTAGTGAAAGAAGATGTATACACCTTCATCATCTCATCGGCAAAGCGTAGCGCAGTGCCGAGCTATCCAGCAATCAGACAATTTAGTCTCCCATTTCCTAATTAAGAAATTTTCCAAAATTCTCATTTTTCATCACTCCGCTGGCTCAAGTCTCAAGGGCCTTAATTACTGGATTCTTTCTGCCAATTAGAAATAAAAAGTCCATCCCTCCTCCATATCTACGTAATATATACATCTGCGTATTCATTCACTATATAATTCATGTCTGTCTACAAACGTACTCGTGTATAAATGGAAATACTGAAAACTGATGAAACACCGCCTTTCAGTCTGCATGCGGAGGATCATGAGTTTCGCAGAAAGTGTAGATACCAAGTTTGCGTCAATATTCTACCTTCTTTACTTCAAGTCTTGTCTGGTGCTTTGCCTGATGCGACGCAGGACTAACTGTCTGCTCTGCTTTGTTAATGGAGTACTTTTATCATTGAATTGAATATATAATGCATATTCGTACAGGTTTTACGAGAGAGAGAGAGAGAGAGAGAGAGAGAGAGAGAGAGAGAGAGAGAGAGAGAGAGAGAGAGAGAGAGAGAGAGAGAGAGAGAGAGAGAGAGAGAGAGATAGAGAGAGCAGAACCAGAAAAATACAAGAAGAAAAGTAAGAGAAAAACAACCTATTCATCCCTCACTAAGAAGACTACAAATAACAACTCTGCGTGGAAAAAATGATGCCCGTGAATAGCTAGCGAAGTCATCTTGAATAAGGACGAGAAAGAGAAACAAACCTATCTTTGGCTATGACACAGCGGCTGGTGGAGCACAGGAGTGGAGGAGAGGAACAGGTGGAGCAGGTGGAGAGAGTTTTACCCGTTGTAACATGGAGATACTTAAGACAACGTCAGTGGGAGTGTCTGAGAAGGTGAGGTGCAGGTAGGAAAGGATGATGTCAGGTGGAACGAAGGAAGCGCGTCTGTAGGTGAAAAAAAGGAGTGAAGCAGGAGAGCTGTATGTAGCGAAAAGAGCGTGTACCCACTTTTCCTCTTCTTCCCTTCTTCTTCTTCCCGCCCATGCCATTATGCCGGGAAGATGGGGGGATAAAACACTTCCTTCCGCCGATGCGACTCTCTCTTCACGGGCGGAAGAAGTCAGCCACTTACGGATAACAATACAGGAATCAGTCGTTACGTTATGAGCATCTGTGAGTGAAAGATTCGTGTCCTGCCATTTCTGTCACTATATCATAGAAGTCTGTATTCTGGAACGATTTGCTCTTTCACCACAGAAATGATCTGCCGGGTTCTCAAGGGTGTCTCTCCTGTTGATAATGTAGAAATCTTGTTAATCTCTCAATAGAACCGTAAAAAACATCCTTAAAATCCTTGCCACCTCAGGAAGAGCCCTTTAAAGTAGTCGGGGTGCGGCGCAGAAATGTTCCAGAATACGCTCCACAGTTTGAGCAACGGTTAAACAATACCAGTTTATGTTATGCTGTTTTCAGCTAGGAAGAATGGTATATAAAGGTACTTATAGCGTTTATGTATTGATTTATCTTTTATAATCGCTCTGTTTGCCATTCTATCATTACTTTCAATGCACTAACAGTTCGGCCAGGTGCAGAGGAAAGGAATATGCTGGGAATGGACTCACCAGCCAGGAGGAAAGGAAGACCAAAGGGAAGATGTATTGATACGCTGAGAGATGACAGGCGAGTGATGGATATGAAAGACGAGGCGGAAGACGCAGTAAGGTGCCGTCCCCTAACAGAAGCATCAGAAAGGGTAGGCCTCTCTAAAACACCACTTACTGTAATCATTTATACGAATACAGTATTTAATCGCATTTGAACTGGTAGTATTTTACAGAGGGAAGTTTTTGTCAGTATTTTCAGCCAAAGTCCATCGAGGTTCCACTATTCATGGCATTCTTAAGGGTTTTCTCCTCCGACCCCCATATCTTTATCCTGCCTCTCGTCTGCTTTAGCCCAATATCTCTTCCCTAAATTACTATTCTATTGGTCTTAAACGTCCATGATATCCAAACCTGTAATACATAATCATCTTTCCTTTTGAATGGATGGTAGTATGTCTCAAGTTAATGTTTTTTTTCCACAGTTCATGGTTTTCCTTAACTCGGCATGTTCTTTAACCTTTTCATACCCTGGAAGTCTCTAGATCTAGATTCCAAGGCCTCGTTAGCCTCTATATTCACATCCTATAAATATAAGCAACAAGAGTGAGTAGGCGAAGAGCCACTTTTCCTTTCAGACATCCTTCTCTAATGATAGAAGCCAACGTTTCCTTCACTAAAGACACCCTTCAGCTCTCCTTTCAGCTCTACATAACAGGCATTTTGCGTGTACTTCCCTAAACTAATGCATTCTTTCTCTGTATGATCGAGCAGCTTGAAACCGTGCCACTGCCAAGTAAGAATCTGTCCCAGGAGAGCCATTTCAAAACTCCTCCTCTGCCTCTCTTTGATTCACGAACTAGAGCATTTTACGTTTTACTTAAAGCCCGAAACTTTGTCTATTTTTGCTCTTCCTCCCTCTCCTCTCCTCCTTGCTGACACGGCCGTAGAGAGGGTCGAGGGAGCGGCACTCTGTCAGAGGTAAACAAAGTGACAGGACGACACGCGTGAGGGGGAGCAGGCGTACAGTCCAGCATGAATGTATATATTTCCATTCTCGCCCTAAACATCGTACGTCTAGTCTCGTTTCGGCATTTCATCTTGATCATGAGTCTGTCCTGCTCCCTTCCTTCTCATTTCTTCCTTCCAGTCCCCCGAGGCGCGGCTCCACATACGTAGCACAGCACATTCGTTTCAACTTGTCCATACCAAAGGCAGAAGGAAGGGAGGACTTCTTAAACTGTGTAAAAAAGACATCTAATTAACTTTTGGCCATTAATCATGTCGACTTTCCTCACTAAACCTTCCCTTTCTCCCTCTCCCACTTGTATCTCCTCTCAAATTAATATCACATGAATATTCTTCTCTGCCTTTATTTTCTAGGGGTATTTTCGTAAGAGTAATGGTATGACACACATATTCACTCAGTCAGCAGAGAGCTTCGGCAAACCCTGAAGCATAGCGGCTATTAACATACTACTCGTTTTAAGGGAAATACCGGGAAGGGAGAGGAGGAGGAGGAGGAAATAGGAAGAGAAGGAGAAATGTGTGGAGATATAACCATAGATGTTGTACGTAGACTTTGTGTGTGTGTGTGTGTGTGTGTGTGTGTGTGTGTGTGTGTGTGTGTGTGTTTAGTTTGCCTTCTTTCATGATCAAAAGACTATATGGTTCAATAGAATATTTCTCTTGCTCACACACACACACACACACACACACACACACACACACACACACATACACACACACACACACACACACACGTCTCAGCAGCTAACAAATCCCTTACTGTTGTTTTTCCTTCCAAGATCTGAACATCCCCCCTTTTTACATGTACCAATCATTTCATAGGAGTCCATTTCTCCAGCACGCAGAAATCTTGATGCTAAGTCGATACACAGCAAGTACCCGACAATACCCCAAACACAAATAACAAGACTTCACCCTCGACAAATGCTCAAGCCACACACACACGGGATCGACTTCAATATAAAAACATGAATCAGAAGAGCGAGCAAGGCGGAAGGAGTCGCCACAAGAAGAGACGTTCAATCATCGCGGCTGTGAATGGCTCGTTGAACCGCATTAGCACCATCAACTCCCGCTGAGAACACACCGGAAGGGCCGCACAATGAGGCCGCTGGGGATGATGGTGGTGGTGGTGGTCGTGGGCGCGGGCGAATAAAAGGGCCAGTCAAATAAAACAGCAAATAAAGATAAACCTTCCCGAACCAGCAACGGGAAGAGGGAATGGAGGGGAGTACGTGAAGGGAATGAAGGGCATAAATATTTGCTTGCTGATATGTACGTGAATAGCATGTTTGTCAGATTGGCCTGATTCTGAAGCATTTTCCTCGCATCTCCACTGCTTTCAAAGAGTTCTTGGAATAACACGGATTTTTAAGGATGTTTTTACGGTTCTAGTGACAGATTAACAAGATTTCCACATTATTAACAGGAGAAACACTGTTGAGAAGCCGGATAATCGTCTCTGTGGGCTTTGAAAATATTTATGGTGAGAGCAGGGCGTTCTTGAAGACAGGCCACAACACAGACGCGGGACTTGTAGCACAGAGGGTAACTGCTCGTGGCGTGTCTGCAATGCGTGGCGGGAAAGCGTGACTGGATTTTTTTATTGCCGTCGTTACATCATCTTCTCTATTTTACTTCCTTCGTTGACTCCTCTGCTTGACACAACGGCGCCCTTTACACTTGCTTTGAGTCACGACGGGATTTACGACGTACCTTGACATGCGAGCCTGCCTGCAACACAGTGCTCTTGTGTCTACTCTGCGTGGTCCCTTTTGCTTTATAGTACATTCAGATACATTAATATTCCACTGCACTTTCAGTTAAAGAGTTTCTGGGGAACACTAAATATGACAATCTCAAAATAAAAAAAAAGAACCTGCTTTATGTGAAAAAAAAAAAATTGTCTTCTGTAACGCTATGGATATAATGAAGTAGGCGTGAAATGTCAGGTATTCCTCATGTTTAAAGACCGTACTGAAATATCACTAAACTGGGGATTAATAATTATGTCAGTCATGTACCAAATTCAGCAATGGGGCTTCTCAGTTAAAGGTTTCCGTGTCAGCAAACGACCCTGGTTATCTGTTACTACAATTCGTCACACGGTCAGCCTGTCTCAGATAATTCTCAAATCTTTATTGCTTCCATCATTAATACTTGCAATACATCTGCCACAATCGTTCATGTATAGTTTTTATTAGCTTGTATAGTTGACAGATATTTGTGGATCAGTTAGAGCTCACATCTTTGTAGTAGGACCTCTCTCTCTCTCTCTCTCTCTCTCTCTCTCTCTCTCTCTCTCTCTCTCTCTCTCTCTCTCTCTCTCTCTCTCTCTCTCTCTCTCTCGCCCCCTTAGACATCACGCAGGGAACGGGCGAGACAAAAATGACCTCTCCAAAAATAGAATATTGGACAGGCAAAGTGAAAAATTCCGATAATTCCCCTTGGAGCGGAAAGAAGTATCGGTCAAGGAGGCAAGACTGGGAAAAGAAAGAGGCATAAGTAATGTACTGGACTTTGGATGGAAGCTCGGGAGAAAAAGAAAGCACAGGCGCAAAAGATGGAGAAGTCGAGGCTGTCTGGTGTTTTACGTGAGTGTGAAGTGAGTCTTGTTAATTTGGAGAACTTAACGAAAGGGGAAGAGCTGGAGAGACGGACGTAAATCGGATAAACAGGTCGAAGTTGCCTCGTGTTTTATGCCGGATGAAAAGACTCGGTAAAATATAAATCGTGATGCCTGAGCGAGCGGCGCAGCATCGAGGGAGCGCGCCACGTAATGCCTCGCAGACCACCAGGGATTGGTTCTTTATTCATGCTGGAAACGACGGGGACTCAAATATTCTTATGTACTATCAGATTTTATGACATTTGTTCGTATGTTATGACTCTGCTCGTGTGTTTCTATGTCCTTATATGAAATTCAAAATAGCTTCTAACACGTTGGGTGTTTGTGATGAATTACACTGTCAAATCTAAACTAAGATATGTTATATAGTATTAACAACCAAGGGGCATCACCACCCATCCTTTCCGTCACTCGAGGCTTGCAGGAAAGGAAGACAATAGTAAACCTGTAATATGAACGAGAACTTCTATTTTCTCCGCCATTCATCTTACCATCATCATTATCATCATCAATCACGCCTCATCACTAGCTACACCTCTCCCGTGGGCCTTCATCACAACACAACGCCCTTCCCTTATACCGCAAAGCTCTTTTTACCATTCATCATTCATTACCATCATAACAATGCACTGCCCTTACCATCCCTTCATCACCCAAATCCATTACTTCCTGCCATCACCATTCTCACTCTTCTAAAAGGCCGTATTCTGAAACATTTCTGCTCCGCACCTCCATTACTTTCAACAAGCTCTAGTTGAAGTTATACGGGTTATTAAGGGTATTTTTACGGTTCTAGTGACAGGTTAACGATATTTCTACAGTATGCACAGGAGAAACAGTCTTGAAAACCCGGCTAATCATCTCTGTGGCCTTGAAAAATAGTCGTGGTAAGAGAGTAAAAAATTTCTGAATATCATTGTAACTCCCACTCTCATCATCGTCATTTACCTTGTTCTAAGTTTTCCTGTTCCTCCACGTGTAGTTTATTAGCATGAACATTCCTTTCAATATCCGTAAGTAATATTGGATAACCTCTGTAATCTCCTTAAACGTTATTAACATAGTGAGTGATGTTTTGTTTATTTTTTTTTCTTTGTACCCTTAGCTGGATTCATTAACGCTAGATAGAAATAATGTAATGCTAAGTAATCCCCAGCACAATTAATGACGCTCACTCACAGTCTGCAGGTAACATGCATCCCAGCACGTTTCTGAGTAAAGGCTACAGTTTTTCTACTCGACAATGTCCTTCAGGGAATGGGTCAAATTATTTTAACTGATTATGCTCCATTTCGTACTGAGTTAGCATCCAAGCATATATGCCAGTTCAATTTCTAGCTACCTTTTGGCTGTGATTGAGTTTTTCACTGATTATACTCGTATTTCAATTCATACTAGATTAGCTTCCAAACACACACACACATCTCTATCAGTTTCTACCTTCCTATTAATTCTGAATCTATCTTCACTGATAATCTTACATTTTAATACTAAGTTAACTTCCAAACATAAATATCTAAGTCAACTTCTAAGTCTGCATTACAATACCTTCTGTACATAGTTCTGGCGGCCCAATCCCCGTTAGGCAGGCAGGACAGCCACTCGAAACTACACAGACACACTTCTTTCCCCTAAGTGTTCGTTTTCAGTCTCTCAAGATCCGCTGTAATGTTGGTTCTCTTTCTATCCTGTACTGGCTTCATTATTGATATTGTTCTTCTGACACTTCTCTCAACCTACCTACCTCTCTCTCTCTCTCACTCTCTCTCACGGCCAATGCACAGGACTTTCCACTTTCTGTCCTCCCTGTTTTGCCATCTTACTAATTCAAGAGTTAACCGCTTCTCTCCATCATCGCCTTCATTGGTAAACTTTGCAAAACTCTTCCTTCCTCCGTTTCTCCTTCCGCCTTCTTGCAACTTGGTCTCTTTCAAGCGGGTAGTATTAAAACACTTCGCGAACTTTACTGGCGTTGCTCTTTTATAAAACTCGCCTGCTATTTTCATTATTCTTAGGTGGCTATTTACGGTTTTCTTTTCCCTTGGATTGCTTATATAACTTTCGGTCGTGCGCTGTCTTTCATTATCACTTTTATTATTTCGTGAGTCTTCAGAAGTCCCATTGATAGAAAGTCTTCGTATTGTTGTGAATGTAAAGGATTCTTCACTACACACACACACACACACACACACACACACACACACACACACACACACACACACACACACACACACACACACACACACACACACTTGGTTAGATTCAATTGACCACAAAAATACGAAGAATACACAGATAAAAGCCTTGTGAGTAGAAATTAGGTTATGGTCCATATAAAGCCGTAATAACAACATTTACAATAAGGGATGACTCAATAAAACTGAGCGTATATAACAAAACACAATGACAAATAAGTAAATAAATAAATAAAATAAGAACATAACTACATCGAATAATCTGAAAGTAAGTATTCAGCATTCCCCCACCCCCAAACACACACACACACACACACACACACACACACACACACACACACACAATGGGTACACTGACTACGTGTCCTGGGCTCCTCAATGAGTAACTAAGGCAAAAGGGGAGCGTTGTACCATAATGGGGTCTTTCTATTTCGTTAATTTTTAATTCTTATTTTCTTTTGTCTTTCACTAACGAGTAGAAGGTCGCTACTCTGGGGCAAGGAGACAATGATAAAAAAGTAAAGAGGAGCCTCTAAACTGGTGGCACCATACATTATATACGAGGAGGATAGCGTTTCTTACCTTTTTTTTTTTTCAGACCATAGCAACACCAGTAGTCAGGTCAGGTACAGCACCCCTGACTCTTAGTAACAGCAGATTACAGAAGCTACAGATGCTGCACTACTACAAAGTGGAGTGAAGTACTGTTTGATCAATTGATTTGTTCATTTTTCGAAATATAAACCGTTACTGGCAAAGACAATAGGAAAATATGAAAAGAAAAGAAAAAAAGCCTTTTCCAGAACCTCGTAAAACTGAGAGAGAGAGAGAGAGAGAGAGAGAGAGAGAGAGAGAGAGAGAGAGAGAGAGAGAGAGAGAGAGAGAGAGAGAGAGAGAGAGAGACGTGCAATTCAAATGGTAGGATTCATTTTAACAACCAGTGCATGTTGTCTGCGCCTTTCGTTTCCCATTACCGCCAGCCTTACTGTGTCATTATCCTCACACAGTTTCATCATCATCTATTTGTCTGTCATCATTATCTAATCATTCCCGCCACCAGCGCCACCACCACCACGCTGCCATTTCTATCACCAGTGGCATTAAGCTCGGAGCGAATGTTTCATAAATAGACTGAAATCCCTCTTTTTACTTTGTTTTTTTTCCTCCTTTTTTTATCAGAATAGAAAAAAAAAGAAAAAAACCAGGAAACAGTCACGAATTATATCACCAATCATTCCGTCCATGGATTTTGAAAGTCGTCGAAAATATTTACATCCTTGAATAAAAATAGGATAGAGTTTTTGGGGTCATTTGTGTGTTATTTCACTGCCAGCTTAGAGAGAGAGAGAGAGAGAGAGAGAGAGAGAGAGAGAGAGAGAGAGAGAGAGAGAGAGAGAGAGAGAGAGAGAGAGAGAATCCAATATGTCACATCTTACAATCCTTCCTCAATGAAATAAGGCAAGGATGGAGCAGCTACCAGATGAAAAGCTACAGATTTCTGGCCAGGATTAAGCACACAATATTTCAAGCTTTCAACAACGTCTATGATTTATTTTTTTAATTTACATTTTCCATTACTATTACATTTACATAAAAAGACAATAAGGGTAGCAGCAGCTGTAATAACGACTGAAAAGATCATACCGTGGATATTATAACGGTCATAATAGTAGTAGTAGTAGTAGTAGTAGTAGTAGTAGTAGTAGTAGTAGTAATAGAAACAGCTGTGTTTTTCTTAATCCTTCTCGTATCTAAAATTTCACAATTCAGAAAAAAGAAAAGGATTACTTCAAATATTCCTCAACGTCAAACACTCAAAATATCCAACGTATCCTCTTTATATATATATAGTATTGAAGAAATACCTTTTTTTTTTTTTTTTCAGGAACGACTAATATTAAAGGCAAAGTTAGCAGAGGGCTGGTAATAATTTGTTGATGCGTGGACCAACTGTGACTACGTGCATGTGAAAATTGCGTACGATTTTAATTACCTCTGCCGCAATGGATGAATCATGTACTTTAATTCCATATTTCGATGCGAGAGGAATAGTTAATATATCATGTACCTACTAACATACAACTTGGAGCGTCGACAAATCGTAAAATCTACCTAACCTCTTTGTATAATTCGGATTAGTTCTCCCTGTCTGTCTACCTGCCTGTTTGTTTCCTTGCGAACCAGGAACCACACTACATGGTTTTGCAGGTTACTATTCGTTTTCTCCCTCAAGCTACAGGGCCAGAAAGACTTGAACCTGTATCTATTCGTACCAAAATGAATGTCAGACAGCTAAAAAATTTGGGTTCAGAGGTAAAAGTTGTGAGATTTTTGTACATTACTTTTACTGATGCCATAGTTATTGATATCTATATATTTTTATTTTATTTATTTATTTATTTTTTCCCTATTGGTATGGAGGATGGAGGCTGGGGGTTTTAAAAAGAAAAGGCTGTGATTTGAGATGGCAGGTAGCGAGTTACTGAAAAAGTAGCAACACGAACACTGCTACTTTTTCTGCCGTGGTATTTTCTCGTGTACTTCTACATACGTATTGACTGGGCACCTTTTCTATTTTCTCTCCCTCCCATGGTTTATCTCCATCCTTCACTGCCCAGTCTTCTTTCAATCCATCTTTCTTCCCTAGTCTCAATCCTCGTATCCATTTATTTATCCATCTACCGGTTTTCCAATCTATCTATTCACTCATTGACTTAACTAAGTATCTATGCATCCATCTATGAAAATATCCATCAAGACTTATTCCCTTTGTAAGTAATCAAGAGAGGAAGGGTTGTGAAGGAGCAAATCTGCCGTAAGAGCGAATTACAAGTGAATAGACAGCACGGCAACACGTAGTTTAGTTACCACAGCATCCACACCAAACAGCTCAATGCATCAGCAATAACGAATCCACGGTGGTCGCCAGGCAATCTGCTATACACAACAGTGATATTATCGCATCATTTCAGCGGCTCAGCGTCAACGGAACTGAAAGCGTACGTATACATTTCATACACAAACCTGGAACTCGAAGCTGACGTGGAGAAAAGAGAAAGTAATAAGAGAAGAGGGCGGAAGGAAAGTGACGATGAAAACTGTTTTTTTTTTTAAAGAAGGAAAATAAGAATATATTTTAGCGCATGAAAGATAATGTGAACAGTGCAAATTCTAATGATAAATTACACACATAAATCTGGAATTCTAAGCTCTCGTGAATTATGGAGGGAGAGAAAAAAGAAAAAAGGAAGAGGAGGAGGAAGAGGAGGAATAGGCTGAGGAAGACTAAGAAGGACAAATACAAAAGACCAAATTGGACAAAAAAAAAAAAATTAGATACGTAAATGAACACAATAGAAGGCAACGTGAAAGATGCTTATTCTAAAAAAAAAAAAGTACAAAGAAGAATAGCTCACAAGAAAGATAAGGATGAAAAAATAAAATAACCACACGAAGGAGAAGAAAGCAATAGAATAATAAACTGGAAGATAACACAAGGCATTACATGAGGACCAGAGAGCAGGAAGAGAAGAAAGGAATAAGAAAGAATAAGCGTAGAAGGAAAACGAAACGAACCAGAAAAATATTGCATGGTGGCAAGAAAGGAAGGAAATAGATGAGCACATTGGAAGAAAATTCGTGAAAGAAAACATTCTGAACACAATGAAAGGAAAAAGTTGAGTAAAGGAGTAAAGGAAGGGAGGAAAATAACCCAGGAAAACTTAATAGAGGAGAAACTGGAAGAGGAGGAGGGAAAGTAAATGCAACTTTATGAAGACAGAATAAAGAAAGCAGTGCGTACTTTATTTCTATAACAAAAACACAATGTTTCTCTCAGCATTTACAGTTTTTTCTTTCTGCATTTCATTCTTGCAGCTTGTGGCGACTTAGTGGTGGTTGGTTAAGCTTGCATTGGTGGTGAAGTAATGCCTCAGAACGGTCACCTTTCTTGCGTCATCTCTTTAGAATCAATATTGCTGAAGTTAAAACAATTTACACGCTGGTTCTTCCCCTTCCTCTACTTCTTCTTGTTCTTCTTCTTCCTATGATACCGCTTCTTCCTCCGCTGATGTTGCTGCTTCATCTTCCTCGGATGCTGCTTGTGTTCTCTCTCTCTCTCTCTCTCTCTCTCTATACTTTTACGGAAGCGAGTGAACGAGGCAGGAAATTACTTTTGCCGTGGTGTCAATGTCCCGTAAGTAACTTTTAAAAACTCAATATCAATCAAGTTAAACCCAGTCACTACTACAACACACACAGCATCTCTTTCTTCCTACCAAAGTGAGTGAGCGAAGCAGAAGTCCGTTTTAATGTTTTTTTTTTTTTTTCAGGTCATCTTAAAAAAAAAAAAATCACACACAACAATATTAATCAAAACGAGTCTTCTCAATTTACGTGTGTGAAGATCCAAACGAGAAAGACAAGCCAAACAATTCTATAGAGACATGACTTTCTCTTACGTGTCTTATGAATAAAAGTCTGCCAGTGTTATTAAATTGAGTTAGCAGACCTCAGATAGACAATAATTATTTTCATGGGGTCAAGAGAGAGAGAGAGAGAGAGAGAGAGAGAGAGAGAGAGAGAGAGAGAGAGAGAGAGAGAAAGGAATTTGACTGTGTCCTTCATGGAGGCATCGGGCAGCACGGCACGTCACAGCGTCACATTCTCACACTCACACGTCACAACCCTATCTTCTTCCCCGGTGACTCTCTACATTCTTCTACCGCTGAGGAAACAACGAGGCCATGACGTGGATGTGTGGAGGAGGAGAAGGAGGGGGAGATGGAAGAGCGAGGAGAGGATGAATGGGTAGAGACGGGAAGAGTAAGGGGGAGAAGGGAATGAAAATAGGAAAAGACCGGGATGGAAGGGCGAGGAAAGTAGTGCCGAGGGGAGAGAGGAAATTGTGGGAGAAAAAAAAAAAAGAGGAGCGAAAGGAGGAAGAAAATGGAAAGGCGACTAGAGGTGGAGGAGGGCGTGGAGCGAAAGGAAAGAGAATGAGGCGTAGGATATGGTTGGGAGTAAGTGGATGAGGTGGCGGGGAGAGGAACGGCGTGTGGTTGACGGAGTGGGTGGCGGGGGAGGCAAGGCAGGCAGGTGGTGGGTCTTCAGGCTTTGATCCTCGCCCCCTAGCTAGTTTATCGCGCCACCGAGTCTACGCCACCACCTGTGACTCGTGCCATTAGAAACCACGACGCCGTCTGCTCCTGCTAGCTTCTAACCCTACACCCGATACCGTATTCTTCTCTTCCTCCCTGTTTACTCTTCCTGTGTTCCTCCTGCTATGATTCCTCTTCCTTCTTCACCGATTTCTCTTCCCTCCCATCTTCATCATTGTCATCATTGTCCTCCTTGTCCTCCTCCTCTTTATCTTCGTCATCTTGCCATGTGTTCTCATCTTCCTCTTCTTCTTCCTTCTCCTTCTATCCTTTATCTACCTCCTCCCCATTCTCTTCCTCCTTCTCCATCTCCGTCATGTGTTCCTATCCTCTTCTTCCTTTTTTTTTTAATTCCTCTTCATTTTCTTCTTCCTCCTCCTCCACTTTTCCATAAATTCGCCTTTTCTCCTTCTTCTTCCGGTTCTTTCTTTACTTCTTAAAGTGCTCTCATCTTCTGCCCCCCATATCCTCCTCCTTTTTCTCCTCCTCCTCCTCCTCATCATCATCATCATCATCATCATCATCACCTTGCTACTCCAACTCCTCCTCATCACCATCTTGCTCCTCCTCCTCCTCCTTCTCCTCCTCCTCCATCTCTTCCTCCTTCCCCGAATCCTTCTCCTTTACGTCTTATGTTCAATTTCCTCACCACATTCTATCCCTCTTCCTCTCCCTTGTGTTTAGAATTTCTAATTATCACATTTCCTTCCATTACTCTCATCTATTTCCTTCTCCCTGTTCTCCTTCTCTTCAGTAGTCTCGTTCTCCTTGTGTTCTTTCCAAGTCTATTCCTTTCCTTAATTCTTCACTGTCTCGTGTTTATTTCCCTTGTTCTTCTTTTCTCGTTGTCCTCCAGTATTTCTCGTTCTCCATATGTTCTTTGAGTCTATCCCTTTCCTTCCTTCCTATTTATTGACCAGTAATGAATTGAAATAAACACTTAAGACTGGCAGTGACGTAAAAAATTAGTCACCTGTTTGGTTATATCGTGTAAATCGGTGTAATCTTACCTTCCTCATCTTTCCCTTTGATCGGCAACGCTGGCAAGGGATTTAAAACCATAATTCAACAGTCAATTCCCAGTAGAACATTGAGAGGGAGACTGTAGCATTTACTCCAGAATCTCACGCTGCTTAATGTTCCTTCCAGTTTGTGAGTGGAAGAGAAAGGTTTAATAGTCTGGCTCCTGAAATTTATGCATGCGCTTCTCTGCCGCTCCCGTGCTTCAGGCAATGGCAGGAGGCGTGTGTATAATGCATGTTAGTGGAGTGAAGTAAGGCTATGATCTTTTACTAGCTCTGTTATGTTACCAGGGTCTTCTAGGTAAGAGAGAGAGAGAGAGAGAGAGAGAGAGAGAGAGAGAGGGAGAGAGAGAAAGAGAGAATGAAGCTATAACTGTAGTCCTATAACAAATCCAATCGAAAGCAAAGTAATACTGCAATGTTGATATAATGATAATAACAACGATGACAACAATAACTGCAACAACAGCATCAATGACAGGGACAAGAACAACACCAACAACACTACTTAACACGTAACTTCCGAGTCGCCACCACCACCAGCACCACTAGCAACCACATTACACCCAGCAAGGAGCAACACCAGTACACCACCACCACCACCACCACCACCACCACCACCACCACCACGCAAACACAATCACACCGATGACGCCATTAACTCTGAGTTACGCCATTCAGAAACGAGTGCTTTCCTCGCCGCCTCACTCCTCACCATTCCTCACTCCTCCCCTGACCCGGAGCCCTGAGACCTTTAACCACAGCTAACCCTCTCCCCGCTACCGCCGCTAGACTGCAGAGACCCAGGCGGCAATAACAGTGCAATCAGAGAGCCTCCCCGGTGGCATCTCAGGCTGGGAGGAAGGATTCGTCGAGGCCACAGAACGGTAAGCGAGAGAGGTCCAAGTCCGCTTCACTCTCTCTCACCACGACTAGTTTCAAAGGCCACAGAGATGATTGGCCGGCTTCTCGAGAGTGTTTCTCCTGTTAATAATGTAAGAGTCTTGTTAGTCTGCCACCAGAACCATAAGAACACCCTTAAAAACCCATATAACTTCAAGTACGTAAAGCCTTTTGAATGTAGTGATGGTGCGGCGGAGCGGAAGTATTTTCAGAGTATGGTCCGGAAGTACCCAGTGATGATTTGAAAGGCGGAGGTTACAGATATGATATGTATAGGGTTGAGTGGATAGACTGATTCCTTGATTTGGTTCCCTACTCGTCTTCCTTTCGCTGCTGCTATAGAACAGTGAGAGGCAGAGAGAGAGAAAGAGAGAACAGGGATTCAGTGATGATTTGAGAAGTAGGAAGTTGCAGGTATGAAATGTAAAGCGTTGAGTGGATGGATGGATAGATCCTCTGATTTGGTTTCCTACTCCTTCTCTTCGTCCTTTCTCGCTCTGCTGTTGTTTTGATCCATTGCACTTGCCTAAACGCAGCGACTCATCCTGCGGAAACACTCCCTTACTGACGAATATTCTCTGGTATCCACACGTCTTCTATATATTCCCACGTACGAGCATTTGTCCACTTTCTCCTCCTGCTTATGACTCCCTCACCACTACACTTCTGGGGTACTGGACTGAAGATCCCCTCCCAAGAGCCCTGAGGAATGGGAGCTCACACTGTCTTTCAACGAATGGTCCCCTTTAAAAACCAAGCGTATAGTCTCCCAAAAGTGGAACACATACACACACTTCCATATTCAGTCCTCTCCAGCCCCGAGGGAAGGGAAGCTGTGGGGAGAGAAGGAACAGGAGGAGTAGGAAGATTAGGAGATGAAGCAGCGCTGTGGGATACTTGATTGCGGCGGGTCCTGAGATTAAACTGCCTCTCGTAAAATGTTTGTCGACACACATTCCTCCAGCCAGACGCGAAAATGACGCCTCGAGTTGTTCCTGTTATTATCTTTTATACTGAGCTTATTGTCGGCAGAGATGCGAGCGTGTGTGCGTCTCCGCCTGCCTCCTTCATGTCCTGTCTGGCGCAGAGTGTGTGTGTGTGTGTGTGTCTCATTGTCTCTTTTGCCGCTGGAGGCTCAGAATTTATCTTTGTATCTCTCTCTCTCTCTCTCTCTCTCTCTCTCTCTCTCTCTCTCTCTCATGTGTTCCATAAGAAAGCCAATATTGCTGGACATTTTAAGGAACTAACAGAGAGAGAGAGAGAGAGAGAGAGAGAGAGAGAGAGAGAGAGAGAGAGAGAGAGAGAGAGAGAGCATGCAATTTGGTGTATTCCGAGCCATCTGGTCCGAAAGTTGGCGATATACGTTGGGGTTGTGCGCAAATTAACTGATCACTAGAACCTCGAGGCGCTCCCTTGCTCCAGCATTAGCGGGGAACGGGCTCTCTCTGCAGTGGTAAATAATATGACAGGTTTTCTCTCTCTCTCTCTCTCTCTCTCTCTCTCTCTCTCTCTCTCTCTCTCTCTCTCTCTCTCTCTCTCTCTCTGTAATATGATAGAATTCATTAGATGAGTCCTGTGTTATTCTGATTTGAAAATTTATCGTATTTGCGTTCCGAAAAAAAAAAAAAAAACTGACACCGAAAAAAAAAAAATAATTGCAATCATGACTGACTTGTGATTTATTATGTATATTTATTTAGAGTCTTGAACGTGTTGTCAGAAGTTTTGTATGAATAATATGAACAAAAATTACGGTTGAATGCCATGCCTTTCACTTTCCACACACGAAAAAAAAAAAAAAAACTTGAATTTTACATCAAACACTGACACGCACTTATTTTGTTGAAGTAATTACGTTAAATATTAGCACTAACCTGATAAAGACCTAAGTTTCTTTTCGAGTTTACCTTTATCAACGTCATTTCGAACGCTGTATTGTGGATTTAGAGCTTTTGGTCAATCAGATTATGAGAAGCAAACTTTGAGAATCCAATTGGCAAGTTTAGCTCAACAGTAAAACCACGAAAAGTAGCCACGAAAAGTAACAAAAGACGCAATATTTTGGTACACGGCGAGAGACTGAAGACAAAGTACAATGAGTGTAAGAAAACGAATACTTTTGAACTTTGAGTGTTGAGTACGTAGTAGTAGTAGTAGTAGTAGCAACAGCATTACAAAGAGAAATAGCAGCAACAGCAGCAGTAACATGAGAAGCAAGTGTAATCATACGTATATTAAAGGAGGAAGCCTTAAAAAAAATACTTTTCTCACTGCCGCACTTCCTCATTCTCTCTAAATTCAATTAGAGGAAGCCGCGCAGCGTGAAAAGTGTACGCACATCATTGTTTTCATCATAAAATTCCGCGTAATAAGATTGGACGGAAAAGGCAATGCAATAAAGCAGGAGGAGGCTGGGACTATAATGAGTAATATTTTCATCTTCTCTCCCTTTCATACTGTGACACGTTCCTTATTAATAATGGGGCGTCAGTCTTTTCACCTCTCTCATCACGGTATAAGTGTCTGTACCAAGTGCTACAAGATACTTTTTTATATTCATCACAACATATAATAACAGAACCCTACCTTCATTAAGTTCAATACCCCCTTTATTATCAAAGACATCTCTCTACTTTCTCCAGCAGGTGTAAAATATTCTCATCCCCAGTGACTTGTATAAAAAATACCAGCTTATCACAAACCACACTTAACCGCCCCACCACCCTCCCACACAGACACACACAGACACACAGACACACACACATACGAGGCTACTGCTGTGTGCTACTGATAGGCCAATCCTGTAAAGCTCACAACAACCAATTCTGCACCATCTCTTCCCCCCACCACCGTCACCGTCTCCCCCCCTACCGCCACTCTCTTCCTCCCAACATCCACGCGCCCCTTCTCCCACACCACGCTCTCCTTGTAACAATATGTGCGGGTGTGGCAAAGAGCAGGAGACGCGCCACACTGCTTTTTATCACGGTGGACCAAGGCAGAGGGCCGGTATAAGTAGTGGTGGTGAGGTATTCCATTCCTATTATCCCTGAACGGTGGTCCTCCCGCGGCATGTACTCGTATTGGAAATGCTTGGGTAGTTTTGTCGCTGTAATTTGATGTCCTACCTATTTCTTGAACTTACGAGTAGAGGAAAAAGCATCTCTTTGTATACATATGTGGCCATTATTCTCTATTTTCAGTATCAAAGGGTTTGCTGTCATAATGGGATTCTAGATTGTTAGTGTAGATATAGATGCCGTTGTGTGGCTATTTAAGAGGTTCTAGAGTCTATATAACAGGTTCTATGTTCTATACAAGGGGGTTAGGTATATGGATCCTTTACATGGGGTTTCGTGTCATATAACAGGTTCCAGAGCCAATGTAATGGGTTTCACGTGCTATACAAAAGGATTCTGCGTTCTGGAAGTCCTGCTTTAATCTTTTTAATTGTGATGTAACACTATTGTGTCATATTTCATCTGTTGTTCATGCGCGTAATAATTCTTTCATATTCATCACCATGATAAATTTCTTCATATTTGCAACGTTTTCATAAACGAGTGGAAAAGTAGTAAAAGTGCCAGAGGAAACTCACGTTGAAGCAGGATTGGTATAATTCTTTCCTATTTTCGACTACAGGTCTTCCCCTTAGAGACAATGTAATCGAAAATTAGGATGTTGTGGCTGTAATTGCGTGTTTCAAGGCTCGGTAACTTTAAACACTCCATGAAGCATTCCAGGCCTTGGTGTTCTGCGCAATACCCACATGTCTCTCTCAAATACATTCTGAGGGCAAGGAAAGCAGCAGCGTACAGAGGCGTGGAGGCAGTTAAATTAATGGCAATCACACACAAATGCTGTCATTAACAACAAACTACGAAATTATTTGGTGCAATCATCGTCTGGCAGAATCCAAGGTCTTGCGTGGTTAATTCTGTTCAGAGCTGCGGTAAAGCCACACTCGAGATGCGAAGGGCGCGGCATGATAGCGAACATAACGGTTCTATGTAAATTGTACTTTAGTAAATTGTACCAACGAAAGATTCCTCCACGAAATATTTTACCCATGACAAAGCAGAAATCTAACCTAACATTAATTTCTTTAACCCTACGCAACATATCATAATCATCATCATTCATCATTTTCTTTTCCCATTGGGGTTGGACAGGCGATGATTGCTTTCCACAAGTGGCGATCTTGTGCTATGTGTTCTTCTATTCCCAACAAAGTAACCTATCATGAGAATAATTATTTTATGATCTTACGTCAAAAATTAAGAAAGATATGACTGAGAATAGCAATAATTAAAAAAGAAATGCTGGTTTCTTAAATCTTATGGTACTTCTTTAATCATTCTAGGCCAAATATTAAAGAAAATATGACTATGACTAAAAAAACAAATGCGAGTTTTGAATTCTTATGGTTCACTGGAGAAATTTAATCAACCCGGGAAACTTGCAACATGAGAAACAAAATACTTGTCACAGAACCTCAGCAGCTCGAAATGGTGACACGCATAAGAGCCTCGTGTAAATTGACTAACCTTCACGCGTGATCCTGTTGAAGTTGTCTTTGATTTCCGTATTCAGATATCCTACATAAATGAAAGCTGCTGAGAGAACAAAGCAGTTTTCAGGCATACACCTCATCCATTAAACTGTGTCATAAATCTGGATGTTGCTGAAAGCGATGCACTGCGACACCAATGTTCTTATTTAGCTAATTATGTAAGTGATGTCAGCCGTAAAGCGAACACATGAGCGTGCACACACACACACACACACACACACACACACACACACACACACACACACACACACACATACAGAACTTAAATATTACATGTGTTGCGTTTGTTATTATCATAGGTGTGTGTGTGTGTGTGTGTGTGTGTGTGTGTGTGTGTGTGTGTGTGTGTGTGTGTGTGTGTGTGTGTGTGTGTGTGTGTGTGTGTGTGTGTGTGCGCGCGGAGCCATTCCCAGGCCTGCACATTCTCGCATCCGATAATGGAAGACATTAGCTGAAAACAACTTTTTGTACACGGGGAAGTTGCACACCCCCACCACCGCCACCACCGCCACCATCACCACCACCGCCACCATCATCTATTGAAGCAGACCCAGAGAGACGGCGTGTCCGAAAGGCGACGGCAGCACACTCCTGTATCCCTCCCCTCACCACCCCTGGTCTCACATGCCGCCTACACCAGTAAACAAGGGCGCAGATACTGTAATAAAGCGTCTGATACCCAGAGCTCCTCCCCGCTACGTGTCTGTTATGATAAAAGAGAGCGCGTTGGAAGGGGAGGCAATTTCGATCTATTGACAAAAGGAGCAATTGACAACGCTCGCATCGATTCACTCGCAAGGGAAGCGGAACAACAGTCATTAATCCCACGAGGTAATGCTGGACTTTCTCCCGGAGCAGTGCAATGTGTGTGCTAGTGATAGGTGGGTCAACTCTCGGAATGAGGCAAGAGGACCTGCAAACTAGGCCACCACCACCATCTTCCAGTTCGTGGACGCGCGTGAGACTGGATTTTATTTTCCGCTCGTGAGGCAAACCAGTTACTCCTATTTCTTCATAATAAAACATTGCCTGATTCACAAGTGACAGTAAAGTTTTGAAATATTTGCAAAGTTAAGAGCATAAGAACCTAAGAAAATAAGGAAAGCTGCAAGAAGCTATCAGGCCTATACGTGGCAGTCCCTGTACGAGACATTATATAACTACATATTTCTACTCCCTAATGACTCAACACTAACAACCTGATTCACCGAGTTCATTCCATTAATCTACCACTATTTGAGAACCAATTCCTTTCTATCTCTTTTTTAAACCTCACTTTTTTTCAAGCTTGACCCATTATTCATGTTCTATCCTAACTGCTCTTGTTCTGTTCTGACTACAAGTTAAGTTCACAAATAATGCCTTTTGCTAATGACCTCTACGCGGTGGTACTGATAATGATCTTCGGGGAACCTCAGGAAGGCTTAAAAGAATGTATATCAAAACGAACAGAACAAAACACTTCACATTCCGGCAACCTGTGATCATTTCCCCGCAAAGTTACCGCAGTATTCCACACGGACGTAGAGTTGATTTGCAGTTTGTTTTCTTATACGTGAACTGAAATGGCTTAGCGGTCCGGGACTTCAGCAAACGGCCGTATGCAGACATCAACAACAGATGAGCGAACACCTTACTTTCCTCAGCCGGCAGCGCAACACCAGGAGTTAATGTGGTCTTGCCTGTATACCGTAAGTTCCCCCGCAGGTATATTTTCCCAATGAACATTCCACCCACACGGTTTGCTCCCGGACAGTCCCTCGTATAATGAATCATGTTACGTACGCAAAGTGAAGTGAATTTGGCAGAAAGTTAAATATTTCGGGGTTAAATTCAAATGGTGGGATCTTTGTGAGTGGAATTTTATTGCGTGGAAATTACAAATGATACGTATTTATTTGCTTTTTATGTGTTTATGTACACTGAGAATTAATAATCAGGCAACATAGTGGATAGTTTTATTTGAATGTTCTAAAAATATTCAGCAACAGCGCCATTATTACACTACAGAGGAAAAAGTGTATGCCTCTCCATCCTGTCCTGCTTTCCCCTACCTTGCACATCCCATCCCATCCCTGCCCTGCCCTACCCTGTCCCACCTAACCCTATCCTATCCCACAATGTCCCTACCCAACCTTGCCCTCACTGCTCCTGACTTGCCTGCCTACCCTGCTCATCCCTAACACATCCTGTCCCACCCACCCCTGCCCTCCCCTCGTCACCGCCATTACCACCTCTCATTAGTGTTGATAACTACTACCTTACAAATCGAGTGAAGGTTTGTTTTTTGTTTTTTTCATTAATTATTCCAATTTTTCACACTTCGCAGCTCAATAATATTTTTTTCTTCTATAAGCAGCTCAATCACAATATAAAGGGATAATGAGACCGATGCGTGAGGGGCAAAGTAAACCATTTAAACCATTCATACTATTTTTTTTTAGTTAACCTTCACGATAAAGTCCAGCCGTACTAATGAGAATATAGTTTTTTGCTCTCCTTTCATATAATACAGAGCTGTGGACTTACTGGGAGAAAAAAAATGCTTGTTAAGAGTGAATAGGTGGATGAAGTAACTATCATAGGCTTCCAGAAGTACCCTTGAGAAATACCGGAAGAGGTGAGCAGTAATCCAACAGAAAACGAGTCGAGAGGGGAGGAGAGACTGAGAAGGCGGTGCGTTGAAGGATATAGAACCAGCAGGAGAGGGAATGAGGAGAAAAGGAAGGAGTGAAGTGGAGAGCGGACATCATTTGCATCCTCAAGAATTCTCCGCAGTTGATCTAGGTCTTTTATTGACTACGAAATGGGCGCACGGTCTTTACGACGAAGAATCCACGAGAACCTTCAAGCCCTTGTGTTTGGCGGAGGGACGGATGAGTCTCGCGGGTCCCTCCTGCCTTGCCTCTGAATGAGTAGTGGCAGCCAGTCCTTCTAGGTAAACTTTTTGGCCCCTCGAACCCCCTCCCCGCTCCCCCCCCTTCTCTCTCTCTCTCTCTCTCTCTCTCTCTCTCTCTCTCTCTCTCTCTCTCTCTCTCTCTCTCTCTCTCTCTCTCTCTCTCTCCTCGAAGGACCGCCACATCATCGTCATCTGGTCATTAATGTTTTGAAGGTGCCGTCAGCTTAAGAAAACAATGGTGGACGGCACTATAGACTCCGTGAAGATCGTACATATTTTTCACCGCCAGTTTTAGTGACTCTCCAAAGTGACATGTCGCTACACAACTTCGGAGATGTTACCAATAGACACTACGAAAAATAAATGTAACGTTGACGGTATTGTTACCAAGAATGACGTGAACAGTAACGGAATTCAGTTAAGGATGCCACACCAAGGACGTGACCTATGCGATGTCTGGAGGACTCGAAGTGACAGTTGGGGTATAAATCAACACTGACAGCCCGCCTCGCTCAGCTCCAGCACAGAACAATGATCCATTACTTAGGAGTGATGAATGTGTTACTAGTGTGATTTTCAAAGTACTATTTCTTCCAAGGTTAAATTAAAAAAAAAATCCACGACGTGTATACCTGGAGTGTAGGAAGTGTAGAGCACGGAGAACACACAGGCAGTAGATAAGTGTGATGTATTAACGTTCTACTATGATCGAAGGAAACCAGGATCTATAATATTCGTTAATAATACAAGCTGACAAAAAATCATACGCCAAGTAGACATGTCATGGTATATGTGTAACTTTCTTGGCAAATAAACTATGAATTATTATTATTATTATTATTATTATCATTATTATTATTACTTGTTCTTCTAATGTAACTCCGACACTGACTACCGGTGAGCTGGTGGAAGAAGATATGCCTCCGTTTAACTCAATCACTGTTGGCTTAAAACTTTACACCTTCACCTAACCCTGACAAAGGCCTCGCGTTCCACTCACAACTCACCTGATGCCGCCTGCTAGACGTTAGGTCATACGTCCGTCACTGTGTCCCTCGCGGCAGAGATGGAAATCATGTTTGCGTGTTGGGTTTTCAAGAGTGGTATTCAGTTACAGTAGTGATAAACGTAGTAGTAGTAGTAGTAGTAGTAGTAGTAGTAGTAGTAGTAGTAGTAGTAGTATGAATGCACGTTCACAAAATATTTTCAAAAGGAAATTGAGTGTCTGTCCCCCCATCTCTCTCTCTCTCTCTCTCTCTCTCTCTCTCTCTCTCTCTCTCTCTCTCTCTCTCTCTCTCTCTCTCTCTCTCTCTCTCTCTCTCTCTCTGTGTGTGTGTGTGTGTGTGTGTGTGTGTGTGTGTGTGTGTGTGTGTGTGGTGTCTCGTTAAGCAAGGCTGTAGCAGGTGCCCAGGTGCCTCGTCTCGGCTCCAATTAGAGTATTAATTAAATTAGATCGGGTTACGTCAGGGGTTTAGTTTTTAGTGTGTATGTTAAAACACTGAACGATAACATTTCTTTGCCGTGAGCTCCTGATTGCCCACCTGTGCTCGTATGTTCATCCTGCCTCATACTGCTTGCGTTTCACGATGCAAAGTAAGAGCAATCTCGTTGTGATGTACCTATTTCGTATTGGTCCATTTCAATGATGCATGTGACGTGGAGCCATGAATACACGCTGGCTAGGGGACTGCAGCACGCGCGATTGTGTGAACTGAACAAAGGTTACGGGGATGAACAGTACTCTCGCCTCTGTGGACGGATAGGGTTGAAAGGGCAGTATGTGCGTCAGTGTATAGATGTAATACGATGTTGTAAGATATAGCTTTGTTTTTAAAGGTTTTGAACAATGAATCTGGCTGTACACTTTGATTACAGTAAAAAACACTTCAATAAATGAAAGATGTTTCCTGTTCGATGAGTTAACTGTCTCTGAATTAAGGAATGTTTTATATATATATATATATATATATATATATATATATATATATATATATATATATATATATATATATATATATATATATATATATATATATATATATATATATATATATATATATATATATATATATATATATATATATATATATATATATATATATATATATATATTATGGTCTCCACCTAGAAATTGGCCTGGGAATTATGGAAACCGGAGCTGCATTTTAAACTATTTTTCATATATAATAAATTTAAGCAAAATGAAAATGAATTAATTTCCGGCAACTGACGCTTTACAGAACAGAACAACCTTCGCAAGCAGCAAGTGCACTGCTGCTGCCTCCCTGCCTCCCGCTAGGCGTGGCGGCTCACCTGTGATATTTCAGGCAAATGAGATGTCAAATTCTTTACGTTTGGTGATGTATTTTTTTTTTTTTTCCAGCACTTTGTATTTGTATGTATTTTTGAAAACTCCATGACTGCTACTTGATGGGAGGTGTTTCTTAATCGACAATTATAATAAAAAAAATATTCATTATGTGTATGCGTGTTTGCTATATGAATTTCATTAATGGAATGGAAGCACGGAGCGTCAAATTGAGTTTCTCCATGATTTGTTTTAAATAAATTCATTTAAAAACTGGGTAAATTAAAGAACACATGATTTGAATATTCTATATGGCTTTCTACCCACGATAATAAATTTCAAATAAAATGTATTAATTTGTAGTCCTTTATTGTGAATGTTCTTGAACGGACTAAACTTTAAATTGAACGGAACTGACAGACGGAATGCAAACAGCCAATGAATGCAGCATATAAACCTATTAACCCCACTTTTCATAAAGAAGAGATTTGCCAAACCACCTCACCGCGTGGCTGGGCGTGGGAACAGCTCCACGAGGCGGCAGATGCTTCTCAGTTGTGAAAGGCCACAAACGGGATCACTGTGCGGTAATTCATGGAATAATATCAAAGGACACACCTCGATACTGTTGAATTGGTTGTTATTCTTTTAAATCTTGTGATGAAGTGTTCACGCAGCCTCGCCAACCAAGGAGAAACGATGAGGAGCAGGTGAGCGCCGCGTCAGGAGGTGGGAAGCGAGCGAAACATCTTCCAACACCCACACACAAATATCTGAGAATAGCACTGTGACGACCTGGCTGGTGGGCCTTCACATCCCTCTCTCACACCTACACAATGCCTGTTTCATAATGTAGAGGCAAATAATTTGTACAGTCTTCCTAAGAATGAAGGACTAAGACTGACTACACAGGCACTCATAACGTTTCTCTTTAATATACGTACAACCTACAACACAAAAAATAATATTTATACTCCAGAAGACACTTGAAGAAAATATCCCTTCAAAAAGTTATAAACGAACTGTAGAAGAAAAAAAAAATAATAATCACGTAAAATTACAATTACAGACCAGCAATATCAAACAAACCAATCAAATGCTGCTAATCTTTATACGGAAATTCGATACAACTATACATTCATATCACACACACACACACACACACACACACACACACAAATATACAACCCAAGCTAGCAGCATTTCGCGGATGGCCAACCTCCTCTCCTTCCCTTTCCGAGCACCTCATCACAAAATCTATCTACATTTTTATAAGGAGGCGGGGCCCCTGGAGCTTTACGAGAGGCGGTGACGCTGCAAGAAAACAAATAGGACTCCTGTCAATGATTACACACATTTCCTTCCGACAATGAAAGTGAAAAAAAAAATTAAATAAATAAACAGTTTGAAATCACTTGGGTAAATGTGTTACACTTGTTCAATCTCTCTCTCTCTCTCTCTCTCTCTCTCTCTCTCTCTCTCTCTCTCTCTCTCTCTCTCTCTCTCTCTCTCTCTCGAGGACCCTCACGCCTCTCACTGGCCTCAGAATCGCCAGCTATAGCCTCCTGGAGACAGTTGAGAGCTCATGCCTTCCAATGTACGGGTGAGGCGGAGACCTTCAACGCACTATTCTCCACGTCCTCTGGCTTAAGGGGGACAGTAACTGGGCGCTCTCCTGTGAAAAACTCGCCGCAAACTGAGTACAACGCGAATCTCAGCCTGCGAAGTGATACTGGAGGACTCACAACTCACCAAGCTTGAATGCTGGATGGGGCGGGGAGTGAAGGATTAAGTTTGCGCCGCCAGTTTAATCTTCCATAAAAGTTGCGTCAGTGGTGAAAAAAATTATGATGGGGAAGAAGGTACAAGCATTTCTCTTTCCGTGTCTCTGTCCTTGGCTTCATCTCTCCGTGCGTCAGGTGAGGATGCCGTAGCAGAAATTGGCAGCAGGTGACGGCAACTCCTCTGGGATCTGCAGCTCATCGGCGGGGAAATGTGTCGAACCGGAATCAGCATAATGTGTTTGTGGGAGAGACGCATCCAGTAAGTCAGTCAGTCTTCGTCTCTCTCTCTCTCTCTCTCTCTCTCTCTCTCTCTCTCTCTCTCTCTCTCTCTCTCTCTCTCTCTCTCTCTCTCTCTCTCTCTTGCTCGCTTGCTTAATTCTTTCCTTGTTACGGTCGTTTACATTAAAGCGTCCAGATCCTACCAAAGATTCGGGTCATCGTTTCTATCTTAATCTCTTTAAAATCTGAAAAAAATAAAAAATAAAAACCGCATGGCAATATCTCTCTCTCTCTCTCTCTCTCTCTCTCTCTCTCTCTCTCTCTCTCTCTCTCTCTCTCTCTCTCTCTCTCTCTCTCTCTCTCTAAAGGGTAATCTAAACTCGAGGTAAGTCTTCTATCATATGAACCCTTCCATTCACGTCTTCCTTCTGCCTCCCTCATACAAGCAGTAATCAATAGCCGTACAGCGCTTAAAGGCACGCATCGGACCAACGTATTTACTCAACCACACAAATGAGGAAACCACGAGATTAATCCAACGTTAGCTTCGCGGCTACCTATTATTGAAACATTACTGATTCACTCTTGACGATGGCTATCCTGAACTAAATACAGAGCCAAGGAAATTCTCGGTACATTCCTTCCGTTTAGTTTTAGAAGAAATGTTTTGTTGTGTTGTATTCTTATTTGTCTCAGTTGAACGAGCGTCCGCCGGGGATGTGAGGTGAAGTGAAAGGAGGTGAGGTGAAAGGCCTCTTACCTCTTTGTCTTCGCCTTTGGTTGGTGTTGCTTCAGTGTTGCAACAATTTTTCTCTGGCAGTTATCTGAAATGTTTTGGTGTCAGGACGATTTCCACTATTTACTGCCTTACGATTCACCAAAGAACTACTACTACTACTACTACTACTACTACTGTTATATTTACTAGTACATTATGCTATTACAAGAACTACTACAATCAACATACTGCTGCTACTATAACGAAATATTTTACTACACTAGCTAACCAGTAAACCAACTTAACAACACCACACACAACACTACAGTAACTTGAGAACACGAACGCCTTACGACGACACTTTAAACCAAACACAAACGAGACAAGCTTGGACGCAACATTCCACTTATGAAACGAACAAAACATCAACGTCCTGGAGAGAGAGAGAGCTGGAAAAACCTCTTATACTGAAGGATAAATGCTACTCACGGATCTGTCACCAAGGTGGAAGACGGTGCAGGGGAGAAAGGCAGAGTCTCCGACCAGCGCCGTGATGTTCGTCGGCGTGGAGTCTTCAAAACTGGTGGTGAGCACGTTGATGTTTGGATGGTAACCTGACCAGAGCTGTGACGACGACTCCAGCTTCTTGGGATCGAAGGAGAGAGCTGGAAGAGGAGGAAAATAGAGGTTAGTGACATAGGACTGTATTAGAGGGCATGCGATTCAATGGACCGAGGCAGACAGAGGGATATACAGGTAATGAGTCTGGCCAGGATCACAAAGAAAAGAAAGGGAAAGAAAAAAGCCTGTTCACTTTGTCGTGTCGCCTGGCCGAAAACATATGACACAAAAAGAGTTTCCAAAATGTGTGAGATGTCTTGATGTTTCGTAAAAAAAAAAAAAAAAAGAAGAAGAAAAGCCTGTTTATTTTGTCACTCGCTTGAAAACTTACGTACAAGAAGAGTTTCCAAAATGCATGAGGTGTCTTGATGCTCCTTACTTAAGAGACTCCATCATCGACAAGGGAGTGAGTATCTCTCAGGCGAAGGAACACTGCCATTTTTTATTCTGTGTCGATGAAAACATGGCCGATGGTTCCTCCCTTATTAATACTTTTCCATGTTTACGCAAAGTGCTGATTATGTTACCATTTTAATGTTCATGCAAATAAAACCTGCATAGTGGTGATAATCATATTCGTGGCTTTCAATATATAATTAGGTAAAATGATTTCAGAATAGCGATAAAACTGATAATCGTACTAATTCTATCATCATCGTATACTATTAAATATATGTATAGTCGTATTCCTTGTTTTAACTGAGAGAGAGAGAGAGAGAGAGAGAGAGAGAGAGAGAGAGAGAGAGAGAGAGGAGAGAGAGAGAGAGAGAGAGAGAGAGAGAGAGAGAGAGAGAGAGAGAGAGAGAGAGAGAGGAGAGAGAGAGAGAGAGAGAGAGAGAGAGAAGAGAGAGAGAGAGAGAGAGAGAGAGAGAGAGAGAGAGAGCTGAAACATAATTAGGTACATAATAAAACTGAGATCTGTAAACAAACCTGAAGAAAAAGAAATAAAAAAGAGGAAGAGAAAAGAGAGAGAAAGAAAAGAGAGATAACAGGAAAAAAAAAATCAAAAGCGAACAGGAAGAGGAACTCAGAAAAAAAAGAAAAAAGATAAAAACAAAAAATAAAAACTGAATAAAGAAAAAAAAAAAAACAAAGCAAGAGGCAACAGCAAAAACAAATGAAAGGAAACGAAAAACAAACAAACAAACTAACAATACATCTTGGTTACGACGAATCTTTGTAATCCCAACACAAGACAAGTCCGCAGCGTCACAAACAACAAGTGTGCGAATCCTGCAGCGAAGGCCCACCAGGAAGTGTCAACTAACGAGATAAAACCAGATGAACCAATATCCTCGGCGGGGAAAAGGACAAGAAACGAGGAGGAGGAGGAGGAGGAGGAGGTGGCGGTGTCATCTAGAAGGACAGCAGAGAAAATTACACCCAAGACCTGCCACTGACACAAAGGAACATAATAGAAGAACAAAGAGAATCAGACCTATTGACCATTTCGAAACTAATAAGTGACACTAATATAAAGAATACTGGGTAGTGAAAGTTAAGGGTCCTCCACCATCGCTCTTGCCACTGACCACTGATATTTTCCACTAAGAGAAACCTTGACCACACAGTTTCCATGATCTATATCGTTATAAGTTTGCCATGAGAGCTCAGCAGAGGTCAGAGAGAGGAAGGTCACCGTATCATTCGTCTATGTAAGATTCATCGTCTCACGCACCTGATTCAGTAACATTTCCCAAAACAAAACCCGTGATATTCTCTGATATTTTGCCACATGATCTAGAATTCAATCTTCTTTTTCTTTTTATTTTGTATCACGCTTCCACAAACTTTTATAATGTTACCCTTCCCATCCTCTGTGCTTTCTTGATGCACAACGAGGCAGGCACACACACACAATACGAGTATATTTTGGGAGCAACACAACCTGTAGAAACTGATGGCTCATGTTCATTATGCAGAGCAATCTTTATGGTTCATTTGGACGCCAATTACCTGAGTTCTGGGCACCATCGAACTCAAACGGGGAGGCCATTACTGAACTTGCATGAGCTATTATTTTTGAACGTGAAAGAAGTCTTATAATTACTGACGCAGGTAATGAAATCCTTAAGACCTTGGTAACAGGGAGAGAGAGAGAGAGAGAGAGAGAGAGAGAGAGAGAGAGAGAGAGAGAGAGAGAGAGAGAGAGGGAAGGAGAGAGAGACAGAGAAAGAGAGCTTAGTGTAAATAAAATAAATCAGTCAAGGTTGAGTCACTGATGAATAAATAGGCACTGCATGTAAGTCTTGCTATAAATCGGAATAAAAGAATATGGTCACAAATTGCAGCTCACCAAGAATTTTTCATATTCGTTTTAATTTGTAAGTCCTGCAGAAACTGTTGCCCTTTGCCCCCCAACCACTGCACGCTGCTGTTGTTGGGAGAGAAAGAGAGAAGAAAATCAGTGTGCCCAACCATTTCTATTGGCTTTCTGTGTTTATGACAAAATACTACTGGTGGATTGTTGTCAAGGCACTCACATTTGTACTGTTTCCTCTTCCTCACTCTTTTGGACGTCCAGCCGTAGCAGAAAGCATCTCGTTACTATAAAATATCAGAAGGTTTAGAAGTCCTTCTCGCCCAGCTATGAATTAGTCACAGTACTCGTACATGATAAGTCAAAGTGTATTATGGTTTATCACACTGAACCGCATTTTGTATACTATTAAAAAATTGATTCAGATATTGACAAGGAAAGAAAAAGTATGAATGAAGATGAAAGTGTGCTGTTTATCATGTTTATCATATTTGTTTCTTGTATCAATCTGATATAAAAATGAGGATGGGTTCTTTTTTTTATTTATCGTGCCATACAAGTACGACAGTCACTTCTGGCGCAGTTATAAAGGAGGAAAGAAAAATATTTACTGGAGTCTGCAATTCGTTACGAAATAAAGAAAGCAAGAGAGAAACAAACTGTTCATTTATTCACTCCACTGTGTTATTAAGAGAGCAGGAAAATATGTTTGTCTAGTCCAGTGGTTCTCCAGCCTTTTCTCTCCATCCCCGAATTTAGGAATTTTCAATATCCTCGTGGGCTCCTTCATTCTTTTCTTCCAGCACCACCTTCCCTCTCGATCCCTACAAACAGTAATACTAAAAAAATGAAATGAAGATGAAATTGCAACTCTTTTAGTTCAAGTTTCACAATCATCATCATCATAATATGTTTTATTTGACCTGCGATACTTACGTAACTGATGTCACTAGACTTGAGTGAATATGACCATGACTTACCTCAAAGCAGACTTAAATTTGGTTTGGAAAGAGACCTCAATGGGAAGCCTGACACTGTTTCTTTGTCTTCATCCATGTATCATATAAGAATATCTAACTGCTTGGCTTATAAAACAAATACCTAAAAAAAAAGAGGATATTTAAGCGGACAAGAGACAGTGTGATACAGTCTTTGGCCAGAAACGTTTGCTTGGTCACCACGATTACTTTCCAAGGCCACAGAGATGATTTTCCGGGTTCTCAAGCGTGTATCTCCTGTAAATAATGTATAAATTTTGTTAATCTGTCACTAGAACCGTAATAACACCCTTAAAAATCCGTGTAATTTCAAATAAACCGTTTTGAATGTAGTTGAGGTGCGGCGCAGAAGTGTTTCAAAATGTGATCCCTCCTTCTTGTTACGCAATGCCTCTCCTGGCGACGGAAGCATGTCATGGGGATTCAGGAAAAAAAAAAAAAAAATAATAAAAAATTCTTTGCTGGAAATCAGAAATGCAACGATTTTGTTTGTGTCACTTGCAGGATAAAGTAAAAAGAAATAATAATTGTCAGTATTCATTTGGCTTATGATTTTTTTTTCTTTTTTTTTTTCACTGTGGTGTCATTACATAAAACAATATACCACTTTAGGTCTACCATGAGTCACAAGGGATTAAAAAAAAAAAAAAAAAAAAAAAACGTGGCAAAAACAAATTCTCTAGTCTTGGAAAATCATTCTTCTGGACTCAGCCTGTCAAAATTTTCTCCTCCCCCAAAATGACAGGTACAGAAAAATCACGCGTCCGCACTAAAGGAATAGAATGTACTAGAAATCGTCACAGCCATATTGCCTTCACTACACCAGGCTTGATGACTCACCCGCTAAAGATGATTAATTCCAACTTAATACACTTTTACCATGTGCTGGAGTGCCTGGACTTAAACTTGGGGCCAATATATGTTTTCCATTCCCTAAAGTTTGATGAGGAGGCGAAGTCTAACACAGCCAACTTGACCGTGATAAATTCTGCGCCAATTAAGATGATTAAGTGGAGAACTCAGCACTCAGGGAGATGCTGTGACCTTTAATACACTTTAACAAGATGACCTCATTCCGGATATTCCAAATAAAAAATAGAGGAGCTATGAAGAGGCCACAGCAGCTACACGAGACTTCAAGACATAAATAAAAAGTTTTGTTTTGTTGTTACTTGTCAAGCTGGTTTGTCATGCTTTGCACAATACAGAGGAAAGCCTGCAGGTTATTGCTGGAAAAGAAAGTCAGGTGAAATTCCAGGTGCAGAATACAGAATCTAGTAAAAGACGATATTTGAAATTCAGGTTTGTATAAATCTAATTCACATTCCTTTTACAAATTAAGTGGAAACTTGGATCTGTCTGTATTTTTTTTAAAGTAAATGTAGTCTTCCTTAATTAACCATCCAGGAAAAAGATGTAGAAAATATATTTCTGAGCAACAACTCTTGAAGACTTTGCTGCTGCACCTCTGAATACATTTTATCATATTCCACAGTACGAAATCGAGTTACAGAAGGTACTAATATAGAGAAAAAGTCACACAACCTTCAACTTCCTTTTCGTCAATTATGCAAAAAAGAAAAAAAAAATACTGAAGATATTCAGTAAGAGGACCCCTTTTCTTCTAATACTTAAGCTCTTCCATCTCAAGAATTATGAATATGTAAAACAAACAAATGAAAAAAAAGAAAATAAAGAACACACTAGGTTAACATTTTCCCAGAACCTCTACTATACAAATTCCACATAATTAAATCTCCAAGGCACAATCACTCACTCTTGCACGCTGGACTCTTCAGGTGAAACGTATTCTTTTATAGCGAAGCAAATAAAAAATAAATAAATAAATAAAAGCGTTCAAAGGCAACAATGAGACTCCAGTTGGCTTTCACATGTCCGGCGCAGTGACCTTTCCAGCTCTCCCGCATTGCTCTCCAGCGGATTAGCACGAGGGAGGTGTGGTATTCCTGCAACAACAACAATAAAACGAGGACGCACAATGACCAATCCTGCTTCCACTTTGTATCTCTCGAAAACGACCACTGGTGCATACAGGCCAAGGTCACGGAGGAATACAAAGGATACAAAGAGAATGCAGTGAAAAAAAAAAAAAAACTACCAACAATAGACCCGATGACCATTCCAGAGGTGTTAGCAATAAGCGGAAATGTGTAATATGTTAAGTAAGAGGTATGGGTTAGTAAAGGCGAAGATTCTCCCTATGGCAACTCAGAATAAGGAGTTCCCATACCATTTTTATTTATTGAATGCTAGATTTTGTCGATGAGAGAGAGAGAGAGAGAGAGAGAGAGAGAGAGAGAGAGAGAGAGAGAGAGAGAGAGAGAGAGAGAGAGAGAGAGAGAGAGAGAGAGAGAGAGAGAGAGAAACATTCAAAGCGACACTGGACACAAAGGCAGGCACACAGCATGCTAAATATTCATCCACCTGCGCAAGAAGCTAAGGGATGTACACCAGCCACGTCTGACTGTCCTCGGCAACTGTGTGAGTCAAAGGATTGTATAATATCTCTGGGGGTAAATTAAATCTAAATGTCTAAATCCCCTTATTCTACATTATTCCTGCCATTCAGTATTGGTTTGCTCTTTCAACTTTATCATAGTATCGAAGGTGAATGATGATAAATAGTGGATTGGTCTCCTTTTCACTCCTGATGCTGAGTTGGAGATATAGATTAGTTTATTTTTCATCTCAAATAAATAGAGAAAAGGTTAAATCTTTTTACCAGTCGCAAAATGTCAAGAAAATTATTTATTTATTTATTTTTTTTACTCAGTCTCAAGGCGAAACAATAAAAATGCAAGTTTTATCAATTCATCCTCTTTTTTTCTTTTAGTGCCCAGACTTCAAAACTGTGACCTTTTTATTTCTACTCCCAATCTCAAAGTGTCAAAAAAATAAATAAATAAATAAACAAATGGTATCAATTCATTCTTATTTATCTCCATTTCAAAAGAATGACTAATTTGATTTCCCTTATGGTCCAAAATTTTAAAAAAATGGAGTAATTTCTCTTCACTCGGAAATCTCGTTAAGCAAATGAAACTTCCTGGACCAAAAAAACATCCTTCCACTCCTTACACTTTGCTAGACACGTCAGAGCATCTCCCACTCGATCACACCACAAACTCCTTCCCCTTCTTACACTTGCTTATACATATCCTAGCATCTCCCAACCCTAGCACTCCACAAGCTCCGGTCACTTTCGAGCTGTTACCTGCATCATACCTGCCTATTGCGACTCCCTTTCCATGCCAGACACTAATAGAAAACGAATAATTCTCACAGTACAAAAAACCTATTCATCCCATTCCATTACACGTATGTGAGTGTGTTCGAAATTAATCCCTGTGCTCTTTTTTTCTGTTTCGCTGTGTTGTATTGTATGAGTATTACTGTACTGGGAATAAAAGCTTTCAAGAACTATTTTCATTATTAACTGCTATTAAGTAACTTTCAATATATGTTTCTATCTATTTTTTTTTTCTGTCTAACTATCTATCCGTCCATCTATCTATTTATTTATCTACCAGTCTGCCTACACATATTTCTACGTGCACACCCCTCCATCTATATCCACTTTACGTCAATTAAGGTTTTATAATCATAACGCACTATAAACATAATGAAAGGTGCAGAATGCCTGATTCTCCACGGCAACTCCAGCTATCCAGTCTGAAAAAATAACTTAAGTAACGAATCATTACCTTTCCCTGTAAAAAAAAAAAAATGACCCACATGTGCTGGGAGCCATTAAAGGGAGGAGGAGGAGGAGGAGGAGGAGGAGATGATGACGAAGAAAAGGAAAAGAAGAAAGAAGAAAAAAGGAAGATAAAGAGGAAGACAAAAAACGACAACAACGACAATGAGAAGAAAAAAAAAAAGGCGGAAATATGAAAAAAAACTGTACCCGACTGCATATACCAGGAAAACCAAACCAGATCAGACATTCTCCTACCTCACCGTCCAAACACTACAACCTTCCACATTCGTCATAAGTACTCAAGACACAGAACGTTCGTAGTATCCGTAGTCATTATATTCCGGCATCCAGGAACTCTTGAGCAGGAGGGGGAGCGATGCGGAAGTGTCTGAAGGGAGCGAGGAAGGGAGAAGACAGATGGAAGGAGGCTGGAAACACAGGTATTGCCGGTAAAGGAAAACAATCACAAGAGGCTTTGCAGGCGGTGATATGTGGCTGTGAGGGCTGCTGGGAACTGGGACATAAACAGGCGGGGCGTTAAAAAGAGCTAAATTGTGGGAAGGAATGGAAGATGGGACGGTAGGAGGGATATAGAGATGGAGGGGGTAGTAGTCCGTGCGTGGCGGAGGTAAATGGCAAGTGGACAGGTAATTATGATAAACACAGGCTAGGAGACCTTAATTAGAGCAGGCACGTGTGAAATTAGGGCGTTATAGGATATTGTACAGGTCACGCCACGAGCAAAAACAAGTCAATATTTGGCGAGATGATGATGATGACGATGATGGCTATCGTGGTGGTGGTGGTGGTTGTGATGGTGGTGGTGGTGAGGAGGAAGAGGAGGAGGAGGAGGAGGAGAATCCACTTTGACTATTCACATCTAAATTAATAAAGTATGACTAAAATTGGTGTAGGAGCACAGAAACATGCCTAAGGTTACAATTATTCAGGACGAACATAAGGAATCTTTTTTTTTTTCTCTCTCTCTCTTTCCTTTCAGCTACCCAACATAGTGTCTGTTCCCAAAAAATCTGTGAATATTAAATTACGAATCTGTTGCTCTTTAATTTTAGCGTCGTCATTTACACGCTCCCCGTCAGACCCCCCCTCTCCCCCCCATGAGATGTGATGTGTGCTTCCTCGTGTATAAAAATGATCTCCAGCCTCACCACCATCAACAGCTTCAAACATGACAGTACTATTCACTTAGCCAGAGAGTTTAAATGGCTTACTTTTCCGTACCGAACTAATCATTCTACAATTTCACTGTTTCAAATACAGGCACAAAATTGAAATTAGCAGAAACACACAAAGAGAGATACGTTATTTCATATGTTCTGCCTCAACACATCGCTGCGTTACAACAGGATATAACATGTTTTGGTCCATTTTTGTTATACTTTTACCAAATTTTGGGAAAACGTGTCGATGAATCATTTTGGTGCACGGCTCGATAAAGACTGCTTTGACTGGAAATTTGACGCGGCGCTAACAATACTGTATACATTTTCATCAAAACAAACGCAGCGAGCAACTGTGCTGTATTAAAGGCGCGTGAAAAATTGGAAAATAAATGAACGATGGTACGTAAAGAGAATAAACAAATGAGGCTATGACTATAAAACTTTAACAAATCCCATAAACAGGATTTCACACACGCACAAAAAAGATCAGTATAGTTTTCCTCACCGGCGCAACATAAATAAAGAAAACTGAATGCCGAATAAAAAGAAAGAAAAATAAATACCCAAAAAATGCGGGAAAAAATTGTGAAGCATGTACACTGAACGCAACTTTACGTCCAAACATGTCAACAGAATACCATAAGATGTGTTGACTTTCCTTCATTTCAACACAGGAGCCTTTCACACTGCACTGTTTACTCTTTATTTCTATTTATTTTCTCTAGTACTGCTACAGCTTCTCCTCAGCTTGCTAGAGAGAGAAAAAAAAAAAGTTGCTTGAGAGAGAAAAGCTAAGTTGTTTGTGTGGATGGGTATACTAATTCCCGTTGGTGTAGTAGTGTGCTAAGTACAGAGAAACATAAGTGGGATATACATGAAGGCAGAGTGTGGAGGTAGAAGGAAGCAAACAGCCCTATTACCCTCCTTTGTTTCAAGTATACTGTATTAACCAATCCTTCACTTCTTCACTAGCACAGTACAATTTGAAGCAATTAATTCTACTCTATTTTACCTTAGCAACAGCTCAAAGCCATTAATACAGACGAGGGTAACAAATATGCTCGAATCTTAACTAATCTACACAGATACGTTAAGTGTTTGCACATTATGTAGAAGAAAGAGGAGAGGGTCTGAAAAAAGTAGCTTGTTTCTCTCTCTCTCTCTCTCTCTCTCTCTCTCTCTCTCTCTCTCTCTCTCTCTCTCTCTCTCTCTCTCTCTGTATGTGTGTGTGTGTGTCTGTGTGTGTGTGAATGCCGCACCTGTACTTACAAATGAGTGACAGTGTGAGGGAGCAGTGAGGGACGAGAATAAATCTGGTACGTGGTTGATTTGTGCTGCAGCTTCAGTGAGTGACAGGCAGTTGTGTGGGGGCTGCTGTGACGGCTACCAAGGGGACGCACCCCCGACACACACACCACCACCCGCTTCATCATGGCCTGTGTGTGTGTGTGTGTGTGTGTGTGTGTGTCGACAGTATTTTCCTCAAGCTTATGTCCTTGATCTGCTGACAATCTCCTTACATTAGCATGACTTCGTAGATGAAGAAAATCACACTTGAGTAGTCGAGTAACAGAACCACACTCAATCCCTTAAACTTATCTGGTTACAATCTCCTTACAGAACGTTTCAAAGTGGTAAGAGGATCAAGGAGCCTTAAAAAATGCAAAACACAGTAAAAGTAAGCACGATAAGCTTCTGTTGTTGTCCAGGATTGTACCTTCACTCCCTTGTGTCATGCATAATACCAGAAGACTCTGTAAACTCCCAGGTTTTGTTTGCTTTTTTCCCGTTGAGCCACGTCATCATGAGCAAGAGTGAAATAAGAGTCTAGGAGGAACAGAGACAAACTGATTTCACTTCTCTGGGCTACGGTTCCTTCATAGTGTGCAGAGAAATCGACTTTGTTACTTAGAATAATCCTGAATATTTTAACTTAGAATGACAAATAAATTCATTCGAAAGGAAAACTGAGAGAAAAAAAAAAAAAAATGGGGTCAGAATACAAAAAAAAAACTGAGCCAGTAATATGTTGCTCTATATACAGACGATAAATGGATACTAATACACAAAACTCGATAACAAATAAGTAAACAATAAACCAATAAGCAAGCAAATAAATTAATAGACGACTGAAAAAAAAAGAATAAAAATACAACAAGAAATATAACAAAGAAACTAGAAAATTAACCAACCAATGAGTTTATGAATAAGTTACAGTAGTCCTTCAAGTCAATAAAAATCAATCCCCATCAGCCGCGGGTTCTCTGTGCGTAATGGTCCAACACTCATAAGGCGGAGAGTGGCGCGTCAGCTCTCCAACACACAAAGCACAACATAATACAGATTCCTCGTAATCGGATGTACGTTAGGGAAAAGGCCCATTGCATTATCGGCAAATAATGGACTCGCTCTTCGATGTGAGAGAGAGAGAGAGAGAGAGAGAGAGAGAGAGAGAGAGAGAGAGAGAGAGAGAGAGAGAGAGAGAGAGAGAGAGAGAGAGAGAGAGAGAGAGAGAGAGAGAGAGAGAGAGAGAGAGAGAGAGAGAGAGAGAGAGAGAGAGAAATTCTTTTATGACATTACCGATACAGAGATATAGATAGATAGATAGATAGATAGATATATAGATAGATAGATAGATAGACAGACAGATAGATAGACAGATAAATAGATAGGTAGATATGTAGATACACACACACACACACACACACACACACAAAAGAGGCAATGACAACCCACTGCCAGCCATCCCGGATATAATTAACCACTCATTCATCAGGTATGGGAACAAACTCACTCAGGCCACCCACGGGAGTACAGGCGCCTTGGCCAACCCCGCACATCTGGCTCCAGGTCACAGCCAACAAATGCTCTCATTAGGAAACACATTTTGTCGCTTTGCAAATCTGCTTACCCCCCGTTTGCATACTTGTCATAATTTCGTCTTTCAATCTTTTTTTTTTTTTCTCTCTCTCTCTCTCTCTTTCTTGACGTTTTTTCTTCCCAGCCGGAACTTGACATGATAAATGCTTCCGTGCAAGACAACATTTGCAAGCCTTCATTTCTTCCTTGGTGAATTCATTAGTCTGAAAGTTTTATCTCTTCTGCTGATATACTGTATAGAAAAATATTGCTACAGATGGACTTCAGAACACAAGAATAAAGAAATATAAGGAAATAAGGGAAGCTGCGATAAGGGAAATCTCCGTTTAGTATTTCCTTTGATAGTTTTCCTCACAACACTACAAAATAAAATCAACACAGTACCTTTGCTGAACATAATAAGAGAGTTGCATTTTATCAACATTCTTCTATAATGTTTTTTTTTTTTTTTTTAGCGTACATGCAATAAAATCCAAATTGAAGTTCTAATATTATGCTAGACGTTTAAATCTTTCTCAACCACACTTTAGTTAGACCTGCAATCCTTGTCTTCCATAGTACATCGTTCACTTCTAAGAACTTACCCGTTGTTAATCAATAAATATAGCCACCTTCCTGTCCCTCTTTCTCTCTTTCTCTCTCTCTCTCTTTTTTTTTTTTTTTTACTACATACATCTTTCCTCGACTACTGCAGTGTTTTTCTCTAACAGATCAATACGAGTGAGTGACGACAGTAAGTGTGCTATGAAAGGTAATGAGCCACTTACTGACGCCCAGCTACCACCACCACCACCACCACCACCACCACCACCACCACCAGTACGAAAATAATTTATGTTGATTTTAGGCTCCCTCGTTCCGCTCTTCCCCCTTGTCCCTAGAAGTGTGTTACTGAGAAAACAGGTGAGGTGTTTGCTAAATACAGCTGGCCTGGGCTTACACACAGGCACACACAAGCATACATCCAATCAGCCGCCCACACACACACACACACACACACTTTTCTTTGCCGAGTACCACATCAGGAGATCGGCAGGTGAGCTCTATTCTGCCCCTCGGTGATCTATTTCTGCAGGAACACATTACTTCCCGTGCCGGATATCACTGCCACACATCCATCCCTACTGATCTAATACAGCGCGTCATTCCAGCACACTCCATCCACCCCCTGCACGTATTACATTCACAAGAGGTTAATTCCGTTTCATCATCATCCGCCATTATGACTTGTTTAGGAACATTTTAGGCTCTCAAAATTTTCAGAGTGATTAGTCGGGTACTGGGTGTCTTTTTAAATGGGGATATTACAGAATTCTTGTTGAAGTGTCACTAGCATCACGAAAACTCTTGGAAATGTTAATAAATTTCACTGTAAGGTGTTGAATGTAGTGAAGATCAGGCGCTGTAATGTTTGAGAATATGTAAGGAAAAAAAAAAGCACACAAATCAAGCATACAAAACACATTAAATACCTTAAATATACCAAAAAGAAAAAAAATCTAAAAATAAACATTTTCCCCCCAAAAAAACACCCAAGTTTCTCTATAAACACCTTTGAATGTATCTATATTTCCATCTTTTTTTTTTTTATTATTATTATTCAGTCAGTCCCTTGCCTTCTGCTTCCAATCTGTAAACCTGTCTATTAGAATTCAACATTTTTCTCTAATGCCTTCAACATGTCCACCACTTTCCCCTCCTGCCTAATTCTTACCATATGTCCATTTCCTCCTTCCACTGATTCCTTCCACATGTTGAGACACGAATTTAGCACTTCTTGATCTTATCTCCCACAAACTGTGCCGGATTGCAAATTTGTCTGACTTTATCGTTTCCTAATGCATCAAACTATCTTAGTGTAAAAGTTTTGTCCGCATTTTCATTTTGGCGCACGTATATATATTTTTTTTTTTCAGCCTATGTACAATGTGATTTATCAATTGCTGAATAAAAAGAAAAAAAAAAGAGGAAGTATTCGTGACGATACTAGTCTGGGAATAAAATGGAGACTTTCCTTGTTCTAGTTTGTTTACCAGCCGACCAACAACAACAACAACAACAACAACAACAACACCACCACAAACAACCTGAAAAAAAAAGGCTTCTGTTTTATCCAGCGTTTCCCTACACCACCACCACCACCACCACCACCACCAACAACAACAACAACAACAACAACAACGAAGCTTCTTTTAAACTGAACCGACCAAAACATGTAAAATTTGTTTGGCTTCTCCCTTGCACATCCTGGTCTTGTGTCTCCTAGTTTAGTGCTCCCTCATTGACCTCTGGACGGCGGCGTCTCCACGTAAACAGGGGGAAGGACAGGACAAAGTAATCACGAGAGAAGGAGGACTGCGGAAATAAGGGAAGAAAGAGGCTAGACAGTGGAAAGAAGAAAAGGAAAGGTAAGAGATCAGAGGACACGAAAGAGAGAAAAGGAGAAGGGAGAGAGAGAGAGAGAGAAGAAAGGAATAAGTAATGAAACCGAAAGGAACAAAGGGAAAGGGAAGGAAAGGGGATGAAACTGAGGAGATAGGAAGGAATGTCAAAGAGAAAGGAAGGGAAAGGGAACGAAAGAGGAGATGAAAACGGATGGAAGGAAATGAGAAAGAAGATAAAGTAATGGTGAGTGAAGAGAAGGAAATTTTGATGATGAAGGAAAGGAAATGAAAGAAAAGAAATAAAAAGGAAAAGGGAAGTAAACGCAAAAGCCGGAGGAGTCAGGAATGCAATGGAAATGAAACAGAAAGGAGAAAGAAGGACAAACGAGGGAAGGAAGGAAAAGGAAGATAAAGATTAGGAGGGGAAGAGGAAATAATGAAGATAAGGGAGGAAAGGAAACGTCAGATGGTGAATGGGAGAAGAGAAGACAAGAGAAGGGAATGAAAGGGACAAGGGGAGAATGGAGATAGACAAAGACCGTAAATATGTAACAGGAAGGACGGAAGGAGTGTTGGAAGAAAATAAACGAGATGAGAGAAGTGTGTATACATGGAAAGGGAGAAGGGAAGGAAGAAGGCGAAGAAGGGAGAGAGGGGAGGGTGGGTTTAAGGTACATACATACACACAGACAGGATGGGAGGGACAGGTGGAGGAAGGAAGGAAGACGTGCAAGTGAGTCTTTTAAAGAGAGATACAAGGTGAAAACAAGGCTAGAAAGGCCGCGTGTGTTTTTTGTTATTCTGTGCGCCACCTAACAAGATAGCGACGTGTGTGTGTGTGTGTGTGTGTGTGTCGCTGCAAGACAAAAAGCTCCATCACCAGCCATCTTCGTGGTAATCTCCGTCAAATTTTGCTTTTAAACTCAACATTTTCACCTTTACTTTCCGTCACGTCTCCTCCTCCTCCTCCTCCCCCTCCTCCTCCTCCCCCTGCTACACCCGTGGGTCCCGTCACGCAGACTTTCACTAAATATGTTATCCAGTCTTCCTTACACGTGCCTTGCCCACTTTTTATCTTCCTTCCCTGATTATTTATGCGATGCTAATGATCTGGATTTCCTCTTTTTGTCTACTGTATCGTGATCTGTTACCTCTTCCATATGATAATCTTTTGTCTACTGAGGAATCGTTTTTACCTTATTCTGGTCAATATTCTTAAACACTTCTGCGCCGTAACTCCGCTATTTTCAATACGCTTTGTTTGAAGTGACTGTTTCTTAAGGGTAGTTTTACGGTTCTAATGACAGATTAAAAGATGTTTTCTATATTATTAACAGTAGGAACGCTCATGAAAAAACCGACTAAACATCTCTGTGGCCTTTGAAAATAGTCGAGGTGAGAAAGCAAGGCGTTTCTGAATACGGATCTCTGTCCTGCGTGCTTCACCCATCACCGTCTCTCTTATAGTTATAGTTAGTTACAGTTTGTTGCAATTGTTAGTAAATCTCGGTGCCTGGTCTTAACTCCACGTGCGTCGGTACCTGTCCTCACCTGTTCTTTGTTGTTTTAGTTAATACTCAGTCGACACATCCTGGTTTAAGCGTGAAATTACTGGTTAATATTGTTTCAAACCTGGTGAATTGGAATGCCTGAGTGGAGTAGAAGATAATACCCACATCAAATCATCTCCATTGACTTTAATATCCTTGTAAAGGTTGTCCACCAACTGATGAATACAGCACGTGCAGGAAATCACATGTACAAGTGCTTGATGTAATGTTCCCAAATGACTTCCTTACCAACACTGTGCCTTGTGGAAATAATAATGACATTACCTGGTGGATTATCCGTACTGATAAGAGCTCAGGCTGCATAACAAAGTGCAGCTCCTCATTAAGAGAGAGGTGGTTATAATCTGTAAAATATTTTAGCCTCGATGCACTGCCATGGCGCCCGCTGCTCTGATAACCACCGACACATTGTATTCCTTTAATGAACAGCTGAAAGAGTAAACATGTATTACTCTTTTTTCGAGAAACACTTCACTGAGGTCATCGCCGTAAGCACCACTGTAATCGTCATAGTCTCGGTGTCCTGCGGGTGAAACTACATTAATCATTCTTGCTAATTCCCATCACAGCTGATTATCGTCATGCCACAATCACTCATTACTCACAACTGCTATCCATCACCCCTTCACCAACACTTGCCCTGTAGTAACTCCACATCACTATTCACAATACACGCTTAACACACTCGAGTCTTCAACCCATTCACTGTTAGTTGGTATATTTACCCATAATCACTACAAATTCTAGAACTTTTTTTTTTTTTTGGTTCTGCAGCCACTTCCAAGCATTATACTGGCCAGAAATTGCAAATTCTTTTTTATCCCTTTCTTTCTTCTGGATGTTTATAAAGATTTCATACGTTTCTTTTAGTGCTGTGAATTGCTGTGTATCGCGGTGAAAGTTAAAAGTGGATCCAGATTCTTTTCTAGCTCAGTGTGTTATGAATAAGGGAGCTCGCTCTTTCACCTTCCTACAGTGACCTGAAATTTACCAATATTTTCTGGTGCAGTGTAGAGCATAGCGTCATGAATAGACTTGCTAATAAGGTTGTTGGTGTCGAGTCAATAGAGAGCTTTTTAAAGACTGGGTATGTTTATGAAGAGGGATGATAGGTGGGTGTATATAAATATGTTTTATACAGAAAATACAACTTGTATAGGTCAACTGGCCTTCTGCAGCTTCTCTTATTTTCTTATGGTCTTATGTTACACCCTCAAAAGAACTGACTGACAAGAAAAGAAAGAATATAATAGTTTAAACATTTCGGTAAGGGCAGTTTTACTTTTGCTCAATAAAAAAAAAATAAAAAAAAAGACGCACTGGATAAGTCAAAGAAAACGGTTGTCATATTGTCATTAGCAATCAAAGGTCTAATTATTCCCCATCACCAGTCATCACAGCCCATCACTCCCCATCACCATCACTTACTCCCAATCGCCAATGATCAGCCCACTAGTAAATATACCCGGGCATCACCGAGCCGCCATCCATCACCCACACCATCACCTGCACCACCTCCCCTTGAATCACCGCACTGCCAGTTCCGGTTAGGCAAAGTAAGTACTGCATGATGATTCTCTCTCTCTCTCTCTCTCTCTCTCTCTCTCTAGCGCCACATCCTTTCTCGTCTCATTTCCGTCTTCTCTTTCCGGTTAATCATCTTCATGTATTTTTCTTCCTTCAATTTTTCCTATCTATCCTCTCCGCAAGTCATAATTTTGTCAACGTCCATATATGTTTTACAGTTTATGAAAAAGTGGCGGTAAGAATCTCAGCGGACAGCGGGTGGAGAAGGATTCAGGAAAGGGAATAAATTACAGAATGATGCCGTTGACGAACAAAGCAAAAAAAACAGAGGAGAGAAACAGAGGACACTGAATAATGGCAAAGTAATGACATGGAATAAAAAAAAAAAAAGAACAAGACGGGAAGATGATAACCCAAGATAAAGGAAGAAAAGCGTAATCTTTTGATGAATGTATATGCAGAAAATATTACACACTATTCGTAAATTAGACACCAAAATCCTGAAAAGACAACACACCCCAGACACACACACACACACACACACACACACACACACACACAAAGAAATAAACGTGACCAGGGATAACCAGTAAAACAAAAACAGAGTAACACAATCACCCAGCAAAGCGCAATGCAAGCGATACCTACTATAAAACAAGGAAAACCGAGATTAAGAACACTCTAATAACCTGAACATAAGCATAACTGACAACACAACACCAGGCAAACAAAACACGACGGTACAAAAGGACAAGACAAAGAGAAAGAGAAAGAAAGGAAAGAGCACAACAAAGACTAACACAATCATGAGAAACAAGTCGAACGCAGCCAGCACCAAAACACAACACAAGCAACACAGGAGAGACCCAAACTTCGGAAATCAGAAAGCATAAGGAACGCTCCCTCTTAACACCGGGAAACCAGAAGACAAGAGAAACAAGACGTGGGAATATACGTATTTACCTCAAGGGGATAGAAAGGTAGCGAGAGGTAAAATTTTCTGGGTGGAGCCTAAGCAGAAAAGTGTCACGTGAATATTTGATGCAGTGGGGGATAACGTGAGGTGTCTTGTCTATTTCTCTCTCCATCTTTGCTTGCCATTCTCTCTCTCTCTCTCTCTCTCTCTCTCTCTCTGTCTGTCTTTTCCTATCTATAATTCAAGACAAGTAGAAGCAAACCTTTGATCATTCCTAAGTTAGTTAATTACGCTATTTCATTCTAATTACAGGTATAGAATTCCTCTCTCTTTTATCTGCGCGTCTGCAATCTTCCGTCTGTCTGTCTATCTGTATACTCTGTGTGTCTGTCTGACTTTCCAAATTAGATCACGATTCCGCTCATTAATTATCACCTTGCAACACCATACATAACAATGCGCAGAGTGGGTTGCAGGAGTTGCCTCACCTAAACAGAACGTCACGGAACATTATAATGACAGTCGGGTGAAGGAGAGATGAGTTTGCTGCAAGGTTTCCAGCGCCATGTCCTGCTGTACACCACTATACTATTTTCAGGGACAAGGAATACCCGGAAGTCGTTTCTCACTCACAATTCTCAGCCTGATGCTCTTCCTTCTTCACCCAGGTTTCTCTTATTCTCCCTCCCTCTTTCTAAGCTTCACGCAGGCGCAGCTCCGTTAGGCGGCGTGGACGAGCTCGGAAACAATAAAAAGCAAGTTAACAGTTTCTTCAGCGCGCGAACTCGGCACCGTAAAGACAACAATGCGCCATTTCCTACAACGAGCTACAGTCTTTCCAGCACATTGTCACCCTGTTTCTTGGTACGTCTGCCTGTCTGTCTGTGTGTCTGTGTGGGGTATCTGTATAGTGTATACATGTGTGTGTGTGTGTGTGTGTGTGTGTCCATTGCGCTTGTACATGTTTGGTGTCTGTCTGATAGATAGATGTCAAGTTTGTGCGCCTGCCTCCCAGTCTGTCTGTAAAAATGTATGTATGAGTCTATAACAGTGATAAAAGTGTCTCTCTCTCTCTCCTCTCTCTCTCTCTCTCTCTCTCTCTCTCTCTCTCTCTCTCTCTCTCTCTCTCTCTCTCTCTCTCTCTCATAGTTAGTGCTAGGATACTAGAGAGCTTTAAGAGAAGATTAGACAAGTTTATGGATGGGGATAACAGATGGAAATAGGTAGGTGTGTTTCATACAGGGACTGCCACGTGTAAACCTGGTCGCTTCTTGCAGCTTCCCTTATTTCTTATGTTCTTATGTTCTCTCTCTCTCTGTAACCCCTTTTTCTCCCTCTCTCCCCTTTCTCATCGTCTTCCATCACTCCAACAAAAAGGAATCACAGCTTAAACCCGACCCCCCTCTCCCTTTCCTTCCTCCTTCCATCTCTCATCGCTCTTCCCAGCACGGAGCGCCTCTCTTCTCTTCTCTCCTCTCCTCTACGCATACCCAGAAAACTCCCAACCGGAAAATAATACCATTTCCGCTGTTGCAGGCATCTCTCCTCCAGGATACGGAAGACCTGAAGGATATGTATCGCGCGAAGGGTTTCCTCAAAAGCAGTGGACGATAAACTCTTCCAAAGTGCATGAGGCGAAAGATATATCCCCTCATTTTTCCCGTGTATCCTTCGTGGCGGCGGTGCGTCATAGATGAAGGGGTTGCGTGGGCTTCCGATCTCTCGTTTGATTGGGGGGCAGGATCTCAGCCTCGTATAGAGATAGACGTTTGATGACAACTCTATTTCGTATCTTACTTTTTTTTTCGTCTGAAGGATTAAACTCGCTTTCCCCACTGTCCACAATCCCACTGAAGAGGAGCGTCTGTTGGTGGTGGTGGCGGTGGTGGAAGATGGTTTCTGGTGTATTATTAAGCGCTGGTATGTTTAAGTCGTATATTTATTAGTGGTGACGAGTGGCTAATGTGAGATATAGCAATGGGAATGTACGTAGCTGTATGTAGTATGCGTATTATAAAGAATGTACTATTGTCAACTGAAAGACTCTCCCTGGAATGTATACAAAGCGTACTTCTTTTAATTTGTTAACTCTCAGTAGCATGTATTGTTTGTTCATCATTCATTAATCTGCGTCTCTCCTTCCCCTTACAGCTGCTGGCGCTATTTCTCAGCCTTGCCTTCATCTCTTTTGTTTTGCTTCCCTCTCTCCTTCCCCCATTCATTCTCACCATCTTCCCTCTCTCTCTCCATTCAAGAGCAGTGATCAAAGCCTCCGGTCACAGGTCTGGTACACTTCCCTCTACCTCATGAACATTAATTTCTACCTGTTTAAAAACGTCTCTTTTCTCCATTTTCATGCCAGTATTTACCGAAGACTTTTTCTTCAGGCGAGGGAGAAAAATCATCACGTTAATGGTTTCTGTCTAATTACAGCCAGAATAAAAAAGGAGGGAAGTCAAATATAAAAGCAAATACCTGAATGTTAAAGAAGCACATTAACTTATTGCACTCTTGCTCCTCTCGTTAAAGCAGGCGACGGCAGAAATGCGTTTTTCGTGCCTCAGAACACCAAAATATTTTCAATCCACTTCTCTCAGAATATGAATGCCTGTCCGTCTGTGTGTGTGTGTGTGTGTGTGTGACGGTGCGAGCTGTTTGGCTGTCTGGGTGGATAGATGAATGGCTCTCTCTCTCTCTCTCTCTCTCTCTCTCTCTCTCTCTCTCTCTCTCTCTCTCTCTCCCCTGCAGCAAACGCAACATTAATAAAGGCAGCCCCTCCGACGCGCCAGCTGACGTCCTCCACAGCACGCCTTGACGCGCACATACACGGAAGGAGCAAAACAACACACACATCAACTTCAACGTGACGAGAAGACCACTTTCCACCGCCTCCCGTGCCATCCTGCGACCCTTCCCCGCCCACCATCAGCAAACAGTGAGCACCAGTGACAAAGTGAAGCTTGAGGACATGCAACATTCACTGGTGGCGTCATTCCTCGTGAGATAAGACAATGATGTGAGGTTGGATATGCATGCTCGTGTTCCTGTATTTTTTCCAGATTAGTGTATTGTATTCTAGAGATGGTGACTCAGGACGCGGATGTCTGTGCTGTTTGTTTAACATGTGTTTTGTTACAAGCACGGGTAGAAGATGGTTGACTAGGGGGTGTGTTTTACCTTTCCTTGAAGCATAAAATAGTGAAACGAGTATGAAATAAAACTTACAATCATCATTAAACTAAATATCCACTACCTGAAGCGGGCATAGCGCGTGCAATTTAACTAGGACACAGTGATCCCGCTAGCACTGAAGTAAGTATGTACAGTTAACATAACATATACAAGCTAATGACCAATAAAGAAAACCAAAGGTGACAAAACATATGCAAGTTAATTAGCAACAAAGTGAATGTAACATGTATCAAATAGTAAACAATAAGGGAAAACAAATATATACCCAAAATACAACACAAATATAAGTAGCTCAGGCGTGTACGTGATTAAGAGAGTGAGTGGACGTGTGTGTGTGTGTGTGTGTTCGTGTTTATATTCGTGACGTCATCATCTAACTCATGTCGATGTAACCGAATCCAGGCAGCAAGACGGAGGATGGTTCAACTACGAGAAGCGATGAGACTGACGAGGTGTGGAGGTGGAAGTCAGTCAGTCGGTTAGCTCGATCGAGACGCGAGTCGAAACGTGTTTCTAAAGTTTCGTCTTAATGATACCGGCACGGTGTGGTCGAGACGGTATTCGAAGCCGATGGTTAGTTAGAGAGATTAGTGGTTGGCGAGGCGGGTACGAGGGCCGTAATAGTTTCTATGTATGTGTGTATGTATGTTATGTACGAGTATGTATTTATGTTGGCATGATTACATCTAGCAACCGATAGTGAACCATACACAATAATTTACTGCAATTACGTGTGTGTGATTAAATGCGTAAACAGATGTGCTCTCAAAGGAGATAGTTATAATCAACCTTGCTTTCTCTCTCTCTCTCTCTCTCTCTCTCTCTCTCTCTTGCTTGTGTGTGTGTGTGTGTGTGTGCCGGGGGACTTCATAAAGCAGACGGCAAGGACAAGGTCAGTTCCCGACGCATCTTGATGCTCGCCTCTTGAAAGGATTCAAATGAGAAGCTGGCGGAAAGATTTAATAAGGCGGTGTGCTGAAGTTCAGTAATGAAAGGAGAGAGGGAAAGATGCCGAAGGAAAGGAGATTCTGAAGGAAAGGAGATACTGAAGGGAGGACGATATTATTTTACGAGTAGTCTTTCATTAGCAAAGTGAATAAATAAAGCTGAAAGGTGTCGTATAGCAGGGCATTGGTGGAAGGAGGGAGTGCAGTTCGCAAATTTCAGGGAGTGAAAATAACGGCAGAGGATTGCGGAGGATGCAAGGTAATTTGTGAGGGAATCGGTCTTAAGACAACAGATGAAGCTGATCATCAAACACTGAACATCATTGAATTTGTTGTCCATCATCGGTATATTATAGACAGGCAAACATCATGCATCCTCTAATGTCTTTGCGATGACTGTCTAGCAAGTGATGTTCAGAGGTGTAGAATACTCATCACAAAAGTTCAATTGCGAAGGTTACTGTCCAGTATAAGAAAAGATTTTGTCACAGAAAAGAAATCTGTAGAACGTCGCTACTGAAAGACTAAGGAGAGCAAGCGCCATCTTCCACACACACACAGAAGTAAAATTAATTATACTTGAGGTGAAAGCACTGACAAAAGATTTTAGTTTAAGGTCTGAATAAACGCCAGCATCTACCAACCGTTTTCCCCATGTCTGAAATAATAGCCAAGATTTCAATGGAACTTTTACGAAAGGTTGACTGGCATCCGAATAATATCACAAATAAAACAAGTATTAATGCACGAATCTGTCCATCAACATATCATATTACACTGCGAGGAGCTTAAAGTGAAAGAAACAGTGACATTATCTCCAGATTACACTTTGCACACGTCAGGGCTCATCTTGATTATGTCATGTACTCTTGGATTTCTTAATTACATAATGGACAGATTCATAAAGGAAAAAAGAGAGTCGGAGCAGGGGAGAAGCTGAAATACCTTTATATAACCTGCATTACGTCGAAAGGCGAATGGAGCTCGACGACTTGAGTGAGACGTAGGAGGGTTTGATGAAGTGATGAGGCTTTTAGAGGAAAGAGGCACATTAAGACTCGCAGTAATGGGTTCAGATTTGATTCATGAAAGAGATAGGCAGGAAGTGGTTCGTAAACATGGCTAAGTGAGTTAAACGGACTCAACGGGCGTGTAATAAGTGCGAATACGATAGGAATCTTTAGGAGAAGGTTTCATTGATTTATGGGCGAGGATGAGTGATGGATCTATAATCGGTGCGCAGATGCTGTTCTTTTGCACGCCACTTGGGTTTTTGAAGTTCCCAAGGCTGCTTGAATGCCAGAAGGTGATGACACAGTAAAGGAATTGACATGTTAAAAGCTAAGGTGAAGTGAGGCAAAAAATTGTGAAACGAGACCAGACGCAAGGAGAGATGAGGTAAGATGTTTCGTAACCCTCAGAAAAGGAAATTCAGGTCAAATATGGCAATTTATTTCTGCAGTATATTCACCAGCTAAGATTATTTGGATTATGGTTCACCGTGACGATAATACGTTTGCATAGCGGGACGAAAAATTAATAATGCTTTCTCGCTCTATTCACGGAAAATAAGAACATTTATTAACCCTTTCACTACCATATGCAACGCTTCACAGCACTTAAAAGCAAAGTATGGAATCTTTATAAGCATCTACACCAAAGAACGAGGTAAAAGAAGAATAAATTGAATATTTTCCGGCCAGTTTATGTGAGAGAGTCCGTAGAACAAGCAAAGATGCCTCAGAATGGTTAGTAGTTAAGAGGAGATGTGTAATAGCAGTGAACGGGTTAACATGCATGTATAAAGAAGCAGCGCGGATATCACAACACTCCTGTATAGTGGCACAATAAAGATTAAATGATACAAAATCGCAACCAGCTGTGAGGCAGAAGTTAGGCACAGAGTTTGAAGAAAATTTTTAACAAAAGGCCTCCAGGTTACTTTCTGACAGTTCAACTGGGAAAGAGAAAGAATGTGAAGCAGAGGAAAAAAATGTTTACTACCGCCGCAAACTGAAGTCTTCAATCAATAGGTCTCTGCTTGTACATTCCCTCAATCTTACACTATTCCCTCCTTCTCTCTCTCTCTCTCTCTCTCTCTCTCTCTCTCTCTCTCTCTCTCTCTCTCTCTCTCTCTCTCTGTGGTAGTTTTTTTGGTGTGCGTGAGCATTTGATGGGAAGAGAAAACATAGAGGTAGTTGATGGTACGTGATGGTGATGGTGCTGATGGTGATGATAGTGGTGGTAGTGGTGACGGTGGCGGTAGTGTCTTCCTGAAAACTGCCGCCAACTTCAAGGGAATGATGTGAACGGAAGGATGAAAAAGTAAGTTTTCAAGGAACGGAGACACAGGGGAAGCCAGTCAGAAGGCGCCGGCAGGTAAGGCAGTGTGAATATTACAAAAACCGACAAAAGACATGCGCGAACTCTGACAGGGAAACGGTGACGCCAATCAGCGGGTGAAGGCGTGGAAATATCTTTTTTTAACCTCTTCGTTTTATGGATTCTAATATAACAGTAAAAATTCAAAAAGCACAAGGTACGTACACAGGTCTGGAAGTCACCTACGCTTTCTCCAAGGCCGACCATTAAGTGTCTGACAACCTGAACCGTAACCCGTGGTAAGCTTGACCTGTTCGCATTTGTTCATCGCAAACCTAAAAAAAAGGCGAGGAAAGAGCGACAACGTGCGTGCAAACGACAGCTGAGGGGGAGGAAAGTTGTGATGGAAATGTGAACAGCGGAAGCCGAGGCCACATGGCGTGTTGCCCCGGCATTAATTTCGCTCCCCTTCAGAGTGAGCCAAGGTGTGGGCGGCATATCCACCCACAGGCATCAAGGATAAAGGTGTGCTGATGTTTCTGTCAGTCTCGTGCGCTCTGCTCTACGTTTTGTTACTGGGTGGTAAAAGTCATGTGTTTCTTACACCACCAGGCCTGCCACCGTGAATAGAGCGTAGGTAACAATCAGCTGACAGTCATTCAGATATGTAAATGCGACTTTAATTCAAAGCAAGGACTGAAAACTCTGATGTTGCAGTTATAAAAATTATTCTTCACAATTAAACTACTTTTTTTCTAGTGCACTGGCAAAATTAAAGCAGATATTTACTGACAGTATAATATGCTGCACACACACACACACACACACTTATCAAGAGATTTCAAAATAATTTAGCAAGATGCCAATCATCGCAGTACAAAATACAGAAAGTAATTGGAAACGGCAAATAAATAAATAAATAAATAAAATCTCCCTCGCCTAGTCAGAGTTTTTCAATGATATTTTATTTGCAAACATTACTGTATCACTTCCCTGCACGTTACACCTACAGCCACCTCAGCTTGAATGCATTTCAGTCAGGATGTGTTGGGTTGTAATGAAACATGCACAATGACAAACCCATCAGTCTACATCTTGGGAAATAAAGCAGGAACACACACCTAAACGCACCACGGTCATAAGGACAAGTGAGTGCAGTGATCCATCTTTACAGACAGCAATAACAGCAAGAGTAATAAGGACCAGCGAACTTTACATTTGCCTATACATCGAACTAACATGTTACTTAATTTCAGTGGATTCCCAGAGCCTTTATATAAACACGTGGAGATTCTCTTATACATCTTAATAAAAATATACTGAAACTGAAGTAGGAGTAGGTGAGTCAGTACAGATGCAACCATTCATGCTATAAAATACAATACACGTGATATAAAGAAGCAGAGAGTGAAAGCTTTACTAATCAGCTAATATATAAATCCTTCCAGTCCATCTTCCTACATCTGATGCGGGTAATGAAGCAGGAACAGCCGGATGGACGTGGAATGTTATATCAAAGATGCCATTGATAATTCATTGAAATCGTAACGTGTGGGAGGTACTAGTATCTTCAGTCTGGACTCCAATACCGCCCTTACCTTGATGCCAGACAGAAAAGTGCAGGATTACTCTTACAGCGACACTCTGGGTAATGTTTTATTGAATTTCCAGTGGTTATGTGGACTATACGAAGAGCAGGACTAGGAGCAGCAGGAGCAAGAGGTAAAAGGAAGAGGAGGAGGGATATAAGAACCGCAATAATTATTCCTCCTTGCTGTTACTCCTGGAAGAGGGATAAAGCTCTCCGGGAAAGAGTAAAAGACTCTGTTTTAAAACAAATGTTGTAAGTAAACATGGGAAAAGGATGCCAAGTTATTACGAGCAAAGATATTTACGTCAGCTTTCATCTTGTTAATGTTTTATCCGGGGCATCATTAGTAACGGCAATAACAACAGCAGCAGCAGCAGCGACAACAACAACGACGACGACGACAACGAAGAATGAGAAAACAAGTGGCTTAGGTAACCGTGCAGAATACAAACACATACTTGTATAAAAGAATAAAATAAAAATCTATAGCCAAAGAAAATACATAATCTAAAGATCTGCAAGAAGTGAGGGAAGAAAATATATATGACACAAGAATAACAGAAAAAAAAAAGCCATGAATAGCGGTGCCTTATGAAACTGGTCTGGATTTTGTTTATGTTGACACACAGACTCTGACAGAAATATGTTGCAGCCTAGAATGAATGCTAAAAATACATACAGCTAGACGGCTGGAATCGGCTTATGGAAAAAAAAAAAAAAAACAGTAAAGTGAAACCTGACAGAAAGAAAGAGAAAATACCTCCATTGCTGGATTTACTGAAAATAGGCGAACTTGTTAAGACTTGTGTTTTCAAATGTAGCCGAGATCCTGGTAATAGAGATAACATTTATCATAGTCATCAGTAAGAGATGATATGTTTATTTTCCTGCACAACCCCGAGGACAGGCAAGCGCGTCTTCTCCCCTTCCTCCTCTATGCGTCACACTGTACTAACTTAAAGGTAACCACTAAGAATTAAGATAAATAAGTAACGGCTGTATTGGATGATGTGCATTTACGTAAACAATTTTTCGTCTATTTTTTTTTATTTATTTATTATTATTATTATTATTGTTATTATTATTATTATTTTTTTGGGGGGGGCAATTTGTGAACAGTGGTAGTGATCATTAAGGTGAATATCATACAGTACACATACATACCAATGATAGATAGATATGAATAAACAGGTAGGTGTATGAAGCTAGATATGCATGCGGACACACACATACACACACACATACATACATTAACGAGCGGACAAACTACTACAAATAATCATCTCACACACATTTCTGTCTGATTGGTTCCATTAGGTCGCCCGATTTTTATACAGTGAACATCCAGGCTCATTGTAATACATTTTCACATATCGCGGCTCACCAATTGGCTGTTTTGGTTTACGAACGCTGATGAAACTACATTTGTTCGACTTCGTAATTTCCAGTGAAGTCACAGTATCGATCTCGTAAATCGGTTTTATGATTTTTCTTTTTTTTTTTATTAACAATGTAATCTGTATTAGCTGTTATTAATGGACTAAAATATAAAGAACTCTGAGTAGTTTTGTGTGTGCGTGAACCAATAGAGATGAATATCGTAAAGCTTTCTGTTCCCACAAGTCTGCGAATCTTTCCCTAAACATTTTCTTCGTATCCACGGTGTGCGATTCACTGCCACTGCCCTTGGGGAGGAATTTTGTGGCATTCACCGCCACGAATCGCACAAATGAACATAATTTCTGGTGAGCCACATCGCAAGGAAGAGATTCTGCCTAACGAAGAGTTATCTCCACTTCCGCCTCAACCTGGCATTGGCAAACATTTTCTGGCGCGTTCCGTTAATTCTGCATGCGGCGTGGAGGACAATTAGAGCACAAAATAAGCTGCTTCGTATTTTCTATCCAGAGACAATAGAAACAACAACAACAACAATAATAGTAATAATAATAATGATAATAAATGTGTGTGTGTGTGTGTGTGTGTGTGTGTGTGTGTGTGAGCAGCTTCACCGCCTCACACTACATCCAAACAAACTCGCATCTGAAAGACACACCCATCACGCTAATCATTACCACTCCTTTCTGCCCATCACAATGCAGCACCTCCAATCACTCCTTATCACATCACTAATTACCCTCACTCCCTTCACCACACATCATCATCATCATCATCATCATCATCATCACGTCTCACCATTGCACCTCCTCCCCGCCACACCATCAAACGGTCTCTATCACTATTTGTCACTGCTTATCACCAGCCACCACTCCCTCTCATCACCATGCATCATCCTCAGCGCCACTTCCCATCATCACCCATCACTTCACCACTCCTAACAAGCCAACGATGCTTCTAATTACCCTCGTGTCCCTGTATCTATATTCCCAAGCAGCCTCGATCTCTGCCTCTCATTTTCACGGTACTAAAAGGTGATTTTCGGTATAAAATTTGTACCACCCAATCTGGAATGGCCAATAAAGCATGGTAAATATAATGCTATCTAAGGAATTGAGCTTTTTTCGATGTTATTAGCAAAAGACTACTACTGAAACTTATTTATGTCTACATATACTAAGGCTTTTCAGACATGCAGCAAAAAGACTTTACACTCATACCAAAAAAAAAAAAAACTTTATTATTTTACTAGGTTCCGGACGATACATATAAGTAACATCAGAAATCATAACTAATGCCTTTGGTGGTAAAGCGTAAGCAGATTGCCGCACGTATGAAGAGACAACGTGAATTGGACCAATCAGCGGACGAAAGCATCGATCACTGGCAGAGTTACCATGTTCGTGTGCCCTCAGCTGGTGACATTACCTTACTAGAATTTGGCCCGTATTCAGTAACGCTTTGCTCTCTCACAGCGACTATTTTCCAAGGCCACAGAGATGATGAGCCGGGTTTTCAAGAGTGTTTTCCCTCCTAGTAATACTGAAATCTTGTCAATCTGTCACTAAAACCATGAAAACACTATTAAAACCCGAGAAGTGTTTCAGAATATGATCGTTTAGTGAAGGATTACAGTACCACCACCACCATCACTACTACTACTACTACTACTATCGTACCCCATCACCACATACCAGTTCTAATCATAACCCATCACTCATTATTACCACGCATCATCCATACCTCCACTTGTCATCACTACAAATTACCTCTATCAACACCACCCATCACTCATCACTCACCCTGGGCCGGCCATCACTTCCCATCACCGCCCATCGCCGCCTCTGTCTCTCACATACCTGGAATAGAAGTAAGAAAAGTGTGAGAGAAAAGTGTGAGAAATTTTAATGATATTTTTTTTTCTCTTGCAAGTCGTGAAAATGCTGAAACACTGCTAGTGGTAGTGGTAGTAGTAGTAGTAGTAGTAAGAGTAGGTAGGGGAGGAGGAGGAGGAGGAGGAGGAGGAGGAGGAGGAGGAGGAGGAGGATAATGATGGTACTACTTCTACAACTACAACTACTACTACTACTACTAATAATAATAATAATAATGATAACAATAATAATAATAATAATAATAATAATAATAATAATAATAATAATAATAATAATAATAATAATAATAATAACAGCAACAACAACAATAATAACAATACCAATAAAACAACAATAATAATTACAAAACATTATCAGTAACACACTCTGCACTGCGCCCTTTCACTTAGTTTAAAATGCTCAATTCGTAATCATTAACATGCTTTGTATATCAGCTAATCTCTTAATATTATCTACACCGGCCGTGGGAGCACCATTTTTAAGCTTACTACACCAAGCAATGCGAGGTAATGCAACTCTTATACAAAATTAATTATTCAAACGCGTTATTTTGGTATGCTGGATATGCTTCTTTGGTGAGGAGAATCTGCAGGACTAGAAGTGTTTTGCACTGTGTGGGTGAGCAAATGGTGCACTCTTTCAGTCTTTCTAAGTACGTCTTGTGTTCAGAAACGCTTTGCTCTCTCACCACCACTATTTTCAAAGGCCACAAAGATGATTAGCCGGATTTTCAAGACTGTTTATCGTTTCAGTAATGTAGGAAGTTTGTTAATCTGTCACTAGAATCGTAAAAATACCCTTATAAATTCGTTTCGCCTCAACTATGTAGAATCCTTTGAAAGTAGTGGAGGTGCGGCGCAGAGATGTTTCAGAATACGGTCGTGTAACTGAGTCACACGCAGCAATATGAAAAAAAGACCTACAAAGCAGCGAGGAAAGAGGAATATAAGGGTGCAATAAGAGTACGTACAATTGGATGAGAGAAATGATGCATGAAAACAGGATTCATTAGGTTTCAATTACGTGTAATGAATCTTACCTTGGAAGAATGAGAGAAAGACTTAGAGATACGAGAAACCCCAAGAGGATTTTAAGAATTTTCCTACAGCAACACTAGACGTAAACAAAAACAAGAGAATAATAATAATAATAATAATAATAATAATAATAATAATAATAATAATAATAATAATAAAACAGATCAAATTCAACACACACTAAAATCAAAAGCAGACATCACCATCACTACCATCACCACCATCATCATCATCATTCCCTTCCCTGCTCGATCTTTATCTTCCGCTACGCCTTATCCTCTCATCTTTTCAACCCTTCCGTCCCGTGTCATCTTTGTCTTCGCTTCCCTTCCCCCACTCCCTAGGGACGCCCCGCATCGAAGACAACAAAGGCTACACGAGAAACCTGACCTGGATCGGAAGAAAATATGATCCTAGTTATTTAATTTGACGAGGACAAAAAATGTTGCGGCGAAAGCAGGAAGAGGTTGACGAGGAGGAAGAGGAGGAGGAGGATGGAGAAGAAAAAAAAAGGGAAGGAATACAAAGGAATACAAAAGGAAAAAAACCAGACAGCAGAAGCCTTATGTGACTATATATAGATGGAGGAAGAAAAGGAAGAGGAGGAGGAGGAGGAGGAGGAGGAGGAGGAGGAGAAAGTGGCTATGGACGAGGACGAGAAATGAGAACAATGAGAACAAAAAAGAGATGGAGGATGAGGAGGAGGAGGAGGAAAAGGAAGAAAATGAGAAAGAGAACAAGAACAAGGAAGAAAGAACGGAGAGAAAATAAAGGGAAACTCTTGGAAAACAAAAAAAAAATAAATAATAAAGAGGAGATAAACTTGGTATAAAAGGGAAAACTAAAGAAGAAGAAGAAGAAGAAGAAGAAGAAGCAGTGAAGATAAGAAAGAGAAGAGACGAAAAACGAGGAGGAGAATGAGAAGAAAACGGAGAAGAAAACTTAATAAGAAAATGATAAGAAGAAAATAAGGAAGTATAAAAGACATAAGTATCACTAAATATAACCTAAAATAAACAAAGAATGAAAAAAAAAATCAGGGATACAAACTCGGAAAGCAACATAACATATAGCGATCAACTAAGGAGAAAACGGGGAAGGTAAAGAAATGCTGAAAGAAAACGGGGCGACACGCATGGGGGGTGACAAACGTGTGGGCTGCCAGAGCTGACGCCGCGTGGCAGGTGACGGCAGAAACTTGAGCAGGCGCTGGAGGTGAGGGGGAAGAAGGGAGGCAGGTGAGGGTAGAGAAGGCGGCTGTGGTGCGGGTGGTGTGGTGGGCAGGGGAGAGGAAGGGGGAGGCGAGACGTGGGTGGTCACTAAACGGTGTTGGCGGGTGATGGGTGGTGATGACGGTGATGGTGGTGGTGGTGGTGGTGGTGGTAGTGTGAGGGAACGGGGAGACACATAATGAAATGCAGCTTAGCACACACACACACACACACACATACACACACACACGCCATTATCTCAACAAAGAGGGCAATTTTTACTGCCTTTCTCAGAATCCAGCACAAACAACACTCAATTATCATTTACACATCACTTATTTACTTGTTCCTTTGTTATATACCAGATCCTTTGACGCAAGTATGGCTCAACTCTGACCTTTGGACGTAAAATAATGAGAAAGAGACGGAGAGACAGACCAAATGCAAAAAAAACAATAAGCAAAAGCAATTAACCTGCACTCTGCGCCTCATTCCAGCCTCCCACACTGACTATGCATCACAACACACTGGCAAAAGCTGAGAGAACTGAGGCACTTGTATAGAAAACGGGAGGCGAGTGCATGGAGGGAGGGAGGGAGGTTGGCAAAGGATATTTCGTATCGTAATCATCGTATCAGAAGAGTTTTTTTTTTTTTTTTATTTCTTTGGTTTGTGTGGTGTTCAATTAAGTTACCTTGGTACTGTGGGATGAATTAGCAACTGAGTGTGAGGTTTTGTGAGTGGGTTTGCTGGTGTGCCTG